>NW_024081607.1:157885-549458 GCF_003009895.1 Hyaena hyaena
GAAGAAATGGGCAGAAGACATGAACAGACACTTCTCCAAAGAGGACATCCAGATGGCCACAGACACATGAAACGATGCTCAGCATCCCTCCTCATCAGGGAAATACAAATCAAAACCACACTGAGATACCACCTCACACCAGTCAGAGTGGCTAAAATGAGCAAATCAGAGGACTCTAGATGCTGGCGAGGATGTGGAGAAACAGGCACCCTCCTACACTGTTGGTGGGAATGTAAACTGGGTTGAGATTATTCCTAATACTATATGCTACTCACAGAAAAACAAAAACAAAAACAAAGAAATCTCATTAGAATTGTATGTCATTCATTCATTCACTCATTCAGTAAGTACATATAGGGATTGAGAATGTTAGCCCTGGACATGCAATAGTGCACAAACAGCAAAAACCTCAAACTGGCATGTAACTTACATTTTAGTGGGCAGATTATAAACATTACAACTAATAATGAATAGTATCAGATAATGAAAGTACTATGAAAAAAATGAAGCAGGTTAGGGAAATGGAAGGTTGGAGTTTGCATCAGGGAAAACTTAAGAAAGTAGCATGGGAGATAACAGCAAAACGAGGTTAAGAAGTAAACCATGTTGGTATCCAGAGAGAAGACTATTCCAGGCAGAAAACTGCAAATGCCCCAAAGTGGAATGTGACTAGAATGTCCAAGGATTGGTCAAGGGAAGCAATGGGAAGACAGTAAGGAAAAAGGCCAAAGAGGTACCAAAGGGTCTTGAAGCCATTGTAAAGACATTTTCCTTTATTTGAAATGCAGTAAGACGCAATTGGAGGATTGTGAGCAGAATGACATAATCTGACATATTTTTGAGAACAGACCATACTTGTTAAAGAGCAGGGAGGTCAGAGTTTAGGGAGACTATTGCAGTAATCCAAATGAAAGCAATGAGGTATAAATCAGACTGGGAAGTAGCAAGAAGTGGTCAGATTCTGAGTATATTTCAAAGGTAGAACCAAGAGGATTTGCTGATGGATTAGTTGTGGAGTAAAAAGGAGTCATAATGACTCCAAGGATTTGAGTCTGACCAGATAGAAGGGTAGTGTTGTCATTTATTCAGAGGGAGAATTCTGTGGTCACTTAAGTTTGGAGAAAATGACCAGGGTTTGAGATTTGGACATGTGAAGTTTGAAATGCCTGGTAGATATAGAAGTGGACATAATTGAGTAGGCAATTAGACATACAAGTCTGGATTTCAGAGAGATCCAGGTTGGAGATGGAACTTTGGAAATATCATTACATAGGTAATATTTAAAGCCAGGAGACTAGATGAAATTACCAATGGGAGAATCAATGTAGATTGTAGATGGAAAAGTGAAGAGGTCCAAACCTGATCCTGGAGCTCTCACAGTTGAACAGTTTGGTGATGTGAGCTGAAATTAGCAAGGGAAGTAGAGACTATGTGGCTAGTAAGATTAGAAGAAAGCCAGGAAAATGTGATGTTCTGGGGGAAAAAAAACTTCAAGGAGGAGGTCAAATATCTCAGAAGTCACTAAGAACCTTGAGAAGAATTGCTTTTGTGCAAAGGTGGGGCAAAAATCTGCCTGGGATGAATTAAGAGAAGATAGCCAGAAAAAGAAGTGAGGCCATGAGATGTGTTTTTTGTTTTATTTTTAAGATGAGAGGAATAACACCATTTTTGTAAGCTGGTAGAAATTACCTAATAGCAAAAGAAAATTTGACCCTTCAGTAGAGAGAAAAATAATAGAAGTTATTGTAGTTAATATACAAATGGAAGGTTAACCTTAGGAACCCAGACTATAGTAACAAAAAGAACAGCAGAGTTTACAGACACAGGTTTCACTTGTTGGTAAAACATGGTGATGGAAGCTTGTGGAAGTTCTCTTCTGATTACTTCTGTTTTTTCAGTGAACAGGAAGCAAGGTCATGTGATAAGACAGATGATATAGGAGAAGATGGAGGAGATTTTAGGAAAAGGTATGAAACAACCATCCTGGAGAGTGAACAAGTGAATAGAGCAGAGAAATAGGGGCAGCTTGACAGACTTGCTTGAGGGCAGTGATCAAGCATCATGTATTTTTCTCCAGTCTTATTCAACTAAAGGAGTGCTGAGGAGGAGGAGATAGAGTGTTAGAATTAATGAGCATACAATTGTGTTAAGGTGCTGTTGTAACAAAGAAAGAGAGGAGCAAATGAGTTGAGAATACATGTAAGTGTATGAATTCTAATAATGGACTGTGGACTTTAAGCTGTGTAAGGAGGCATGTATGGGCTCCACATGGGTTAAAGTCAGTGACAAGGTGACAGGATCTCATATGGCCAAGTAACCAGAGTTCTTGAGACAATAAGTGATTCTGAGAGGGAAATGAGAAGATGTCAATCAAGGAACCAGGATCAGGAAATTAGGATTATCTATGTGGACATTAAAATTGTCAAGAATTATGACAGGAATAGTACAGAAGATGATGACAGTAATCCAAGGACTAAAATCTTTTTTTGGAAATTTTAAAATCTCCCTACTCCTTGTTTTGGAGGTTAAAGTGAGTGGAAGAGAATGAAAGCTGTCATTCTGTTTTGTTTTTCTTATAAGTCTACATCTGTCTTGAAACTTTTGGGGCACACTAAAATAGGCTTTATTTCTTCTCCTTATCCAGATCCTTTCCCTTCCCCTACTCTGCTTCTCCAGGGACAAGATGTTCCTCTCTCTAATCTTTAGTTCTCTACCTCTTTCTTAAACAAACAAACAAAAATTTCCCTTTTGGCACCATCTTCCCTAACATTCCAATGCTCTCCTTTTCCTCTTCTCTGTAACTCTTTCACCCAAATCTCAAGACTCATTAATGAGAGAGTGAATTTGGGGAAGATCAAGACCAGAAAGAAGGGTAGGGCCAGAGTCAGGAAAATGGGGCTGACCTATCTAATTTGTATCATCTCCTAAAGTCTATTCTACTCAACTACTCACTAAGCTCTTTCAGACATAGTCCTGGTGTATTTACATCTTGGACACAGTATAAAGTTGCATGCATGAGGCTCAGTGTCCAAGCATTACCTGAATAGATACAAAATGCTCTATGGTATGTGCAAATGGGTGGAGTAAATTTGATTATGCATTCTGAAAATGAACTCAGGGCTTCTACAATGGGTGCCTCTCTACAGAATAACTGCAATAATGATGATTACTATGGCTTCTACTGCAGTAACAACAAATGAAAAATCAGTTCCGTGTTCACGACTGAATTCAGCCCTTAGACTTTTGACTATAGCACAACAAAGCTTAATAATCAGTAAAACCTATTATTGTCTACCTTACCCACAGTTTGCATAGCACAGAGCTTGCCAATTAGCATTTTAAAATATTTAGGGTATAGACAGTGACCCTAATTGCAAAAAATTATTTTCTGAGAAGACATAAGAGGTGATCAGATGACAGATAATAAATCAACTTCTGTAAATGCTGGATATGATGGGTTATAGACCTTTGCACATGAAACAAACCATGGGGGAAATGAGATATTTTTCAAATTTATTTACTCTATAGCATGATTATAACTACACATTATATTCAACTTCTCCTTGGTCACAAGACTTTAACTCAATTGAGTTAATATGACATTTCTGGTATTAGCATGAAGACAAATTCAAGACTGAATAATGAGCTGATCTCTCACATAGCACTGAAGGGTTTGGTTATTTTTTTCAATCCTTTTCAAAAATCAGTGAACCAGCTGAATCAGCATTTGAGAAGCTTTAATCTACGTGATTTCCTTCGTAGATGTGAAAGAATGAAAGAGGAATACAGGGAAGTCATGCAATGAACATTCATAACATTCATTCATTTACTCAACATGTATTTTTTGAGTACTTTGTATGGGCCACTCCCTATACTAGGAGCTAGGGACACAACAATGAATAATTCAGACCTTGCCACTGCATGTGTGAGATCTTCAGTTGCCTAGATACTTTGCTATGTGCCTAGCACTGTAACAGATAATATAGGACTTTGAAAGAAGAGTAATGTATTTTTCTGATATTTATAAGTAATTAGTACATGTGCAAGTTCTATAGGAGCTACAAGGGCTTATAAAGTGTAGGCCCTGCCCTCAAGGAGTTTATATTTAGTGGCAAGTCACGTTTCTAACTTTTACAACCCAATGAAGCCAACAAGATTTACAGATGCAAAACAAGTTGGGAATAATAATACAAGTAAAATAAATTGTCTGATGTGAGTTACAAATGGTATTGCGATTAACAGAAGGAAAGTATAGTGTTTGAAAAACTGTTTGGACTAGGTTTCAGGATGAGACCGGATTGCTGTTGAAAAACATAAGGGATACTTGTTCATTGTGGACTCGAGAAAGGAAGCATTTTTAAATGGATAATTTAGAAAATAAAAGAGAAAAATAAAGCTAGATAATGGAAATTTGGGAGCCATTGAGTTTCTTTATAAGAATTGTGCAGTTAAGTATATTAGAAAGTAAATTGAGACCCTGTTCCTCAATTATGGCTTGAAAGATCAATATAAAGGAATATAAACAGGACAATATCCTACTCTTTTTATAGGGGCCCCGAACATGTCTGACCCACATCTCCAGATGTAGGAAGGGCCAGTCCAGGGGGAAAACAGAGATTTAGAAGTCAGAAGACCTGGGTTTTTGCTTCCCAGTACCTCACTCAAGTTATAACACCATCTTTGTTTACATTAAAAAAAATTTTTTTAATGTTTATTTATTTTTGAGAGAGAGCGACAGAGCAGGAGCCAGAGAAGGGGCAGAAAGGGAGGCATAGAATCCAAAGTAGGCTTCAGGCTCTGAGGTGTCACCACAGAGCCCGACGTGAGGCTCGGATCCAGGAACTGTGAGATTATGACCTGAGCTGAAGTCAGACGCTTAACTGACTGAGCCACCCAGGTGCCCCTTTATTTACTAATTCAGAGAGTAAATTTGGTCTCCTACTATGTGTCAGTTCCTGTAATATGCACAAGGTGGCAAAAAAATAACTGTAAATACCTTTGAAAGCTCACATTCCAGTGAGGGAGACTGACAATTATAATACAATGTGATAATGCCTATATAAGAAATATATAATTAAGCAAATCCTAGCTGCTATAACCAAATACAGTAGATAATGGTTCAAATATGATAAACATCTCTCATTCATATAAAATCTGAAATAGGTGACTGATCAATGGGTGAATTCTCCTCCAAGAGATGGTTCAGGGGCCCAGACTCCTTCCTTCTCCTAGGTTACACCATCTCCTAAGTCCAGTGGTTACCAGCAGAAGGGGAAATAAATGGTTGTGAAGGGCACATGCACTACTTCTATTCACATTTTATTGGGCATAACTCAGTCAAGTGGCCATACTTAACAGCAAAGGAAGCTAGGAATTGTAACTGTGCTTTGTGCTCAGGAAGAGGAAGAATCAGATATAAAAAATCAGTCAGACCCTGCCACAAAGATGTAAATCCAGAATGCTGTTGGACCATGACCTTCTGAAATTGTGCAAAGCTTTTAACGTTCTTTCCAGGAGTGAGAATAGAGGTGGGGTAGGGTGGGAAGTGTAATAAGATTAATTTCGTTCAAAATAGATATATTACATACTTAAGTCCTACTAGTCACAATATTAGACATTAATCCAAATCAGCTGCTGTCTTCGGGGAATCTGTAGTCTAGGACTTGGACCAGCAACCTCACCACTACCTGGGAGGTTACTGGAGACCCAGACCTAGTGAATCAGAATCTGGATGACTTATATATACATGAAAAGTTGAGAAGCCCTGGTCTGTGGCATTTCATAGGTACTCCTCTCAGAGAATATCGTTCTGAGGGCTAGCAATTTGAAAGAGCTTTAAATTCCACAAGAAGGAAAGTGTGTGGACAGGACGCTGGTGGGTGGGCCTGGGTAAGGGCTGCTGGAGAGAAAGGAACTGATTGGAAACCCAGGGTAGATGCTGAGGATAGGCCAATGGGGCTTTCTGAAAAAGGCATCAATGCCTAGGAACTTATACCTGACGGACTCATTAATGTCCTCACAAAGATCAATGTTAGACATGTCTACAGTCTCACACACAATTACTTATATGTCCCCAAACATAATACTACCTATAGCTAAATCTTTGCACACTTGAAACTGATAACACTAATGAAACTGATTAAATACACTGTTTTCTATATATTTGACCCTCTCATACAAAGCAGGTATTCAGAAGTCCTGCCCTGTGTATTTTGTACCTGAATGTAAAATCAAAAACCACAAATCTCATATTTTCTAATCTATGCACGTGTAGAGAATTTCTCAATCAGCTGTGACACAAATACAGTGACAAATGCATTTAAAACCTGACAAATTTGGACTGAAATTTATTCCAGCTCCCCTAGGTTAGGACTTACGACTTCACTTGCCTTTATGTGTTAAATGTTGTAACCATTTCACTCTCAGCCATTTTTTTCTCCCGTAGCATTTCCCTCTTCTCTTTTGGCCCCCTGCCTCTTCCTCCATCCAGGAATGTGCTCTGGCTCTTCTGACAGCTGGAATATACATGCCACGGTACACAGGAAATAACTGAAAGGCTGAGATCTAAGCAGGCAGTATAACCTGGTGTTGGAGGAGATGGCTTAGAATTTATAATTAGAAGCCTATTTCAGCTTCCTTCACAGGACTGTTAAAATTCCTTTCAGGGGTGTCTTGACTGTCTTGAAAATGAATGTCATTGAGGACATATTTTTTTTGCCCTCTCTTGTTTCCTTGGCAACAGGTTGATGATGCAGCAGCTGAAATCCACTGTCTCCCTGGAGATACCGGTGTGGGCAGGCTGCAAACCACTGGTAATTCCTGCCACATGTACTGAACTTGACCAAATCTTTTCGTTCCGGATGCCCTATATAAAGACATCTACCTAATAGAAGAATGGCTTTACAGCATAATTTTGGGCATGACTCTCAGTGAGAATATTCATCTGCTTTTTAAAATGTCTTACCTTTCACATAAAACTTAATACTACTAAATCTTCAAATGTAGAAGTCTCAGATCATTGTATACATCAAATCAGTGTCAGAGTTATATATTGGAAAAAAAGCTTGTTCTGTGTTAATATAAAGTCTGAGAGAAGAGGGAAGAGATCAGGAGTCAGGGCCCTTTCCTCTACATTTATATCAGGCACATGGTCCTTGGTGGTCAGCCACAACCAACAGCCACTCTCCACCCCTAGAATGTTCTGAAGCAAACAGGCCTGTGATCTGAAGAGAAAATATGGAGGAATTATAAATGGATAATGTCTGTCAGTGTTCTCCTCTCAAAGACCAGGGAAAGAGAACAAGTAGAGAAGAAAGGTCAGCTGGGATGGGAGCACCACTTAGGGAAAGCACATAAGATGGCTTGAGGGACAGACAGACAGACATGGCTGTGGACAAGGCATCTGGGTTATAGATGGAACTACTGCCAAATTTAGGGTGGCCCAGACACTCAGAGATGGATGACTGAAGGTTTTATGGAAACATGATAAACAGAGGGAAACCCAGGTAACAAAACCATAAGGTTGCTGCAACAAGTGAGCAGAGAAGATAGAATTAGAGAAGGGAAAATTACAGCTGAATTCAATTAAAGAATAGACTTTAGAATGGATCGATTTCTTTAAATAATTGAATCCAACCAACTGCTGAATTTATACTGAGAAAAAATCCAAAGAAAAAGAGAACAAAATAGAGAGTGTGGGTTTGACCTGAAGAGTATGCAGAGGAAAAGAGAAAGCATAGAGAGTGTTAGGCGTGGGGGTGGCTGAGAAACAGGTGGGTGCAGTTATGTAAAGAAGTAGGAAAAGGAAAGATAAAGTTAGATGGACACAAATACCAGCTGTAAACAGTTAAAGGAGAGAGTATACCTGCCGTGGGCAACTCAGTTGAAGAAAAATACACTAAACACACGACAAACATATTTAGTAAACACGTACACCAAATGGGTAATAGTTATTATAAAGCATACTAAGCAGTATTGTAAAAAATTACAAATTTTTCATTGCCCACATGTGACTTGTAAATATTCTGGGTGATGAGTCCCTGCTCAAGTCTGGAAAGATGTGCAGGTAACGTGTTTTGTGTCCTCTCAGTTCTGTTAGTTCAGGTACTAAAGAGATACCTTGGGAAATGACATTTTTGTACAACATTTTTTTTAAAGAACATGTTCACTGATCTAACCTTTTGCTTCCTCCATTGACATAAGCCACACAGCCCAAATGAATCAACACAGTAGTTTTCCTTCATGTTAAGGCAGAACAAATAGTGTAAGGCTATGAAGGATAAAAAGAGCAATCAGAGAATTCTCTTCCTGGTGCACTTAGCAGTTAATTGCATTTGCTTTGGAGTCAGGTAGCATGCACTGGAATCACTAATCTAGTTTTTAACAGTTGGGTGCTGTTGCAGGAGGTAATTAATTTATCTAGGCATCAGCATTTTTATCTGTAAAATGTTGATAATAATAATAATACCTACAAAGTATAGCCATTCTTGGATTAAATCATGAAATGCATATAAAACTTTTAACACAATTCTTGGCACATAAAAAAAAAAACTTAGCTATTATATTTTGTGATGATCAACATACTTGACTAATCAAACTAATTGTAGACCCAAATTCATTATTAAGTTTAACATCTGGACTGGGAAGCTATGATGAACAGAATGGAGTAAATTTCTCATTTCCAATTCTTTATCTGAGAGTACCTCTGAGTCTACCTTCTATGTAGAACTGGGCTTGCTACTGCTTCTAAAATCAGTAAATTTATTGATATTAAAATACTAGGCAATGATGGACAAATTAACTTTCTTCCATCCTCCTTTGGCTATTTCCCTTTTAAAAATAGTATTTGAATGTAGTTAATTCGGTGAATATACATTATGGTAGATTTAGAGAAGCTCTATCTTTTTAATCAAATGACTCATTATACAGATTCACTGACAATTTTCAAATCATCATTTTAAAATGCTGTCTCTGATAGTCTTTCTATTTTCTTTTCTCTCTCTGTGACCTATACAGATTTTGGGGGGAAATGAAAAGGGAATAGAGTGAAATTCATCTTGGCCAAGTATCTTTCACTGCAGAGCAGAGGTCAGATACTTGATAAAGTAGAGGTAAATGTTCTAGGTCATGTTGGCACCATCAACAACAGTAGAACATGAGGATACAGCAGGATATTTGAACCAGGAGAGCAAGGCAGCGCCCACGGATGGTGAACAGACCACAAAGGCCATGATGATTTTGTAAGAAGATAGAAATGGACACAACCAGCAGTTGGGTGATGTGGAAGACTAGTCTCTCCCTACCAGAAAGGAAAGGCAGAGCACAAAGATAGCTGGGGAGTTAAGTGGATCAAAACCAGAAATCCAGGAAGACCAGCAGGCTCAGAAGAGGGTCAGGAAGCCAGATAGACAAGGAGCAACATCAAGAATAGGTCTAGAAGGGGCACCTGGGTGACTCAGTCCAATTAAGCATCTAACTTTGACTCAGGTCATGATCTCACAGTTTGTGGGTTCGAGCCCTGCATCAGGCTCTGTGCTGACAGTTCAGAGCCTGATTCCTGCTTCGGATTCTGTGTCTCCCTCTTTCTCTCTCCCCTTCCCCCCCAATAAATAAAACATTAAAAATAATTAAAAGTAAAAAGAATAGGTCCAGCAATCATAGAACAATTTGTCTCTTGGTTCTGCAGAGGGTACTGTCCCACCCAGGAATTTCTTAGAGAGTTTGGTTGGAACAGAAATCTGTAGTATGGACAATTTAGAACTGGAAGTTTCCAGGAGAGAGGTCAGTCATCTGCATGGAAGAAGGAAAGAAGAGGAAACAGCTCAAGACAGATGGTAACCCAAAATTTGTTTGATGAGCTAAATTCAGATAAATCACGAAGATCAAATGGCATCCACCCATTAACATTTTAAGAAATTTAAGCCTACTTAGCGCACCTGAGTGGCTCAGTTAAGTGTCTGACTTCAGCTCAGGTCATTATCTCACAGCTCATGAGTTCAAGCCCCGCATCAGGCTCTGTGCTGACAGCTCAGAGCCTGGAGCCTTCTTTTGATTCCTTGTCTCCCTCTCTCTCTGCCCCTCCCCCGCTCATATTCTGTCTCTTTTTCTCTCTCAAAAATAAACATTAAAATATAAAGATAATTTTTAAAAAAGAAATTTAAACCTACAGCTTTGGAACACATTTTTTTTTTAATTTTTTTTAATGTTTTATTTATTTCTAGGAGAGAGAGAGAGAGACAGCGTGAGCAGGGGAGGGTCAGAGAGAGAGAGAGAGACAAAAACTGAAAAAGGCTCCAGGATCTGAGCTGGCAGTCAGCACAGAGCCCGATGCGGGGCTCGAACCCACGAACCGCGAGATCATGACCTAAGCGAAAGTCAGACGCTTAACCGACTAAGCCACCCAGGTGCCCCTGGAACACATTTCTAAAATGGACAGTCTGTCTTTGGAAATCATTTCTGTGAAGAGAATGTTGATTCTTTTTCTTTTTCTCCACCTCAGGGTCAAATACCTTACAGGTCCACTCTATTTTCAAACTTGTATTTTTCAATCCAAAAGACAGTCTCTGGGGGAAGAGATGCTTGTTAACCAGAATTGCAGGGAGCCAATGTGGGCCATGTTCAGGTGGCTCTGAGAAGAATAACCTGACTTAAGCCTGCAGGGGGGCACTGGGCCACAGCTAACAGGGACTGAGAGAAATAGGGCAAGGGGAAATTACAGGAGTGATTCACAGACTACAGGAGGCTCATGTTATAAAGCCTGCTAAACAAATGACTAGTGGGCCTTCCCCAAGGTTTACTTGTTAATGCACAGACTGTTTCCATTCATTGACTTTGCACTTCAAATAGCTAGGTATGTCCTGTGTGGAAGGGACTCTGTGAAGAAAGTGCTAAAGGGAAGTAAAGTAGGACATGGTCCCAAAGGCAAACCCCTGAGCCCTTAGTTAATGTGAAATAGTGGAGCAAAAAAGCTAGAAAGTGTTTGGTTTGCAGGTGTCTAGAATAACTATGTATGAAATTTTTGTTATGTATTTTTTTAATGTTTATTTATTTTTGAGAGAGAGAGAGCACAGGCAGAGGAAGGGCTGAGAGAGAGAAGGAGACACAGAATCTGAAGCAGGCTCCAGGCTCCAAGCTGTCAGCACAGAGCCGGATGCGGGGCTCAAACTCACAAACCACAAGATCATGACCTGATCCAAAGTTGGACACTTAACTGACTGAGCCACCCAGGCGCCCCTGTTATGTTTTTATATATGTCAACTCTTTATGACATCCTTTTAGTGCATTTTAGTCCTTGGGGGCATTACATTTGACTTTAAACCCATTCAACAAAATCTGTGTGTTTTGGCATTTTTCCATTATGCTCAAGCTGAAAAAAAATCAAGCTATATATATTTTTTCTAAACCTTGATAGAACTAGAAAGAACTGAAGTAGTTTTCTGTCTTATAAGAGGGAAGGACTTAGTCCTTTAGGGAAAACTGGTCCCTTGGTCTACAAAAAGCCCCTAAATAACTGATGTTACAGAAATGCAAAGCAAGAATCTATGCTTTATTCTACAACAACAATAACAAAGCTGTGAAAGAAGCAGATCTCAGTGAAAAACCAAGGGTTCAGTCTGAGGATGTGAATTATGATAGGGATCTGAGCCAAAGAATTATCAAATGATAATCAAATAAGGCTGCTTTAGGGCCAGAATGGGATGGGGGTAAGGGTGATATTTATTTTCTCTACAGGAATCTAGACTATACCATGCCTATACATTCTTGCTTACATTTCTGTTGAATGTGTGTATATGTAAATGTGTGTGAATGTGTGTTATCAGTGATCCTTGAATCATTGAGCTGAGTCCTAAAACCTAAGAAGAACTACAGGATGGATTTTTATTTCCCACAGTAAAAACCATTTCAAGGAGAAAACTAATAGCAAACCAGTGGAAATTCCATACAGACTATGCTCTTAATGACTTATATCTTGCATAATTTAAAACTAAGAGTTACCAGTAATTCCATTACTAGATATATGCTGAAAAGAATTACACAAGACTTTGTACATGAAGTTTCATAGCAACATATTCATAGTAGCCCCAAACTGGAAACTTTCCAAATATCCATCAGCTGATGAATAAATAAACAAAATTGGTATATCAGTACAGTAGAATATACTTAGGCAATAAAAAAGAATGAAGTTCTGATACATGATTCAGTGTATATGAACCATGAAAATATTATGCTAAATGAAATAAGCTAGTTACAGAGGGCTGCATATTGCATGTTTTCTTTTATATGATATGCCCACAATAAGGAAATCTATACAGAGACCGAGTAGGCATGGTGGTTGCAGGGAGTGCGGGAGGAGAGGAGCAGGAATGAGCAATGACTGATTGGTAATAGATATGGGATTTTCTGAGTGTGGAGAGGATGATGAAAATGTTCTAGAATTAGATTGTAGTGATGGTTGCCATCTCAAAGAACATACTAAAAACTACTGAACCGCACACTTTAGAGTAAACTCTAGGGTATATGAATTAAATATCAATTTTTAAAAATAAAAAACAAACAGTGAATGACTGAGTTTGGGCAAAGGCCTTCTCTTAGATGTGAACCTGTATGATGTACTGGGTGGCAGCCTGGGCTCTGGCATCAGACCACTTGGATTCAAATACCAGCTCTGCCATTTACCAGCTATGTGATCTTGGGCAAATTACATACCTGCTGTGTACTTCAATTTCCCCATCTATAAAATGTAAAAAATAATTGTATATATGTTGTGAGATTTCTTTGAGGATTAGATAAGTTAATAATGTAAGTCCTTAGAACTGTACTTGGCACTTAGTTGGGACATATAAACATTTGTTATTAACATCCTTACTAAAGTGTTGTCTTGGTAAGCCCTGAGATCAAGGTCATACTCTTGTGAGTAGGAGGGGACATTTAATTTATAGAAAGTGGTTATTCCCATTAGCAGTCATCCAATAAATCACTAGTCTTTAGATTGGTAATAAGACTTTGAAAAGTAGGACTTCACAGTTCACCAGAGTCCAGCTTCTTTTTTCTGAGCCTATGGTTGTTGGCATCAGAATTCTTTTTTTTTTTTATGTTTTATTTATTTATTTAAAAAAAATTTTTTTTTACAGATAGTTTATTGTCAAGTTGGTTTCCATATAACACCCGGTGGCATCAGAATTCTAAGGACTGTAGTCCTAGCAGATTCCTGGTGATGGAATTAGGTCAGTCCCTACCTCAAAGAAAGGTGTGGAAAGAAACAGGATCCATATAGCTGGTTAGGCAATGATATAAGGAACTTGTGAATGTTCCCCTCACCCTTGAGTTCTGAGCACAGCGCTTTCAGAAGCAGTTGATGGTAACTCTGTTGATTGTGATTCTCTTCTGCCACTCAGTCCTATTAAAAGGCATAACCTGAACTCAGCTAGGCTGTGCAGAGTGAAAAGGTGTACTTCATATTCCCAATGGAGGGGAAGAGCCTCTGGCCCCCAATTCATGGCATCCCAAAGCCAGTGGAATAGTTACAGAATTCACTGGAGAGCTCAGAAGTTCCAGACTAACAGGAGATCAACAGAAGTGTGGCCAGTGGTCATTAGATGGAGTAGAGATTGGTGAATCCATAGCATGAATGATGCGGGAAGAGGCAAAAGCCCTGAATGACAGAGAAGCCTTGACACTGCCTGGAGAGTGCAGGATGAGATAGGTGAGGAACTGATGTCCACTACACTGGCAGAAGTGGCTTAGAACACCTATAATTGGTGTAATCTCACACATACTTTCAGGCTTATAAGGCCTAATGTTTATTACATGCAAAATAATCAAACATTCAAGACCCAAGAATTGAATTAAGGCAAAGGCTTCCACATCATTTTCCATAAGAAGAAAACTTCTTGGATCTATCTACCCTCAACTTTCCAAATTTGACTCTATCACCGTTTTCTTTATACTATTTTATGACTGTTTACTTGCCATTCTCAAACATGGGGTTCTTGAGGACAACTGTGGAATTTTAAGAGTTCTCTCTTTTTTCTCCTTTGCTTGTTAATTTCTGTGTCACCATTGCTCATCTGAGCTCCTGACTTACATTAAACACTCAGAAGTACTTACTGAATGAATGAATCTTGAGGTGGGTAATTTATGTATGAGACTCTTAATCAGATCGCAAGCAGATTCGGATGGTAACATGAGATCCAATCACATTTCTTCTGTTCCTTTCCTTTCCAAGAGATCTGCTGAGCTGTCCACTTTGATGCTCCCATGCAGGTCAGCCCCTTCCTTTTCTGCCCCTCTGTGCCCTCTGTTGCTACTGTGAAGCTACCAAGAACATTTCAACTATGTGCAGATCTTTTCTTTAAAAATTTCTCCATATAGTTGCTTAACTAATGCTGGATCTGTTACCTTTCAGATTGCCCTATCTTAATCACATTGGCTGGCTTCTCTCTTTTCAACTGATAAAATTTTGGTGGTTCTGGGGGCGCCTGGGTGGCTTAGTCGGTTAAGCGTCCGACTTTCGCTTAGGTCATGATCTCGCGGTTCGTGGGTTCGAGCCCCGCGTCGGGCTCTGTGCTGACTGCCAGCTCAGAGCCTGGAGCCTGTTTCAGAGTCTGTGACTCCCTCTCTCTCTGACCCTCCCCTGCTCACGCTGTCTCTCTCTCTCTCCTGGAAATAAATAAAACATTAAAAAAAAATTAAAAAAAAAATTTGGTGGTTCTGAATTGGATCATTTAATTTCTTCTCTTTTTATTCCATATCTGCTCTTCTTGGATGAAATGGAGCCATAGAGTAGAGTGAATGCTGGGGAGACTCAGAAGGCCAGAGTGGCTAAGTTGGGAAGTAGATTGGAGATGAATGTTAACGCTATACTATGGAGTGTCAGTCCTGTGGGGTTTTGTGGTTTTGTTTTTTTGTTTTGTTTTGTTTTGTTTTGTTTCTTTAAAGGGAGCTTGATGGACTAAAGGTCTTTAAGCAAAGGCACCACACAGTAAAAAAACTCTAATTCTGAAAAATAATTTGTGGTGTGTTTTTTTTTAATTTTTTGATATTTATTTATTTTTGGAGAGAGAGAGAGACAGAATGTGAGCAGGGGAGGGGCAGAAAGAGGGGGAGACACAGAAACCGAAGCAGGCTCCAGGTTCTGAGCTGTCAGCCCAGAGCCCGACGCGGGGTTTGAACCCACGAACCGTGAGATCATGACCTGAGCCAAAGTTGGACGCTCAACCAACTGAGCCACCCAGGCACCCCATTTGTGGTGTGTTTTAAATGGCCTTATGCTAGCAGAATTTAAAGCAAGCCAACCATGGGAAATGGTAGTGGGTATGGGTGGGGGAGATGGATTTGGGGTATTTCTAAAGAAGAATGTTTACAATTTAGTGACTATTAGATATGGGAGAGAAGAGAAAAGAAGTCAAAGGTGATGGGTTTCTGGCTTGGCTAATGCACAAATGGTGATGATGTATAACCAGTAGGAGACAGAAAAGGGCAAGAATGAGTGACCATGGCCCAACTTGGCATGATTATTGAAGTAAGTAATGTCCTTAGGTCTCTGGTGGTCAGTGCCACTCAGGGATGAGTGGCAGCTTATCAGTGTAATTGGTACAGGTGTAGGCAGGGCCTCGGGTGACAAATGATAAAAATATATCAACTGACAACATCTTCACCAAGGCTTCACAACACTTTTCACATTAATCAGGATTACTACAAGGGCACAGCATAAGAGAACTAACATGAAAATCAAAATACTTTGGTCTAAGTCCAAGTTATGCCACTTACCAGCTATGGAATATAGAGTATTTTACTTCTTTGAACCATAATGTTTTTAATCTGTAAAATGAAAAAAAAATTGTTAATTACTGGGTCACCATTGCCTCAGAGGGTGGTGATAACAACAAAATCAAATGTAGAGAAATTGGTGAATCACCAGATACAGGAGCTGGTTTGAACAAATGCAGTGCCAATCTTAGGAGCCATTTAGGCTCAGGATTTGAAAAGGCAAGATCGAGAGTTAGAAGGACAGGTCCAACACTGTAATAACCGCATGTCTATAACTTTGAGGACACTTGGGAAGATACCAACTCAATAATCTAGGTGGCCTCATGAACTTCATGTTACATTCTCACACTTCATGTGCTGATGGTGAGTCTGAGATGGAAGAGGCCTTAAGCATCACATACTTTTATTTTTCAGATGATGAGTCTGAGGTCAAAAGGCTATAAAATGTGTCTGGGGTCACAGAGACCAATAGAAACATGGGCAAGAACTCATGTTTCTCATCTCCCAGCTCAGGACTTGGCCACTATATTGTGGGACCTTTCCATTGCTATTGAAAAATTATGTCTCACTCTGATAAAGAACCATCTTTGAGAGCCTCTTTCTTTCTTTCTTTCTTTCTTTCTTTCTTTCTTTCTTTCTTTCTTTCTTTCCTTCCTTCCTTCCTTCCTTCCTTCCTTCTTTCCTTCTTTCTTTCTTTCTTTCTTTCTTTCTTTCTTTCTTTCTTTCTTTCTTTCTTTCTAATAAGATTAAGTTTATTGGTGTGAGAATGTTATATGGTCTAAAACTAATCTTTGCTGGCCCATCTCCTTTATCAAAATGTACTTCCTTTGGTCTTTCCTTGAAAATTAACATTTTTCTCTCTTACCCACCCAAAATAAATAAAAAACTAAAGCAATGGATAGAAAACTTCTACACATACTTTAGCACATCTAAGTCCTGAAAGAGAAAAACTCATAGAAGTAGATTTACGCTGGAAATGGGGTGTGGTTAGCCAGCACCTTCCACAGTCCTGCAGTCATGGAGAAGGTGCATTGTGCAGTTTCAAATCCAAAGTCATGGGAAATTTACTTTCTCCACTTTTTATGCCACTCCTCCAACTGTCATAGCAAATGTAGAAACTGCATTATAATTGTCTGATCTTTGGAGATCCCATCTGGCTCAGTTAATAGAGCGTGTCACTCTTGGTCTTGGGGTTATAAGTTTGAGCCCCACACTGGGTATAGAGATTACTTAAAAATAAAGTAATTTTTATAACTTTAAAAGAACTGATCTTTATCATCTCTCTTCATATAATTACCACTTCCCAATCCCTTATTAAGGGTACTTTTGACAAGAGCCCACCCCAACATTGAGCTGGACAAGGAAAGAATGTGGAATGGGAAAGCACTTGTCCTTTGTCCCCATACTCATTCGTGTATGTGCTCCTTTGAGAGCTGAAGTCTGCTCTAGGGGTGTGTCAGATGGTGAGTCAGAACACCGTAAGCTCTGACTGCTCCCATTCACAGTCTAGGGACTGGAACTGGTTTCTTTAGCTTAGTCTACCCTGCATCCCTCTGTGTACCCTGCGTAGTCAAGAGTGTACAGTATAGTTGTGTGTGTGTGTGTGTGTATGTTTAATTTATTGAAATACAATTCACATAGCATATGCACCACATAGTTTTGCTGAATGGATAAATTTATTCAAAAGTCAGTGGCATTCTTTCAGAGAAGAACATTTATTAGACCCCTCACATGTTCATTCATCTGCCTGCTGATATAAGGAACTTTCCTTATTGTTTTTATTTTTATTTTTTAGTGTTTATGGGGAGGGGCAGAGAAAGGGTGACAGAGGATGCAAAGAGGGTTCTGTGCTAACAGCAGAAAGCCCAATGTGGGACTCGAACTCACGAACCGTGAGACCATGACCTGAGCTGAAGTCAGATGCTTAAACAACTGAGTCACCCAGAGGCCCCTATTTCTTTTTCTGAAAGTTCTAATACCTATGAAAATTCAAACGTCCCCAAGACTAGTAATAATAACAATAACATTTCACAGTAACAATAAGATTTAACTTTTAATGAATGCTTATTGTGAGCCCATGCTGTGCCTTTTTTCATTTGCTCATTACAACATCTCTTTGAGGCAGACACTGTTGTTAATTCTATTTTATAGCTAAGTAAACTGAGGCTCAAAGAAGTCATACAACTCATCCAAAGTGAAAGCACTAATAAGGGGGAAAGTAAGGTTTGAATGAAGAACCTCAAATCCTCACTTGCTACCCTGCATCTAGAATTTTCCAGTTCTCCTCAGAATGGTCATTTACCCTTGGGGGGGGGGGAAGGGGGGGACATGAAGAAAGTATTTAGACATTTAAGAAAAACTACTTTCTGCAGAGTTGAGGATACTGATGTTCAATTTAGACCACCACAGGAGCAATTAACAAGAAAACATTTGCAGAACTGAAAGAAAGTGAGGCCCAGTGAAATACGGGTGTTCTTCAGGCTTGACAGTGAACCAGTCTTGCCCAGTCAGGTTATGTCAACAAGGATACTTATGGATTTCCTATCACTACCTATCTCCTGAGTTTTAGGATACCTGACATGACTTTGACATGGCCTTCTGCAAGAGTTTCTCTGACTGAGAGCCAGCAAGTAAAATCCTTGCAGTTTCCATTAAAAATAGTTTTGACATAAGCATCGTATAATATTGGAAGTTGAAGATGATAGCTGGAGTAGAAAGAACTGATGGCAAAGCTCCTTTGAAGATTTTTGAAATGTGCATCTATTTTATGTATCAATATCTAATCTATTTTATTTCTAATTTGTACATAATTATATGTAATATCCATTTACTACGTATATGTTTACCTTACCTGTAAGTGTCTGTCCTCCAAGCTGGCCCCTCAACACCGGCATCATTTGGATACACCAGAGAATCCACAGGCTGCACGCTGGAGGCAAATGGACTTAGACAACCACATATGGAAAGAGATCAATTGTTGCTCCAAGTAGACAGATGGAATTGTGCCCTGAGTGATTTTCCAAAAGGAAATAAGAACAAGGAAAGAAAAGATAGGGAGATAGGAGCCAGAGGATGGTAAGCATAGGCGGGAAACCAAAATTCAGTGGACTCAAGTTGACCAAGGGGATGGGATGGACAGGTGTGGAGATTCACCCTAGATCTGTCTGACATTCTACACATGTTACCCTCACAACAGTGGTTC
Organism: Hyaena hyaena; assembly: GCF_003009895.1. Lineage (NCBI taxonomy): Eukaryota > Metazoa > Chordata > Mammalia > Carnivora > Hyaenidae > Hyaena > Hyaena hyaena. Next base: position 176,856 of record NW_024081607.1, read on the forward strand.
CCAGCAGCATCATTATCTGGGGATGTTCTCAAATGTTCAGATTCCTGGGCCCCACCCATGGCTTAATAAGCCTGAGAAATTTCGTTAGGTGCTTTCTTCTTTGTGCACTATTGGATAATCAGAGCAGTGGGAGCTGAGGGAAGCTAGTGTGTTTTCAGAACAAGTCTTGTTACATAGTAGCTGAGTCTACTTGGTGGAGACCTGCACCTGCTGCTGACTTGCTATGTGATGTGTAGCAGACTGAGTGATAGTTTTCACCTTTTCCATCTCTAAAATGGAGACACCTAATGCTCCCGCCTATGACAAAGGAAAGGGAGGTAAAAGCATAAAAAGCAGTTTGAGCACCTCGATAGGAATACAAATTTCAGATACAACATGAGCTCCACATTTTATTTAGGTAAACCAAACATATATAGGCCATGCTCTGCCTACTTTCACTGGCTTCCAGAATTGTCGATCTGGCAGTGGGTGACACAGACTTGGGTATCTCTCTCCTTCTTCAGGTATCCACAGGATCACTATATCAGTTCTCCAGAGAGGGGAGAGATGCTTATTCAAAATGCAGAGTCTCAAGCCCTACTCTACAACAGTGCAATTATAAACTCTGAGTTATGGGATCTGGATATTTGTTTTTTAACAAGCTCCCCAGGAGATTTTTATGCACAATGAAGTTTAAGCATTATTGCTCTGGACTGTAAGGCTTCTGAGACAAGAATGGAAATATATTCATCACTGTAGCCTTTACACTGCATTTGGTATAATAGATGGCCAAATAACATCCGTGTAGTAAAAGAAGGCATGAAGAAAGACATTATTTCATCCTTGATCCTTCTGGCAGAATATTTTCATAATCAGAGGCCTTGGTAGGTCGTGTATAGGATGGTAAGGCAAGCTTTCAGCTACACCTCCTGATGAGGAGGGAGCTTTCTATTAAAGAAATGTCCCTTTCAAAATGATCCAGAATGACTTTTAAGAAAAGCCTCTGGGGAGCTAATTAAAGAGCCAGAGGCAGACAGGCTGCTGGATTAGGCCTTTGGTAAACCACTGAACTCAAGGACAAAAATCATAGACCAGGAATAGCCATGAAAACCCTGAGGCTGGGGAAATACACGCTCACAGGGAAAGGTCAGACAACAGATCATGGTCAGTAAACTGGTAACTGGAAGGCACAAGGCAGCCACACATCCAGCTTCCCAGAAACCATTAAGTCTCTATCAGGAGCAAGACAGAACACTGGGACTAGAAGCACTTCTGAACCTACCTTTAGTGGATGTTGGTGGGTGAGGGGAAGTGTGGTTTGGGGGGAAAATGTTCACAGAGCAGAAGGCCTGCCTGAGGAGTGAAGTGCTAAACTCACAGTTGTTGGCTACCTAGTTTTAAAACAAAATTTTTTTAATGTTAGTTTTTGAGAGAGTGACAGAGTGTGAGCAGGGGAAGGGCAGAGAGAGAGGGAGACACAGAATCTGAAGCAGGCTCTAAGGTCTGAGCTGTCAGCACAGAGCTTAACACAGGACTCAAACCCACAAACTGTGAGACCATGACCTGAGCTGAAACCAGATGCTTAACCTACTGAGCCACCCAGGCACTCCTGGCTTCCTGGTTTTAAAAAGATTTTGGATTTGTGGCTTTGGTCCCTTTGATCAACTGCCTGAGGCTTCTGCAGGGTGAAGTGGAAACAGACCTCCCCAAAGAGTTCATTGTTATAAATTGCTTCTTATGATGATCGTATAATTACATTTTCTGTCCTGATGTTATTTGTTTAAGCCACATTGTAGTGTAACCTCCAATGAACTCTGTTCTGCTGTTCTCCCACATGTCTCCACATGCTTTGATATTTCCCAAGTAAAGAATTAACTTTCTCCCAGATTTTAGTTATGTGGAGCCTTTAAACAAACTATGCAGTGTGGAGAATTCAGGAGAGTCTCCCAGGTATGAGTAGTGTAGATGCGAAAACCTTACAGCACCAGAGCCGTGCAAATGACAGAGGACCTGCACAGTCTGAGAACACATATTGCTTCATCTCCAGCTTCACACGACACTGTAGGAGCTGAGCCAGCACCAGTGACGTAATTACTCTGCAATAGGCGGTGGAGTCCCAGCTTCCTTCCTCTGCACGCTACTGGATCATCCTTGACCTCAGTTCTCTAAAACCCTCGAATAGCATGAAAGAAACTCTAGAAAGGGGTAGGGCTTCCCCAGAATTCCTTTAAGATGCAAACAATCTGGCCCAGTCCTGCAGAAACCACACAGATCACAGCCAACTACTGCTAAATAAAGCAGCAAATCCCTCTAATTAGAAAGGCCAATTAAAGAATTCAAAGGGAAATGGTGAATCCTTTGTCTTGGAAGAAGAGTGTCTTTTCTTCTTTCTTTCTTTTTTTTTTTTAAATGTTTTATTTATTTCTAGGAGAGAGAGAGACGGCATGAACAGGGGAGGGTCAGAGAGAGAGGGAGTCGCAGACTGAAACAGGCTCCAGGCTCCGAGCTGGCAGTCAGCACAGAGCCCCACGCGGGGCTCGAACCCACGAACCGTGAGATCATGACCTAACCGAAAGTCGGACGCTTAACCGACTAAGCCACCCAGGCGCCCCTGTCTTTTCTTCTTTCTTGACAACGTTAATCATCTGTGTGGTATTGTCCCAGGATAAATGGCCTCAGGACCACTTGTGACCAGCATTGTGATAGAGAGTGAATCATCCAGAAGCTGACAACCTGCATGAGACAGGGAAGTTCAAATCTGCTAGGTGCTCAAACATTTTTGTTTGCTCAGTTTTCTGAACCAATAGTTTGCACGAACCATGGTTTTCCTATAAATGGGAGGGGATTCGATGAGAGAAAGGCGGCTGGGTTAGGTGAACTACCAGTGAGTCACATGAAGAGCTAGATAACTAAACCAACCTTCATAAGTGCCCATGTCCACCTGTGGTGCAGTATCCTCACTTGTATCCCTCACTTAGAACTTAAGAAGATCCTTCCTATTGGGGCGCCTGGGTGGCTCAGGAGGCTAAGCATCCAACTCTTGGTTTCGGCTCAGGTCGTGATCTTGTAGCTTCATGGGTTTGAGGCCTGCATTTGGTTTTGTGCTGGCAGCATGGAGCCTGCTTGGGATTCTCTCTCTCTCTCTCTCTCTCTCTCTCTCTCTCCCCCCCTCCCCAACTCACACTGCCTGTCTCTCTCTCTCTCAAAATAAATAAATAAATTTTTTAAAAATTAAAAGAAGCTCTTTCCTATTAAATCCATTTAGGTTCTTAGGGAAAAAAGACTAAATCATCTTATGAGGAATAGACAAAGGAGCTGTGACCATCTGAGATTCTAGAATGATGCTGATCTGTCTTTGATCTTTTTGTTTAAATGGCTAACATTTGGGGCGCCTGGGTGGCTTAGTCGGTTAAGCGCCCGACTTCCGCTTAGGTCATGATCTCGCGGTTCGTGGGTTCGAGCCCCGCGTCGGGCTCTGTGCTGACTGCCAGCTCAGAGCCTGGAGCCTATTTCGGAGTCTGTGTCTCCCTCTCTCTCTGACCCTCCCCTGCTCATGCTGTCTCTCTCTCTCTCTCCTACAAATAAATAAAAATATTAAAAAAAAAATAGCTAACATTTACTGAGCAGTTTAGTGGGTGCCAAGCATTGGTATGCTGTGCACTTCTGATTTTCCTCATTTCATCCTCACGATGACTTTTTGAAGTGGGTGCTACTATTATTTTCCTTTGACAGATAAGAAAACTGAAGCATTGACAGGTTCAGTCATTTGCCTAAGGACACACATCCAGTAAGTAGCAGAAACGGGACTCAGACCCCAGGCAGTCACATCCCCAGCAGGTTCTCCTAATTAGTTCATACACTCTGCTACCCTTGGTAAGATTGCCTTTGTAAAGTGCTTGTTAACTACAAAGTCATAACCCTACATAAAATATTTTCGTTATTATTATTAAAATCTGTTTAGTTCTCTGATTCATTAAGATGATATAATAGACCCATTAAAATTTAGACATATGAGAAAATATGGAAGAAACTAGCATATCTCTAGTGATGATATATCTTCTTTAAGTGCAATCATTGAGGAAGAGAAGCTCTGGCTGTGATTTCTTTTCATTTTTCATGTGTTTATAAAAAATAAAACAGACTCATTTGACCTAGCCCCTATACTTTTATTAGAGCCTAGTGAAAATGAAAGAAAGTATTGTTAACCATAACAAGAGAGAGAAGAAATATAAACAAAGCAGTTTACAACATTATTTAATGCTTTCCCTAAATCATTTGAATGATTCTGCACGAAACCATAATGATATGCTCTTCTTTGAGACAAACTGCTTATTTTCTTGATTCTAAGATGCAAATTTTTTCACATCTTGATGTTTTTGAAATTAGTAGATGTCTCATAATCAATGTGAACATTTAATGTTCTTTACCCCCTTCCACCTCCAAGAAGCTGTTATTAAAACTAGTATTTAACATTCTTGTTAAGATTTATAGCACTGGGTCAGCCAATATAGATTGCCCACTGTTTTGTTATGGACACAGTTAGCTTTGCCCAAACTGGCCCTTCAGACATAACAGAAGAAACACTGAATATCTTTTAAAGTCTGTGTTTTACTGTCTAATTGCATGCCTACATTTGCAATTCTAAGTATCATTTCTCCACTAAAAGGGACTACAGTTGATTCCAGGACTGGGGCAGAGAAAATCCAAGATGAGCTTAGAACATATTGCTGTGCTGCAAGGTAAAGAGATAATCAAAAAATGATAAGGACACGTCAAATGGATACAAGAGCCAACTTGAAAGGGCTCCATCTGAGCAAATCTGTTACAATTTGTGTTTTGAAATGGATTATCACAGTAATTTATTATAACCCATTGAATAAAATAAAAAGCCCATGGGTTCATATTGAAAACACATAAACACATAAATAAATAATAGGGGAGAAAGGGCAGGAAGCTCTTCTTACAGCAGAATTACATCATAAATGTAGAAAGAATGATAGAATTTTAAAAAACCCACCATTTTGCAGTTATCCATAGTCATTAGGTTAAGAATTATCACGGGATGCTATAATGATTGGCAAAAAGTTTGGTGAGAAACAATATATTTCTATAGTCTCAGAATATCTCTCCGCAGGCTTCTTGTTAATACAAAGGGGGAAATGATAACCTGTCAAATGAGAAACCTGACACAGAGCACCTGAACCAAGTGATCAAAAGTAAGATCAGCAACAACGGGACGACCTGACATCATGGGCTTCCTGTTTGGATGCACGTAGAAGGACACAGCATTTCTGACACACTCCACCTGCTGAAAATACATAACCTGCATGGAAACATCAGGGGACATCACACAAACTCCCAACAGTTGGTCTGTACTCTTTTTAAAATGTCAGTGTCATAAAAGACAATGAAAGCCCGAGAAATTGTTGCAGATGAAAGGAAACGAAAGAAGCGTGACAACTAAATGAAATGTGTTCCCCTGGATTGGATTCTGAATTGGGCATGGGGGGCAGGGAGGATTGCCATAATGGACATTACTGAGAGAACTGGTAAAGTTTTTTTGGTTTTTTTTTCATCATGATAAGTGTACTCTTTAATCCCTGTCACCTATTTTACCCATTCCCTCCACCCCGTCTCCACCCCCCAACCCCCATCTCCTCTCTGGTAACCATCAGTTTGTTCTCTATAGCTAAAGAGGCTGTTTTTTCATTTCTCTCTCTCTCTCTTTTTTTCCTCTGTTCATTTGTCTTGTTTCTTAAATTCCACATGTCAGTGAGGTCATATAGTATTTGTCTTTCTCTGACTGACTTATTTCACTTAACATCATATTCATTAGCTCTACCCATGTTGTTGCAAATGACAAGATTTCATTCTTTTTGTGGCTAAATAATATTCCATTGTATGTATGCACCACATTTTCTTTATCCATTCCTCTATTGGTAGATACTTGGGCTCCTTCCATACTTTGGTTATTATTATAAATAATGCTGCTATAAACATAGAGATGAATGTATCCCTTTGAATCAATGTTTTTGTATTTTGTGGGTAAATACCCAGTAGTGCAATTACTGAATTACAGGCTAATTCTAATTGTTTTAGGGACCTCCATACTGTTGGCCACAGTGTCTGTACCAGTTTGTAACCCCACCAACAGTGCAGGAGGGTTCCTTTTTCTCTACATTCTCACCAACACTTGTTTGGACAACTGGTATAATTTGATAGTGAACCTTCTATTACATAATAATACAGTGAGAATTTTAAATATCCTCAATTAAAAATTGTACTATATTTATGAAAGAGCATGCTCTTGTTATTAACAAAAATTGAACTACTTTTTTTAATGTTTACTTATTTTTGAGAGAAAGAGAGACAGAACACGAGTGGAGGAGGGGCAGAGAGAGAGGGCGACAGAATCGAAAGCAGGCTCCAGGCTCTGAGCTGTCAGCACAGAGCCCAATGTGAGACTCAAACTCACTAACTGTGAGATCATGACCTGAGTCCAAATCGGACGCTTAAGTGATTGAGCCACCCAGGCACCCCAAGAAAAATTGAACTATTTAAGGGTAAGGAGATATCACTTCTATCTGGTTTAGGCTAAGACCATTTTGAAGATTTGTGTCATTCAGTCTTTCATAGAGGCCAAGCTGGAAATTTATAATAAAAAAGTAATAAGTAAGATAATTAATGTGTAAGTTGGTGTTCAACCCGAAGTTTCAAAAGAGGTTCTTATATAAAGAAAAGTTGTTAAATTAAAAAGAAAATTATCTATTTGGAAAAGGATTTTACTTAGGACCTTGAAATCTTGGTATGGATATTCTTATTACTGCTGTTAGAATATAAAAAGAAAAATAGTCACTTTGAAATTTAACAAAATTTTTAAATAAGCAGAGGAACTAAATATTAGATAGCATAATTGGCTAAGCAGCCTGGAGTAAAGTTCTTTGTGAGGGAATTTGATGTTGAGCCAGTCCACTGAAAAGCAGAATGTGAATCCTGGAATGTGTTTATCTCTAAGAAAATGTTTTGGTTGAATTGTTTTACAGTCTTCCCAAGCGAGAACTAGAATTAAATTATGCATGCATTAATAACAATTAAGGATTATATGTTAGTATCTTATTATATCATGTATTTATTTAGCTTTAACTTATATGTGCTTCTATTCCTCCAAGTAGCCTTTCATTTTTTATACTATCTTCTGGTTAGTTTTTGTATTCTGTCATTTTTTAAAATTTATTATCTTCTGGTTAGTTCACTGTCCAATTCTGATCTCATGATAAAGTTTAATTTTAAAGGAAAGGCAATGTTGGCTGTAGCATGCACTGTGGTCTAGGCTCTCATGATCATGGTTCATGGAGCCATATAAAAATACCACCATTAACAAGGAGAACATTACCTGCTTTGTATGAACACTGCAAAATTGTTTGCTTTAGAATCCAAATCTACAAAACAGGAGAAATGCCATGATGTCTTGCTCTTACAATCACTTTTATTCATTTATAACTTTTATTTATTTGTTTTGAAAGAGAGGGAGAGAGAGAGAGCACAGGAGAAGGGCGGAGCAAGAGAGGAAGAGAATCCCAAGCAGACTCTGTGTCAGCACAGAGCGACATTCAGGGCTCGAACTCAGGAACCATGAAATCATCACCTGAGTTGGAATCAAGAATTGGTCGCTTAACCGACTGAGCCACCCAGGCACCCTGACACTCACTTTTAACTAAGATCCTAAAAAAACCAATGCTGGTGTTTGTAGGGAGACTTTCTTTTTGGTTCTTTTGATAACTAATAACTATGATGGGTATCCCTGGAAACTTTGAAGTGACTAACTTTTTTTTAATTTAATGTGTATTTATTTTTTAAAGAGACAAAGACAGAGCATGAGTGGTGAGGGCCAGAGAGAGAGGGAAACACAAAATCCAAGCTGTCAGCACAGAGCGCGAAGCAGGGCTCAAACCCACACACTGTGAGATCATGACCTGAGTCAAAGTCAGATGCTTAACCGACTGAACCACCCTGGTGCCCCTGACCTTTTTTAAAAACAATATCAGTATGTAAGTTGACAGAAATGTGTTCCCCTCCTACTCTCTTGGTAAAACCATTGAAAGCTTCAGAATTTTTTTTTAATGTCTAGACTAATAAAAATACCAAAATACTTGATAGAATAATGAGGCTAACCGTGACACAGGCATTAATTAGTCCTAAATTAGAGAACCCCGGTTTACAAAAATCATTGGTCCACAAGTAGTTATTGAATACTATGTGGGAAGCATTGTGCTAGCTGCTCCAGGGGAAACACAATTAAGACAAGTGATTCCTCTCCACAGGGTGCCTGGGTGGCTCAGTCAGTTAAGTGTCCAACTCTTGGTTTCAGCTCAGGTCACTATTTCACACTTCGTGGGATTGAGCCCCAGATCAGGTTATGCATTAACAATGCTGAGCCAGTTTGGGATTCTTTCTCTCTCCCTCTCTCTCTCTGTCCCTCTCCTACTCACACTCTCTGTCCCTTTCAAAATAATAAATAAACTTAAAAAGAAGATGGCTCCTCTATATTCCTGGAGCTCAACTTTACTTGGAAGATAGCATATTCACAAAAGTAGCTACAATGCAGACAACATACCTTGAGGGTCATTGGGAGTAGTGGAGAGTGGGGACCAGCGAGCAGTGGACCATCTCTCCTTACTACCTATCTCTGGAACCAGCCCCATTGTTAAGGGAGGGCCAAAGACCACAGATGATCAGCCCTGGAAGGAGCCCTCTAAGACCACAAATGCAAAAACCAAGCTCAGAGAAGTTGTTACTTGATGAGAAGCACATGTTATAATTCAAGTCTCCTGCTTTTTCTGATGTGAACAGAGGATTTTTCTTAGTCTGGTTTCTTAAGGCAGCTGAGGTATGTTGGAAAGGGGACAGGCTGCCAGGATAGGTTCTCATTAATTACAATTTATGACACTTAATCATTTACAAACTCAATTTTATAGCTGTAAAAATGAGGATAATAGTACATGCTTTGCATTTTATACCTGGTGGGTTGGTTAGGAGAATCATGTGAAACTATGTGAAAATACTTTGAAAATAATTAAGTGCTATAAAAATGTAGAGGATTATTAATAGCATCTGACATTTATTAAGTACTTAGTATGTGCCAGGCATTGTGCTTGCACTTTATATTCATTACCTCAGTTAACCCTTCCACAACCCTCTGAAGTAGATACTATTATTAACATTTCACAGAGAAAGAAACTAAAGTTTACAGTGATTAATTGCAGAAGAGTAACTGCCCCAGAGAGATTTCAGGCTCAGGCAACCTGATTCAAGAGCCCCCACATAATCACTTCTTGCCAGCTCTCAGTTATTATGGAAGAAACCAAAATGGGTACATGACCATTGCCTCCAGCTGGGCAAGAGGAAATGCTGCTCACTCTCCTAATGAAGCCCAGCTCTTGTTGTGGGGAGTCAGCGTAAGGATAAAATCATGCACCTTGCTGGGGCGGCCGGGAGCACAGGGAGAAGGTAAGTCTTAGGGAAAAGAGCATTTCTCAGGAGACTCACTAAATCCCTTTGCCTCATGTATGCATGGGCATGCACACTCCAGCCCTGGGTATTTAACCAAGCTAATTTCGAACTAATATTCAAGGCTTGTAAGGAAGGCACTGATTAATCTATTTGCCACAGTGGTAACGATCTGAGGAATTATTGCTTCAACTGCTCTATCCCTGCTCATCGGCCCCACGGGGTGCCCCATGCTCTTTCCATAGCCACGGGTTTAATGGAAGCCCCCAAGTCAGTAAACAAGACCACCCAGGGACACAGTTTGAGGCCAAAGCAAGAAGAAGCTAGGAAGATGGCTGGTGGTTCCGGAGATTTTGGCTTCTATTTTATAAAGGTGAATCTGAATTAGCTCTCCACCACTTCTTGGCAAAAGACTGAATGAAGCTGAGAGCAAAAGGCGAGATGAAATTTGCAAATAGATCTGTAGGGAAAATGTGCATGTGCCAGTGTATTGTGCAGAAGCAGGAAGGAGAGACTACACTAAAGGTCAACTGTGAGGGAGGGGCTTTATATTTGTTGGTAGAGTGGTGGCCTTTCCAGCTCTGATGGAGCTCGGCTGGCACCAAAGAAGCTTCTTCACACCGTGCTCCTCCATCCTCACCTGTAACACCTCCTGTTCCAGATCCCAACAGGAACTAGCAATCACGCGGAATTGTGTACTGGCAGTAGAAGCAGCAGCGAGAGATGAAAGTCACTGTGCAATGAGATAAATGCCTCAATGCCATCCAGTCTGGAAGAGAAATCTCCGTGCAGACTCTAGCCAGGCTAGCATGAACAGCAAAGCACATCACCTCCACTACCCTGCCTTGCCCCTACCCCGCCTTCCTAATCCCTTCCAGGTGAATAAGGCCACAGTGGTGATGGAAGTGACCTGGGGTCTTCTGACTTGCCTCTTACAAACCGGGAATCCTCCCCAGCACAGCCCGAAGCTCGCTGCCCTTGGATTTGTTATGTGTCAGTCACTGCCGGTCACCCAATGTATATCTTCTTAGGTGATCCTCATGACACTCCTAAGAAATAGGTGTCATTATCCCCCACTCGTCTTTTTCACATCTAAAAAAATTAAGGCTCAGAGAGATTCAATAATTCAGATATGCAGAAATGATGTCAAAATTATAACCCATTTTGTCTAACTCCAGAGCTCAGGCACTCACTACAACTTATTGCTGAACTACCACATCTTGGGGGTGTCACAAGCAAGACCAGTGAAGGAGGAGTTTGGCTTTGGTAATTTCAGGCTGTTGCATGTATCCCCCACCTCTCTGCACCCTATATATATATATATATATTTTTTTTTTTTTTTTAATGTTTAATGTTTATTTTTGAGAGACAGACATAGAGAGACAAAGCATGAGCAGGGGAGAGGCAGAAAGAGAGGGAGACACAGAATCCAAAGTAGGCTCCAGGCTCTGAGCTGTCAGCACAGAGCCCGACACAAGGCTCGAACTCATGAGCCATGAGATCATGACCTGAGCTGAAGTCAGACGCTTAACTGACTGAGCCGCCCAGGTGCCCCTCTGCACCCCATATATACTTTTTACCTGACTTGGCAATTTCCATATTCTCAGTTCTCCTGTCGAATGCCTGAGGAATTAATTCACATGTATGTGTTAGGAACTTACTAGTTTAACTGTCCCCTGATTGTTCGCATTTTAAGAGTAAATAGAGAGTAAGACACTAATAAAAATGTTATCAGTCTGGGACACCTGGGTGGCTCAGTTGGATAAGTAGCCGACTTGGGCTCAGGTCATGATCTCGCAGTTCGTGAGTTCAACCCCCATGTCCAGTTCTGTGCTGACAGCTCAGAGCCTAGAGCCTGCTTCAGATTCTGTGTCTCCCTCTCTGCCCCTCCCCTGCTCACGTTCTGTCTCTCTGTCTCTCAAAACTAAATAAACATCAAAAGAAATGTATCAGTCCTTCAGGAAGGAATAGATCTAAGGGCACCTGACTAGCTCAGTTGGTAGAATGTGTGACTCTTCATCTCAGGGCTGTGAGTTTGAGCCCCACAATGGGTGGAGAGATTAATTTTAAAATAATTTAAAAAATTAAAAAATAAAGGAGTGGATCCAGATGTTTTCTGGGAGAAGGGCAAATGATATTTTATGAATTATGTGTCCCATCCTTGGCACAGAATGAGCTAACACAAAAACTCATGCTCAGACCAGCATCAGAGGTCCACGTATTGGAGGAGGGGGGAAAGACCAGCCAGACCCTGTTTGAGAATGCCCAAATAAGCACATCTGGGGGGTCCAAAACGAGAATCCTCCTAAGCCATGAGGAACAGGGCTGTGCCAGGGGAGTGAGCAAGGGGAAGTATGTGGTCTTTCCTGGCAATGCCGCTTCATGCTGCCCACCACCCAGAGCAGACAGCTTCATCCTCTCTCTCTGCACATAGGACCTATTCCTTGTCAGCCATCATGCACAAGCTCAGGGTGTCTGTGGAATCCAAAGCAGCAGAACCTGTAGTACAAGCTTCACAGTGAACAAGAAACATCCTTTCTACTCTCATATTCAGTGTAGAAATGCAGGCTCCAAAGGAAGAGGGGAGGATGGGGGGGGTGGATCCGTCCTGGCACCATTGTTTTCCCCAGTCCCAGTCTAGTGATAGCCCTGTGTGGAAAGGCCACCCACAGCTCAATATTCTCATGTATGACCTCCTCCAGTGCATATACCTTTGATGTTGGTCTGAGTGCCTATTCTCTTCTCTTTAGCAGACCTAGTTATGGGTGCATTTCCTTTTTACCAACTCTTCCCAACCTCCAACCTCAAACAAAATATAAGAAACTCTATAAGGACTAGAACTTTTGATAATTTTGTCAACTACTGTATGCCCAGTGCCTAGACCTGTGCCTGTATACAGGAGTTGATCAATAAATATTTGTTTAATGAGGGAAAGAATGAATATATAGGCTTAGAGAAAAACATAGCTTGCTTTAAGTTCTACAGAACCCCATTGGCATTTAGCCAAATATCCTTGGTGAAGCACTTGAAATTCCCATTCCTGGGTCACTTGTTGGGACACAGCTACAGCTGATCAGTGCACAGGACATGGTGCTGATGTATCTAACAGAGCAACTTTCCTGTCCTGGGAACTTTAACCCAGATCTTAGCTCTTCTGCCTTCTGAGTTTCTGATGAGAGCCATAACATTAAAGTAGTTTTATTTTTAATTTCTTATTTATTTTGAGACAGAGAGAGTATTTATTTATTTTGAGAAAGAGAGAGAGAGAGAGTCCCAAGCTGGGGATTCTCACGTGAGCCCTCATGAACTGTGATATCATGACCTGAGCCAAAACCAAGAGTTGGGAGCTTAACTGACTGAGCCACTCAGGCATCCCTAAAATGCAGTTTTAAAAGACAATCAACAGAACAGAATGGAAAAAAATTTTCCAAAAGCATACATCTGATAAGGTGTTACCTAATATTGAAATATATAAAGAAATCAGGCAACTCAATAACAAATCAAAACAAAGCAAAAAACTAAATAACCCTATTACAAAATAGGCAAAGTACCTGAATAGATTCTTCTCCAAAAAACGTATACAAAAGACCAACATGTCCATGAAAAAAATGCTCAGGGTGCCTGGGCGGCTCAGTTGGTTAAGCGTCTAACTTTGGCTCAGGTCATGATTTTGCAGTTTGTGAGTTTGAACTCACTTTGTGCTAACAGCCCAGAGCCCGGAGCCTGCTTCAGATTCTGTGTCTCCCTCTGTCTCTCTCTCTCTCCCCTTCCCTCACTCACATTCTGTCTCTCTCTCTCTCTCTCTCTCAAAAATTAAAAAAAAAAAAAAATTAAAAAAAAAACTCTCAAAATTACTATCCATTGGGGGAATGCAAATTAAAACCACAATAAGATATCACTTTATGCCTGTTAGAATGACCATCATTAAAGACAAGAGACAAAAAATCCTGGCATGAATCTGGGGGAAATTGTGCTTTGTTGGTGAAATTATAAATTGAAACCATTATGGAAAATAGTGTGGAGGATCTTCAAAAAATTAAAGATAGAACTACCATATGATCCAGCAATTCCACTTCTCAGACTATATCCAAAGGAAATGAAAACACTAACTTGAAAAGATATGTGTAACCCCATGCTCGTAGCAGCATTATTTCCAATAATCAAGACATGAGGACAACCTGCTTGTCTCTCCATGGAGGAACAGATAAAGAAGTGGTGGTATACATGCACAATCAGATATTATTCAGCCATAAGAAAACAAGGAAATCCTATCATTTGTGACAACACAGACAGATCATGAAGACATCATGCTAAATGAAATAAAGTCAAAGAAAGACAATTGGTGTATGATCTTATATGTAAAATCTTTGATAAAAAATTTCAAAACTCATAGAAAATGAATTCTAATTTTTAGTAGCCAGAAGCTGGGGTGGGGTGGGGGAAGACTTGGAGAAAGGTGGTTAGAAAGTACAGACTTCCAGTTATAAGATAAATAAGTACTAGGGATGTAACGTACAACATGATGACTGTAGTGAACACTGCTGTGTGATATATAAGAAAGTTAATAATACAATAAATCTTAAGAGTTCTCATCACACGGAGAACATCATTTTCCTTTTTTTTTCTTTTTTATTGTATCCATATGAGAAGATGGATGTCAGTTGAACAATCATTTTATGACATATGTAAATCAAACCATCATGCTGTGTGCCTTAAACTTGTACAGTGATGTATGTCAGTTGTTTCTTACCAAAACTGAGAAAGCATTCACTGTGTTCATTCATTTATTCAGACAACATTGAGTGAGTACTGGTGCACAAACCACTCTCCCACGTGCTGAGGCTCACAGTGACCAAAACATGGACATGAAGCGTATGCTCCAACGGAGTCGTTTATGAAGAAGAAAGGGCTCTGCAGTAAGATAGCTTCTACTCATTTTTTCTTCAGGAAATTTTTAGTGAGGTGTGTACTAACCAAAGAGGCTGCATCTTGCCTGATAAACATTCCAGAGATGGCTGAGGTGGGAGGACACCAGCCATCAGGCTTCAGTCTTTAGTTCAAAATATTGGAAGAAATACCCCTCAAAAAGGAAACTGGAGTTGATTAAAAAGGAAAGAAAAGTGCTTCTGAGCAGTGATGGCATTGAAGTTTCTGTAAACAAGTGGAGACGTGAAAACTATAGCATAGAGAATATAGTTAAAATATTATAATAATTCTTTGGGGATAGATGGTAACTACACTTACGCATGGTGAGTGCTAAATAATGTATGGAATTGTTGAATCAATATGTTGTACACATGAAGCTAATATAACATTGTATGTTAATTATACTTCAATTAAAAAAATAGAGATGGCCTCCGGCTAGATGCAGGGACTTTCATGCATCTGAAACTTAACACTCCCAACACTGTGATGTGAATGAGTTTCTCAGGCAAGTGACTGTAGAACAGATGTGGGCTGAAATCCTAGCTCTACCTAACTAGCTCCTGGTCTAGACAAATTCCATAACTGCAATGAACCTCAATATCCTCACTTGCAATATGGGGGGGGAGGGGTGATACTATGCCCTATACCATAGAATTTTGTGAGGCTCAAGGCCCAGTGCCCAGCTCGTGGTGTTCACTGGACAAATGACAGTTAGTGTTGAATTATTGAAAAATGTGACGGAGCAAAGATGAAAGGGAGATGCAAAGGTCTCCATGGACAAACCTCAGTTGTGAATTTTGCCAGAATAGATCTTGTCCTTCCTCTCTCTCAGTAGCCAAACATGAATATTATTTAACTCAGGTTGGATCTCACCCCCTATTTTTGTCTTTCCCTTTATCCTTGAACATCAGAGTACAAGAAGCAAACACAGACACTTGTCAAAAAGAATCCAGATTCCTGAGTTCAAACCTGAAAAACTCTGATGCAGTAGGTCTGAGGCAAGGCTCAGGGATCTATATTTGAAAATGGCACTTCAAGCTTTTTCATGAATGTTATAGGTGTGTCCTACTCTGTAAACCTGCAGAGGACTGAAAGCAGAGTGTATCTAAATGAATCCATGACACAGAAGCAACACTATGTCTAAAATGGAAGGTGTAAGCAGAGATTAATGTACTGATTGTGGTGGTAATTATATTTGGAAGAGGCCGGACTAAGGATGATATCTGGAATGAGTAATCTGATGGAGAGAGTTCCTTCTACTTTTTAACCTCTCAATAAGGCAGCCATCAGTTTGGCTTTCTTTATGTGATTCAAAAGCCCAAAGATATTCCCAAACATAGAAATATTTGGGAGTCAGATGGTAGCCTGGATATCTCCTTGTTATCTCAATGACTCAGACTCATGTAGATGACCTTAATCATCTAAGTGTCTACAACAATTCTAGGCTTAAGTAGGTTATTTCAGTAATCAAGTAACTAGTCACAAATAACCAGTTCACAAAATTAGGAAGATAGGAAATAAGCAAGAGCAGACTGCCATAAGTAGCACTTGTTTCGATGTGGATAATTGCTGAAGACCATCTCTTCTCAGAATGTCAGTGTAACCAAAGGAATCTATGTAGGAAAAAGGAACAGGAACAATGACAGCAAAGAACACAAAACTTTCTTTGAAAATCTCATAGTCCCAAATAGAGTTAGTCAGTGTAGGCCTCTTTAATAGTGGTGGGGATAACAATGAAATGAAAAGTTTCCTGGCAGTATAATGCCATTTAATCCTAGATTAAGATGTGTTTTAGAGAAATGAAAATTTGTGACTTTAGAAGACCAGCATGGCTGAGTAGTGAAAATCAAGTCCTTCAGGATCATCTTGTCTACAACCATGTCTTGCAGACTTTGTCTTCACCACGTCACAACATGCATACATTTTCTGCCACACTCCATGGGCTAGTTCCCAAAGCAAAAAGAAAGTTGGAATGGCATTATCATACTGTATGGTAGACCATTACCTCAATGGCCCCAGAGGACCCATTCCTCTTAGGATTCATCCCTTGGGTAGTCCCCTCCCATGTGGAGTATGAGCTAGCTGAGAGTTTGGCCATTGAGGTAGTAGCAAGCGTGACTCAAACAGAGGCTTGATAAATATTTGCAAACTGAGGTTTGCAATAAATATTGCATAAATATTGTCTTTTGGAATGTTCGCTTTCAGAAACCAGCTGCCATGTTACAACGAAGTTCAGCCTTGACTACTGAATGACAAGAAGACAATAGAGATAGGCTCTGGAGGATCGTCTTGGACATTCCACCCCTGGGTGAGCTTCCAGCTGAATACAACCACTTGAGTGGCCTCATCTCCACCACATGGAGCAGGAGAATGTTGAGGTGAGCCAGCCAACCCACAGAAGTGTTAGAAATAAAAAATAATGGACATTTTAAGCCACTGGGTTTGGAGGTGACTGTTATGTAGCAACAAATAATTGACGTAGAACTTGGTCACCCTAAAAGTAGGGTACTACTATAGAAAAAAAACCTAAGGGTTACTTAGGTGGCTCAGTTGGTTAAATGTCTGACTTCAGCTTAGCTGATGATCTCAGGGTTCATGTGTTTGAGCCCCACATTGGGCTCTGTGCTGACAGTTCAGAGCCTGGAGTCCGCTTTGGATTCTGTGTCCCCCTCTCTCTCTGTCCCTTCCCCACTCATGCTCTGTCTCTTTCTTTCTCTCAAAAATAAACATTTAAAAAATAAAAAATCAAGTATATGACATTGGTTTTCTTTAAAATATACCTAGAAGTTTGTTTTTATTGAGATATGGTGAGGCCAGTAGATCAGGAGATGCTTGCCACTGAAAACGCAGTTTGGGGCCACTTGGGCAGCTCAGTTGGTTGAGTGTCTGACTCTTGATTTTAATTCAGGTCATGAATCCAGGTTCATAGGATTGAGTGTGGAGTCTGTTTAAGATTCTCTCTCTCTTCCTCTGCCCCTCTTCACCACTTTCTCTCTCTCTCTCTAAAATTAAACAAAGAAACAAACAAATAAATAAATAAAAGGCAGTTCTCTTACAGTTCTCAAGAGGACAAAGCCTGCTATCCTATGCTGGGCCACATGGGGAAGCACCAAGGTCTGTCAAGAAACAGAAGTAAAGGTATAGCATGGCCTTTATTGTGGTTTTCATGGGAAGGAATGGGCAAGGTAGGTAATCAGGATAAGCAGGTTTAGGATTGGTTCATTTGAATAATTTCGCCAGGCTCTGGGGTATAGAGACTGCCTTGAGTGTGTGATACCTGGGGTGATTAGGACAGGGGGCACTGTGTTTGGCAAAGGTTTGGCAAAGAAGGTAGTTGGTGTTATGGGCTCTGGATTAGTTACTTTGCATATGCAAGGTACACTAGCAGGGTGGTCTTTTGCTATCTCTAGGGATTAGCTAGCATTGGGAGGGACAGTCTCTCCTGGATCAGCAAGGCCCCAAGATCCTTCAAAGCATCATGAAATACAGGAAATAAAAAACATGATTAATGCAGAATTTGGGACAGAATGGAAGATGCAAAAGTGAAAAGACTGTGAGTGGAGCCTAAAAGAACTAAACTTTCTATGCAAGTCTGGAGAAAAAGGGACTTATGTTATATATTGATAAAGGAATGAAGGAATTGTCACCTGTGGTAACTTAGAAGATAGAAAAATTAGATACCTAAAAAAGTTGAAAATTTAGCTAAGAATGTAGCTAAATATAGGTAGAATATTGAATGTGCCAATTGGTACTTTAAACTACTTATGGAAAGATATTGTAAGAGAAATAGAAGCTAAGGAAAGTACTATTCAGTTTTCAAGCAGAACATAGAGGAAACATTTCCAACTCAGACTTTTTGGGTTAGACCTGTAATTGTTGCTCATTTTCATTGTTTCAAGTTTTCAGTCTTTAAAACATCTTAAAGTAAGAATTTTCCTCAGGGAAAAAGATCAACTCCAAGATGCTATCATCCTGGAGGCCTGAAGGCAAATAGAAAATCAAGGTTGCAGCTGTTTGATCACTTGTTTAGATCTCTGGCAGGTTCAAGGCAATGCTTCAGAGATCCTCTCACCTAAACAAAATTGCTTCTGAGAATCTTAAGGTATTTTACCACAACACACTTATTCTGAGCTCAAATCAGGGAGAGACCTATGACATTGTATTTGTGGATGTGGGCTTTTGCCTAATGGAATGGATTTTAAACTTTATATCTAAAAGTCCACAGCATTGTTTTAAGAGCTGTATCAGTTCAGACTCAAAGGAATGGGTCAAAATGAAAAGAGCCATACAACTTACTATTGGCAGAAAGCCATCTGAGAGTACTACTCTGCAGTAGGCATAGCCATTACTTATAGAAAGGAAGGCCATCTCAAAAAGTATAACCAAGAATCCAGAAGATGGAGCACCTGGGTGGCTCAGTTGTTTAAGTGTCTGGCACTTGATTTTAGCTCTGGTCAGGATCCCATGGTCATGAGTTAAAGCCTCACATTTGGCTCCATGCTGAGCGTGAAGCCTGATTGAGATTCTCTCTCCTTCTGCCCCTTTCCCCATGCATTGCACGCTCTTTCTCTCTCCTTTCTCACTCTAAAAACAAAAAGAAAAAAAAAAGAATCCAGAAGATCAAAAAGTGGAGGAGAGCAATGGATTAAGGAATGAGTTCTAGGGATCAAAACAACCATTCTCTTCCTCCAAGTAACATGAGCCCCAATGGATTACAAAATCGCCATGGAGTGATAACTATAGACCTTCTGCCTCCTCCCCTTGCTACCATTTTTGGAAAAGGAATATCTATTGAAGTTATCCTTTCCTAATTTCAACTTTGAATGTTGGGTGTGTGGGGCAGATAACTTGTTTTAGTTCATAGCTCTAACTGGAGGATGCATATCCTAGGAACCACATCTACCCATGAAACTAAATTATATGACAAAATGCTGGACACCAAGCCCGAACCTGATGCTGAAGTGGGGCGGTATTGTGTGGGTCTGGGAAGGAGCTGAGTATATTTTGAATGTAGGAGAGAGCAGTATTGAGGGCTAGCAGGGAGACTGTAGTGTTTTCAGAAGCACCTCTAAATGACCAAAGTGGCTCTGAACTACCTACCTCTTATATCTTTTGTTATGTGAGAAAGGTGAATTGATTCTCTGTTTATGCCATTATTTTCCAGTTTTCTTTTACTTATAGCACCAATAAATCATCACTAATACAGATGAGGTTCCTGCCTTTTCTTAGGAATTACAGCCCCATCTTCAAAAAGTTGGCAGATCAATGGGTGAAGAGTCCAGCTACAACATGAGAGCTATTCTCTTCTTCTCTAGAACTATCATTTAGTGTTGATCAAAAGCAGCCCTACTTTTATCATTTGGTAAATGCATTCTTCTATTTTGGCTCATTGGGAATGAGAAATAGAAATTAAACTTAATTACTGGCAAAATTTTATTAGACTATTTAAACTAATGTATCATAAATTTCCTTTAAACTGCACATGCCTTTTCACCCACTAATAAAGTAGATAGATGTTTTTAAGCTTTAGTATGGAAAGATCTACAAAACCATTAAAACAAAACCCCTGTATCTACTTTTTTGGTTTTTGTTTTTAACCTATGAATTGACTGAGTTCTGCAATGACCTTCAAACTAATCTTCCTCTCTAGAGGGTTTTTCTTGACACCAATTAATTCTCCAATTTTCTGGCACCACCATGGTCACAATTCAGCTCAATGAGGAGATTAACTATCATGAGCTAGCTAGCCCAGACTCCACAGATTAAGGGCTCAGTTTCACAAGACTCCCCCACACCACACACCAGTCCTGGACCACTAGTACCACTAACTGACCAGGCAGGTATAGCCCCCAGTCGTGGGGGCTCCCACGACTACCTCTTTGACTTCAATAACTTGTTAGAATATCTCACAGAACTCAGGAAAACACTTTACATGTGTTTACCAATTTATTACAAAAGACAAAACTCGGAACAACCAAATGGAAGAGATGCATAAAGCAAGGTTTAGGGAGCAGGAGCAAAGAAGTTCCCTGCCCTTTCTGGGTGTGCCCTCCCTGCAAGTGGATGTGTTCACCAACCCAGAAGCTCTCTGAACCATATTGTTCAAGAGTTTTTATAATCCGGGGTACCTGGAGGGCTCAGGCAATTAAGTGTCCAGCTTTGGCCCAGATCATGATCTCACAGTTTCCTGAGTTCAAGCCTTGCATCGCATCTCATTGGGCTCTCTGCTGTCAAGGTGGAGCCCACTTCAGGTCCTCTTTCCCCTTCTCTCTCTCTGCCCCTTCCCTTTTCATGTGCCCTCTCTCTCTCTCAAAAATAATAAAAAATTTTCTTAAAAAGGGGAGAATTTTTATCATCCAATCTCCAGCCTCACCTCCTTTCCCAAAATCTGCGAAACGGAGAGAGGAGCTGGCTGGGAGTTCCAATCCTCTAATCAGTTCAGTCATTCTGGTGAGCAGCCCCCATCCTGAGGCCATCTAAGGGCCCCACCCTTCGCCACCCCTCATTAACATAAACTCAAAGGTGATCAAAATGAGCTTCTTATGAATAACAAAAAAACTCTTCCTATCACTCAGGATATGCCAAGGGTTTTAGGAGCTCTGTGACAAAAACTGGCGACAAAGACCAAATATATTTCCAATTATACTACATCCCCCATTTCTCTTTCTTCCTCTAGCTTACCTTAACAATGACATATACACAAATTCTATATTTTCCCAAGCAGTTAGTGAGTTGAGCATGAACTTCATGAAATCTTTAACTCCCACACCTGTTAAAGCAAGCAATAATAACCAATTTTTAAATTCCTCAGGTAATCCTTGAGTACTAGTTGATATAAGTGCATCTACCCTGGCTGTCATTTCCACCGCAAGCTCTTCATAAAGTCCAGGTTTTTCCAAGACAAATGGCAAACATTTTGTATTGAGGAAAGTGTAAAGACCTTTAACCTGGGCCAATCTCCTCAGACAGATGGGTTCCCTGAAAGATGGATCATGTATTTATAAAGAGTAAAATTTTCCTCCTCTTCAGCTTGTCAAACCTCTCAGAGTCTTTGACATCTCTGAAAAAAAAAGGTATTTCTGTCTGAGATGGAGATAAACAGCTCTTTAGATTATGGAGATGATTGGGTTCATAGAGACTAAGGATAAGAGGAAATCTATACATGGAACGAAGATTTGAGTTGGCTGTGCTAACTGACGTTCTACTATATTGGAGGGATGACCTTGGAAGTCTGGGACTTCGAGAATAAAAGTCTTCCAGGGACCCTGGAATTTATTAAAGCTACTTCAGGGGAGCTGCCCAGAACATGGTTGGTTTTTGTCTGAAGTGCTCTCTTACTCCCATTTCCAGAGCACAACCATATGCCTGACTGCCTTGCCTAGAAATTTGTTTCTCTGACTTCAAGTACCCCAAATAGCAGCTGCCTACCCTGACCCCTATCACACCCTCACCTGCCCACCATTAATCCTTATAATCAGTTCCCTGCTCCAATTGGTTAGACCTGACCTTACCTGACCTCAAGTACCATCTGTTCCTATAGCAGGGCCTGAGGCACATACACACTGTATCTGTAATCCAGTTATTGCTGTGAGTCCCTCATCACTACCATTTAACTATGGTAACTGCCTCCCCTCAAAACTGCATCCATACGTATGCACTCGTGCGTGCATGCATACAACATACATACAAAAACACTAGGAAGCCAACACTCAAACTAATTCTTGGTTGGTTATAAAGCTAATTCCTGGAAAATAGAGATGATTCTGATGCTTTTCACCGTTTTTTAAAAAGTTATATTTTTACCATAAAATTTTCTTCTTTAGTCAAATTTTTTTTCAGGAAATAAAGGTTTTGCAAAATTATTTTCTGTGCCTACATGTACCAAAACATGTAGTCAATTCTAATGATGTCATTAAAATAAGGAAATCAGTAAAGAAGTTAGTCAGTTTCTCCCCCCCCCGCCCATGCACACACACACAACAGCTATTAGGTTACCAAATATTTAGCTTCTGTTTGATGAAGTATTGTGTAGACCAGCCTAGAAAAGCTAAGGAGTACAAAGCAATGGTAAAATTTAGCAGAATCTGACCATTATAGCAAGATAGGAAAATTAAAGGTGGACATACAGTTAAGTATAATTCCAGAGAGGAAAAGTAGTAGATCAATCCATTTGTAAGATATGAACATAATATATCTAGAATAGGTGATTTAAATATTTGGATATGAATTATAGCTAATCCAAAACTACATAGATATTTGTGTAAGCAAATATATATCCAGGCTAATGTTTAAAATATGTACGTATCTGTAATATTTTTACTTATATGTTCTGTTTGAATTAATGCTATCAGAGAGAAGTAAGGCAACTTGGAAAGCTCATGTATAAATGTAGCAGCAAAAAATGGAACACACTCAAAAATAAATTTTCTAATGAGGCATAATAAATAGGTAGGGATAGAAAATGAATGATGACTTTAAAAATGAAGTACCGATTGCTTTCAAAATCTGTCACAAACAAGATAAATTGAAGAAACTAAAGTAGACAGAAACTAATGGCAAGGAGCAAGCTAGAGATAAACACTTGGGGGAGTGGAGTGTTTTGAAGTAATCAGAATGAAAGAAATGCATCTGGACTACAAAAGGCATAAAAGCTAGGAGCCAGCATATGCTTGGCAATCTTGTCTGTGTAGCTTTACTAAACTGACCAAAACACTGCCAATTTGTTTTGTTTTGTTTTGTTTTCTGCCATCATAATGGATAGTTACTGAGCAATTGATTGTATCATTGTGCAGTTGGTTGGCTTTGGTCATTAAGATGGATGAAATGATTGGACCAAGTGTTTCATGGTCTGGTGGTCTTGGTCACCTTAATGACCCGGTTGTATTGACTACAGAATCCTGACCACCATGCATTCTCCCATCTCATGGATATATTTTTATAACACATATACTGACTGTCCTTATAGCTGTTTCCATGCTGTCTCTATTTTTTAAAAGTCTCCGAGAACTAAGGTGCTGAGAAAGAAGATCTAAAATTAACACAAACCAACAACGTAACTATATTAAGACATACAAATCTGTAAACACACTGTAGATAATGAATTCATGAACACCACCTACTACTGAGATGCTTTTTTAAAAAGCTGCAAGAGGGGTGCCTGGGTGGCTCAGTTGGTTGGTCAGTCGACTTCGGCTCAGGTCATGATCTCATGGTTTGTGGGTTCAAGCCCTACGTTGGGCTCTGGGCTGACAGCTAGCTCAGAACCTGGAGCCTGTTTCAGATTCTGTGTCTCCCTCTCTCTGACCCTCCCCTGCTTACGCTGTCTCTCTCTCTCAGAAATAAATGAAATGTTAAAAAAAAATTTTTTTAAGTTGCAAGATAAACTTTTCCTATGGAATTATTAAATTGAGGTTTGTGGATCCCCACATGCCTTCTTCCATCCCCAGCACCAGTATAATTTTAGGTCAAACATTAAGTGTAAATTGGATCCTAGCAATTTCAGGGTGTGGCATTCTAATCTCCTGACAGCATTTACTAGTGCTGCAAACCTACAGGCTTGGTCCTATCTCTC
Organism: Hyaena hyaena; assembly: GCF_003009895.1. Lineage (NCBI taxonomy): Eukaryota > Metazoa > Chordata > Mammalia > Carnivora > Hyaenidae > Hyaena > Hyaena hyaena. The sequence continues at coordinate 200,839 of NW_024081607.1, forward strand.
ATCCTGAGCCAGTGCTAACTGAGCCCGGTGAGACTTTAAATTCTGACCCTAGACCTGAGGTGTGAAAATTCAACTGTGGCTGTTGGGTTTTCTCTATGCCTTACAAGCATCATTTACTGCCCCTCAGATCCAAGTGCTTAAGTTCTGGATGAGAGAGCCATGGATGTTTGAGTGGCCCATGTCATAGAACTACTCCTGAAATTGGCCCTGGCCATGTTATCTTACTTCTGCCTAACTTTCTCCTCCTTGGTTTGCAACCAGTCATCCAGAGAATGTCATCCCCTCCCTGTGACCAGAGCCACACTCAGAACTCTGTACACTCAGTACATCTGGCTAGGGCCTGGACCCCACCTGGCACCTGTCAGCTCTCCACTCAGGGAACTGGAGTCTTGCCCAAACACAGCCTTCTGGCAGGGACTCTGCAACATATGGACACAACTCCCAGAATCGTGACTGCCACCTGCTTAGCTCCCAAGGGCTCACCCAACGCTGTGCCCTGTCCTACCAGATTGGACCTTGTGCCCAAGATTGCTTAACTATTCCTCAGCTTGCTCCATGATTTTCAGCTGGGCTTTGTCTTTCCCCTTTCTGGGATCAATACTACAGCCCATTTCCTTGGCTCCTGTTCCGCTGGCCTAGTGTTTCTGATATCTCAACTGTTTCTCATGCAAAACCCACTCACACCTCAACCTACTGGAGAAAACATCCAACTGGAGACCAGGAAACTTGAGTTTCTAGTATTGTCTTAAACACTAACTGGTCATTTTGACTTTCTCAGTCTCAGTTATCTAACCGATAAAATGAAAAAGGTTAGAAGCTCCTTTTAGTTGTGTTTTGTTGTTGTTTTGTTTTTGTTTTTTAAGTAGGCTCCATGCCAAGCATGGAGCCCAACATGGGGCTTGAACTCATGACCCTGAGATCAAGACCTGAGCTGAGATCAAGAGTTGGACACTTAACTGACTGAGCCGTCCAAGCACCCCAGTTCTGACCTTCCTTAACTCTATGGAAAGGCTTCAGATTTCGTTTAGAGATGTGAGAATATTCTAAAATGAGCATGTATACAGTTGATGAGAAATGTTTTCATTAGGATGATTCAAAAGTTAATATTGTACATCCTGATTTGGTTCTATTTAGTATTATATTCATGATTTAGAAATGGAACTAAGAAGAACACAAGTAAGACCGAGAAATTATATTAAATTTTGAGTTACTCATCAGCACTAGTAAAGACAAAATAATATAAATAGGCCTAAAGAGGTTAGAAAGTTGAGTAGAAAAAATGAGATTTTTTTTTTGCCTTCAAAAATGTCAATTATCAGGGAGAAGTCAGGGGAGAAGAATTATTCAAAACAGATGCAGTGTAGGTGGGAAAGACAGCAGAAGCATTCTTCAAACTATCCAGACACAAGTTCAGTACAATTTTTGACTTAAGAAAACAATGGAGTAATGTAAGATAAAAGCCAATACAGACTGGGAAACAAAACAGTGACCAGGCAGTCACACCTGATCTTATCCCCCAAGGCAGACAGGAGTTGGTTTTCAACCCTGTTCCCTCTTACTTTTTTCTCACAGTGGAAGCTAAAAGAAAGTAAAATACATAGTTACATTTCCAATCTCCCTGAGGGCCAGGTATGGTCATTCAACTCAGATCTGTCCAACACAACATAGGACGAAATCTGCCTGGAGGACTCTGGGAGAGCTGTTATCATGTTATAAAATTTATACTTTCTGATAAATATTGGTGTCACTTCCTCCATCTTCCTGTCTGAAAAGCATTCATAAACCCAGAGCTGCAGCAGCCATTTTACCATCAGAGGCAACCCACATGGGAATGAAAGCAAACAAACAAAATAGTTCAAGATAGAAGACCATAGAAGAGAAGAGAACCTGAGAACCTAATGATTCCATCCATGAGATAAGTGAATCCAATCACCTACCACCATATTTCTTGGTATAGAACACAGAAATGACATTTTTAAATCCTCTGTAATTGGGTTTAGTTAGCTACTTATAGCTCTAAGATTCCAGATACACCTGTTTTGTCCCTGGTTTAGTATCAGCACACATAAGATTTTACCCAACAGTGATGACTTTTATGTAAATGGAAGAGTTGTATCTCTAGTAGTATTTCTGGAGCAGGAAAGTTGAACTTGGAAAAATTTTATTTCTGTTTTCAAAAATTAGGGGCGGCTGGGTGGCTCAGTCGGTTAAGCGTCCGACTTCGGCTCAGGTCATGATCTCGCACTTCGTGGGTTCGAGCCCCGCATCGGGCTCTGTGCTGACAGCTAGCTCAGAGCCTGGAGCCTGTTTCAGATTCTGTCTCTCCCTCTCTATCTGATGCTCATGCTGTCTCTGTCTCTGTCTCTCTCTCTCAGAAATAAATTTAAAAAAAAATTTTTTTTAATTTTAAAAAAATTAAAAAAAATTAAAATGAGGAGGAAAAAATGACCCCCCAAGCAAAGGAATTTAATTTTGGCACATTTATCTAGAGTTGAATATTGAAATTCTGGTTTGAGAATAAAAATGAAAAAGTACTCGTCCCAAAGATCACCAAGAAAAAATCATACTACTTTCCGTATGTCTTTCTTTGATTTGGGTATAAAATATTAAGTAAGGAAAAGTTATTCATTCAATGAAAATATACTGAGTTACCTAAGATGTGCTGGACTGTGTGTTAAGAACTGGAGATGCAAAGATAAATATAATTCAATTTCTTCCTTTAAAAAAATGTGTTAGTTTCATAACTTCCATGTAACAATGGACATAGCCAGGTAAGTAGATACTATTGATAATGTGTAGTAAGTGCCTGACAGGCGGGTACAAGAGAGAATAGTAACACATGAAATGGTGACATGAGGAATGTGGTAATGATTCATGGGAGAGAGATTATTTTAGCTGTTGTTTGGAAGAATGAGAATTTCATCACTAAACATGGGCGAAATTATTCTGTGAATCAAAGTCAGTGTGTGTAAAGACAGAGATAATAAAGGCATAGACTTCTTTGGAAAAATGCAATGAATTTGGTGTTCAGGGATGTCATTGGAGAGGTAAGTAGGCAGACTGTCTGGGGGTGAGGCATTTGGACTTTTTCCTGCAGTTAACTGGGAGTTAAAGAAGAGGTCCATGATCTGGTATAGTTGTTTTAGAATGATGACTATGGATAGGTTAAAGAAGTGAGAGATTACACGCAGGTAAGTAATTAGAAACCTATCAGAAAATGTCAGACAAGAAATGAGAACCTAAAGAATTGATATGTAGAGGGTTTCCTGATCTACGGGCTGACTGTGGGTGAGGAAGAAGAGTGAACACTGTTGGCCTGGGCAAGTGAGTGAGTGGCAGTCCTATAAACCAGAATAGAGATTCCAGGAGGAGGTGCATATTTTGGTGAGAGGACGCGGGAGGAAGATAAGATGTTCATTTTGGGAGAGTGAATCATGCATATGGAGATCTGTATTTGAAGCAGAATTCCAACAAGGTCTGGGCTGAAAATACAGAATTGGGAGTCACACAGAAAGAGGTGGTGGTGGAGGAGGAAGCTGTGGGCAGCGCTGAGAAGGCCCAGGCAAGTGGGGATTGAGGAAGAGAAATCTGACAAGAAGAAAGAGGAGGCATCCAGAGCTGGAGGAGGAAAATTAGGCGAATGAGTGTCATTGAAACAAAGATAAAAGGAAATTAAAGAAAACAAACAAACAAACAAACACAAGGAGTGGTTAGTTTTGAAGCTGCAGAGAAGCCTTGTAAGGTAAGAAATGAAAAGGGGTGTGTGTGTGTGTGTGTGTGTGTGTGTGTGTGTGTGTGTAAGAGAGACAGAGTGAGTGATGGCAAGTATGAGGTTCTGGGGGACCTAATTAGAGTCAATGAACTGGTGACTACAAAAGCAAATCACCAATAACTGAGAACTGAAAAGGAGGTGAAGAAGTAAAGATGATGAGCAGATATGATACAGGGCCCGGTTTAAAGGAGAATATTCTATTTGTGAAGAAATGGGGGAAGCTAGAGTCTTTTAAAAAAGATGAGGCTTAGAGATTCAGTTGAGAGAAAGAGCGTGATGCTATAAGAGAGGGACTAGGAGAGCCAAGATCTTGAGGAATTATGAGAAGATACTGTGCCAGATATGCAGGGGAAACTTCCACCTCCACTTTGCCAGGTTCAGATTAAGTCTGAAGGTAGCAAAGCAGCAAACAGTGAAGTCTCATCCGAATGCATCCCCTTCCCAAGTGGCACAAGGTCCTGGTATTGGTCATGCTGAGACAAGAGGGGAGAGATGGAAGAGTAAGTCCAAGAATAGTGGACAGAATGGAAATATGTAATATGCCAAATGAGAAACAAAAACAGAGTAGAGAAACAAAGATTTTTCCGGCACTGTGTATATGCTACGTTGATATGCTGGTGGGGTGCAGGTGGAAGAAGAGGCAGATTGAAAAGACAAAAGAGAGGCATAACTGATGAATACTGGAGAAAGTGATCAGCTTTGCATAGGGGGAGGGTAAGCTTATTCCCTGACATGAGAAGGAAGAATGTGAGGGTTTCTGGACTTCAGTCATGCACTTTGTAAATAACCTCTTGAGAGTCTTACGAACAAGGTGGAGAAATTTGGACTGGATGCAAAGCCTATTATTAAGTAGACAAATATCTCATTTTATCAATGCTGATTAATGGTTTGATGCCTATGTGGAGAGAGAATTCTATTTGCATGGCCAAGGATTCTGTCCTTGACTCTGTCCTGTCAAGCATTTTTTTTTTTAATTCAGTGCCTTGTATAAGATACATAAGGCTTTCTCATCAAATATGTGGATCACATGAAGCCAGAGGGATAAAGATGACAGAAATATGGGGTGACAGAATTAGGATCTAAAGAGTTATTGACAGGGTGAAATAATTGGTTGAATCTAACAAGACACAGATAAGAATACATACACAATATTTTATCCAGATGAAAAAAGAAAAGTCAACAATGGAACTAGACAATTTCAGAAAGGTGTAGAAGAAACTTAGTTTAGCAGGTAACACATAAACAAATGTTACAAAATTTTAGTTGGAGTAAATAAGTGGTATGATACATGGCTGGATGAACCTTTGCAAACTAATTGTTGTATTTCCAGGAATTTTGCAAGTCAGTTTTTAAACACTGCCATGACTAAAAATGAAACTATGTAAAGTTAAAATTAAATAAATTATATTAAAAACAAAGGTAATAAATACTCAAAACATATCATCTTCCTTTTTTTATTATTATCTATACTGTTCAGATTACTAATTTCTATTGTATCTCTTGGGTGGAAATACTATATAATGCTGTTTTGCTGTGTGTCTCTTCCCAGCTCTGCATCCAGTGATGCCACATTTGTAGCCTGTAATAGATATGGTAGGAGTATTTACACCATGGAAATTGGCAAAGGCTACAAATTATGTCTCCCTCACCCTTAGCCTTTTGAGAGCCAGTTGTAAACATTTACCAGCACACCACGTAGTAAGTTCATGATGTAATGGTATGGTGGTGGGACACACACAGAGAGCTCTTACACTTCCGTGACGTGCTGATTGATCTTCAACATATAGAATTATGGCACTGACTTATTTCTCTCTCACTTCAAGTGTAATTAGTAGGGAGGGATGCTACGTTTTAAGGAATATTGATACATTGTAGTATGTGAAAGGAGATAGGAGAGTAACCAGAACGAAAGGACTTAAAATCTTGTTAAATGAAAAATAGCTCAAGAGATGCTTGGTAGGCAAAAGACAGGGAGTATGGATAAGTTGTATTTAAACTCTTGCTGAAATAGTGTGTGAAAGAGAGATTATCCTTGGTGGCCCCAGGGCATACAAACAAGATTAACAGGTGAGCCTTAGACGGAGACAAATATCAATTTCTATAGGAAAGAATATCCCAAGCATTGTCAAAAGTTAAAACATGAAAAGGTTTAGAAGTAACATGCTTTCCTTCAAGCACAGGATGTTTTAACATTTGGTAACATCAAATGAGGACCTGGGCCAGATGACCTCACAGGTATCATCCAGCCTTCTGGAATCTTTGAAGTTCAGGAGCAAACAGTGCAAATGCCTGAAGGCAGGCACAGTCCAATTTCTGTGAAGCTGATTATTTGAAGACTTGTTAAGAGAGGACCACATCCTCATTATCCTTCAGGCCATTAAACACATTCACTCTGATGAAGGGTCCTAGAGGATGACAATATGCTAACATGAGGGGAAAAGACTACTAAAATATCAGACATTAGGAATGAGGATGACAAAACCTTAATGAGACACTTCTTCATCTTAAAAAAAAAAGTAAACAAAACTTTGGAGTCATTAGTTAGTGGCAGGGAGATAGACGAGATGACATTTTTGAGCTCCAATTTCAGGAATTCAAAATGTTCAATGCTGAACAGTCCAAAAAATGTATTAAAATATGTATAAGCTAATATGAATATAATATCATATTCTAGTGGTAAATCTCCTGTGAGTTAAAGAGACTATGGTATGGACTGAAGTATAGTGCAGTTGTAGACAGTATGATATTTGGCTTGGAAAATTCAGAGGGGTGTATTTCAAGCGACAATCTTTGAGAAACTTGAATGGTGGAATTTTTTTGGTTGAATTTTAGAGAACTTTGGGGTTTTGGGATGAAGGAAAAAATAGATACCTGGAAATAGAAAGCCAAATAATCAGCAGAGGAATTCTGGAGGATCTAACAGGTACTATAAGGGATTTAAAGGAATAGCAGAAGATTGTTGGAAATATATATCCCAGAGTTTTAAGGAGAGAGAATGGGGAAGTCTGTTCAAGAAAATTCTGTGGACAGAGTACATTAGCCACTCTATGTTTTGGATGGCTTCACTGTAAAGAATTTTAATGTAAAGGAGAGTATACTTGGATTTCAGACAGAAAAGGATCAAAGTTGTTTAAGCAAAAAAGCTCAGTTCTAGACTTGACAGAATTCATGGTGGGGTGAGGAAAGGAAACAGGGAGAAAAATAAACCAAGGGATTATATTACAGGATGAGCTACTGTGTTTGAATGAACATTGAATTAATAATGTTTAAGTGAAATCTATCAGTGCTTGAAGCCAAGATGAACAAATTAAATAATATGAAGCTCTGTATCTGAAATTTCTCTTACTGTCCGACTATACATTGTATAGTGTACCACACCTCCTAAAATTCTCTAGTCTATCGGAAATAGTAAAAGAGGTATCACAAGACATGGGAGAAAATAAAAGGTGATGAATTTAGCTATATAGTCTTTGGAGAAGCACACCTCTCTGATTCCCTGCATAGTGGGGGGTTAACATTTAATGGAACACATATGGGGAGTCTCATATTTGGACCCCGCCAGGAAGGCTGCCTTTTGTCATTTCTCCAGAAGGAGGTTTAGAATGGGACAAATTCAGGATGTGAGTGGAGATGGTGAAAAACAGCCATGTTTCTTTTTCAAAACAAAATAATAATTGCAGATTAAAACAACTGGGGATGGGGGCTCTTGGGTGGCTCAGTTAAGCATCTGACTCTTGATTTTGGCTTAGGTCATGATCTCATGGTTTGTGAGATTAAGCCCCACAAAGGGCTCTGCACTGACAGCATGGAGCCTGCTTGGGATCTTCTCTCTCTGTCCCTTTCCTGCTTGCATGCTTGTTCTCCCTCACCCTCAAAATAAATAAATACACTTAAAAAAAATAAAACAACTGGGGATCCTTAAAGTTAATGTTTAAAATTTTGGTCAAACAGCTTTCTTCCCTCTCTTTTTTCCCTTCTTGCCTTCCCCACTTTCTTCTCTCCCTTCCCCCCCACCCCATATACTTATTTAACAACTATTTATTGAAGACTTAATGGCTCTGTATCAATACTAGAAATAAGAAGCAAATTTACAAGGAAGCTAATTCAGCTTAAGTTTCAGGGGTCCTCACGTACTTGGGCCATGAGCCACGTGCTTGTACATCTGTATCAAATAGGAAATAGTAAGATATTTTAATAAGAATCCATTAGACTTCTGTCTCTTTCCACTCAAACTTCCCTTCTGCAACATTTCCCCTCAAGTCAGATTGTGTTGAGTGGCACTTCTAGGAACCAGGTTAAGATGTGGTTGTATTGGTTTTACATTTAGATTGGGTTTAATGGGATATATTTATGTTTCTTCTTGGGGCTTTTATGTACAGGTAACTTATTGCTAGCCACTTATGGCTGCCAGGAATACAGTGAGCCAACTCACCGAGCATGGTAACCTGAAGTGCTGAGCCAGCGATTGATTCAAATATAAGCATCACTTGGCCTATAACACATAAACCCCAGTCATGTGGTAAAGATGTGAAACAAGATTTGAAATGTATGAACCAAAAGCTAGTCTGTGGGAAAGTTTTCCAATCATTAGCTGTATAAAATTTTAGGTGAGAGATTCAGTTTTTACCAAAGCCTAACCAAAACTGAAGTCCTTTTCTGTCAGGAATAAATTTGATAATGCCACATAATTAATAATTCACAATTTATAAATATATCATGCTATTTTTTTCCTTGAAATTTCTAAGAATTCCTGTATTTATGCATTATTGCTAGTGCCCTTTACCAAAAACACCTCTGTATGTGGTCTCATGTTTTAAGTCCCCCAACTACCAAGAATAAAAACAAATCCAATCTACTGTGTGAGAGGAAAGACTATCTTTCCATTCTCTTTTAGAAGATTACATTACATTGTTATACAAAGAGATGATTAAAAAACACACAGCCCAAAACATAAGAATTACAGAGATTTGTCAGGCAGAGATGTGTGGTTTCTTATTCCAAATAAATAAATAAATACCCACTTTCATACTTGTATTCTTTTTCTTAAAGAAATCTCCCCTAAGTCATATAGGCTTTATGTCCCATAAAACCTACCTATGCTCCTGCTGGAAATACCAGAAACAAGTTAAAAAGGCCAAGACATGGTGCTTGCCCTCTAGGAATGTGCATTACAAGGAGGAGATAGCCTGGAAAACAAGTTATCACAAAACTTCAAGGGGAACAGAGAAGAAGTATGTGACAAGTTCGTAGTCCCTTCAATGACCAAATCAAATGAAACTCTAATTTCAGCCTCTGATTGTGTGTTGGTGGTAGAGATTTGTGTAACCTGATGGAGTTTTTCACATCAGCTGCTTAATATATTCCACAAGCCACACAGTTAGATTTGTCCACTCAGGCAATCATACGCTTCCTCCCGAGCTGCAGGGCAATGGAGTCTTAGCTTATGGGTCACATACCTTTCATCTTCTCCTGTGCCACCAGCACATGGGTCCCTCCCTGAGACTTCCCTGGCTACTCACAGATTCAGATGGCCTCCAGAGTTTTGGAAGGAGAAACTCTGGGCATTTGAGGCAAGTTTGGAAAGATGGATAGATTTAGAGGGTCTGTCCACAGGAAGCAGGATGAATTCTGGCAGTGAGGCAGTACTGAAATGCTATCAGCCTAATGAATACGGTGACGTCATTTCATAAAGCCTGGCCTCTCCCTGGAACCAGATGGAGCCGTGCCTGCCTGGAAACCTTTGGCAGGCTCAGACAACTTTTGCATCTTCTTTCTTACAATCTGATCCTGCGACACACTTGAACCTTTCAATGCTTCCTTAAAATGAATGCTTTCAAAATTGACTCATCACCTCCCTCACAGTACCAGCCCTTTTTCTGGACCTCCTCACATCTGGGTTTCCTGTTTTCATTCTCTAGGCTGCCCAGGCCCAATCTCCAGTTTTGGCTCTTCCATTTTTCTCGTCCCCCAAGATACTCTTCTGTGAGGGGAATGAGACAAAATATGGGAAAGTACAAAATATGTGATCCCTGAAACATATTGGGCCATCAGCGAATGACAGTTCACTTTTTCTCCACCTTTCCTCCCTGAACTAGGCATTAGAACAATTCCGTGGTTCTCTCACCAGGACCCAGTGTACCCTTTTCACCATTCCATACTATATAACATTACCATAGGCATTGTCTAAACTGTTCCTGTTAACAAACCTTACGTCTAAATGTCAAATCCCCTCTAGTAGGTTGACTTGTGTTCCTCAAAAAGCTGTATATAGGGGCGCCTGGGTGGCTCAGTCAGTTGAGCATCCGACTTTGGCTCAGGTCATGATTTCGCAGTTTGTGGGATAGAGCCCCATGTAGGCTTCTGTGCTGACAGCTCAGAGCCTGGAGCCTGTCTTCAGATTCTGGGTCTTCCTTGTTCTCTGACCTTCCCCCTGCTTGCTCTCTCCCTCTCTCTCTCTCTCTCTCAAAAATAAATAAAACATTAATTTTTTTTAAAGCTGTATCTAAATTCTAATCCTCAGTTCTGTGGATATGACATTACTTGGACAAAGGATCTTTGGAGATGTAATTAATTTACTGATCCTGGAATGAAAGCATCCTGGATTTAGTGTGGACCCAAGATTCAGTGACAAGTGTCCTTATAAAAAGAGGAAAAGACTCAGAAACTGAAGGAAGGGAGGCCATGTGAAGATGGAGGCAGAGATTGGAGTGATGCATCTTCAGACCAAGAAATGCCAAAGACTGCCACAGCCACCAGGGGCTAGGAGAATGGTATGGAATGGACTTTCCCTCAGAGGAAAGGCGTCAGAAGGAACTAATCCTGCAACACTAAATTTGTTTGGGTGTTTCACACCCAGAAATGTGAAAGAATAAATTTCTGTAATCTTAAGCCCCCAAGTTTGTATAAATTAGTTATGGCAGCCCTAGGACAATAATACAACCCCTTGCCCAACCCTTAAAGTTCTTCCCAGTCTGAGTGTGGCCTGTCCTTCTGAAGTTCTCTCTTACTACCCTCCTTTGCTACTGTCCCTCTTCCACATATTGACAGTCTCTTGATCATGCAGGGATTTGTTGTACATTTTGCCTTTTCCAATGTGATCGATCTCTTTCCCTTCTCTAAAACTCATCATGTCTCCTGTACTTTTTCAAATCCTAATCATGAAATGGAAGGTCTACACTAGTCCATGGTGATTTCTCTCATGTTCTAAATTCTTGTAACGCACATTTGACATTGAATCATGTTTTGCCCAAACAGCACTTGTTTCACTTTTCACATATGTGTGTATCTCCTTGAGGGTGGGAGGTTTTAGTAACATAGAAAATGTTGAATAAATAAAAGATGTGCAAAAATACCAATAGAGAATCCCCGTGTTAAGGGACTGAATTGTGTTCTCCAAAAGATATATGTCGAAGCTCTGACCCCCAGTACCTTAGAATGTGACTACATTTGGATATAGGGCTTTTAAAGAGGTAACTGAGGTTAAATGAGGTGAAATGAGTGTGTTCTAACCCAATATGACTGATATCCTTTAAGAAGAAATTTGGACACTAGGTATTCAAGTGCACAGAGGGACAACCATGTGAAGAGGCAGTAAGAAGGTGGCCTTCTGCAAGCCAAAGAGAGAGTTCTGGAATAGATATTTCCCATAGAGCCCTCAGAGAAAACCAGGCCTGCTGGCATCTTGATCTTGAACTTCTGGCCTCCAGAACTGTGAGAAAATAAATTTTCATTGTTTAAGCCACTCAGTTTGTGGTATTTTGCTATGGCAGCTGTTGCAGAAAAATACAGTAGGTAAAAAGCTAAGACTAAAAGCTATGAAAAATTAGCACCTGAAAGGGAAAATAAAAAAGATGAACATTGCTGACATTCTTCTCTCAAGTGCCAGTCCTGTTCCTAAAATGGCACACAGCCTAACAAAGCCCTTAGTAAAGCCCAGAGACTTCTGGGTTTATTATGAAAACAATATCACTTTATTTTTTATTTTTTTATTTTTTTATTTATTTCTAGGAGAGAGAGAGAGAGACAGCGTGAGCAGGGGAGGGTCAGAGAGAGAGGGAGTCACAGACTGAAACAGGCTCCAGGCTCTGAGCTGGCCGTCAGCACAGAGCCCGACGCGGGGCTCGAACCCACGAACCGCGAGATCATGACCTAAGCGAAAGTCGGACGCTTAACCGACTAAGCCACCCAGGCGCCCCAACAATATCACTTTAGTATGAAATTCAAAGAGAGCTGAGAATGGAACTGGCACCTGGCCTCCACCACTCTTCACCCTCTTCTAGAATGATATTACTGCCTAACTTATAGTTAGGAAGTTACTTGACAGTCTCATTAGTTATCATGGTGTTTAAGCCTAGGCATTTACTGGGATTTATTGTAAGGGGATAAGGATTAGTGGATCCACTGAGTCCACTGGTAGAGATCAGGACAATACTGGTATCTTAACATATCCTATCCTATCCTATCTTATCTTATCTACTGGAAATGATTCCATAGTATTTAAACTAAATTTGGAATTTTGAGCTCCCTACTGGGAAGTAATTTTAGAGGCTCATTGACTGAATGTAGTATGTCCAAAGGATGGCATTTGGAATGGGGAGGACCCTAAATACTGAGGCACCGGAGAGTGGTTGAAGTATGTGATATTTGGTCAGAAGTATACAGAGGGCTTCCTGTTGGATGAGGGTATCAGCTTTTCCTCCATGACTTTTAAGGTAAAGGCTTGGACTGTTAGGTGGACCTTGCAGAATGCTGATTTCATTTCACCACAAAAACTTCCACTGCATTGTCTAATCCCCTGGTCCTCTAAAGACCATAGGTAATGAGTTGTAGGGGACCACTGAATGCCATGTGGCTTAGTGGTTAAGAATGTTTTGGAGTCCAAGCTTTACCTCTTATCAACCATGTGACCTCGTCTATGTACTTAATTCACTTAGCTTAAGTATCCCTATCAAAATGGGATTAAAGATCATACCTCCCTCATTTGGAGTATTAGATGAAACAATGCATGTAAACTTCTGAGGAAACTGATGCCAAAAGGATGGTTTAATGTGTTTAGTCACAGAGTTCACCCATACCTGGTTTTGAGCTCTAGGCTCTGTCTGACTTCATTATATCATGTTGTTTCCCAGGTTCCTTCCAAAAAATAGAGGAGAAAACAAGATATAATTGGGAAGGCGGAGAGGAGTGGGTTGAAAAAGAAAGGAGTTGGTCTCTTTCTGTGACCAACTAGGTTGCCAGAGTTGACAAAATGGTCATAATCAGTGAAGTTATGTGTCTGTTTAAACACTGAAAGAAGCAATTTCTTCTCCTTTGCCCCCAGTCCTCACCTCCTCTGCCTCCTTTCATTTCCACTCTCCAGCCCCTAGCAGGCAGGTAGGGTGGTCTTCACTGAAATGTCTCTGATGGAGCTATTTCTTACCCATTCTTTGCCCTCTTCTATCACTTACATCCATTGTTTTTGAAAGCTGACCCTGACTAAACTCATTATAACATTAAAAATTTATTAAACTCAGGTGTGTCTGGGTGACTCATTTGGTCAAGTGCCCAACTCTTATTTTGACTCAGGTAATGATCTCATGGTTAATGAGATCCAGCCTCATGTTGGGCTCTGTGCTGACAGTGCAGAATCTGTTTGGGATTCTCTCTCTCCCTCTCTCTCTGCCCCTTCCCCACTCACACTCTCTCTCACAAAATAAATAAACTTAAAAAATATTATAAAAATATTAAACTCAGGATTTAGTTCTGTTTCATATCATAAAATATGATAATTAAGAAGCAAACAAGAGTAAAAGAGCAAGTAAGGCTGGATTTGAAGCAGGTCATGCTCAGAAAGGCCTCTGGGGATAATTTACAACCATGACCCCTTAAATATCTCTCAATGATAATCCATTCTGAGATGGATGAATCTTGAATTCTGTAAAAATGTATTAAGCACCTGGTAAGCTCGGTAATCCTGATAATATGTATGATAATAAGCCGTCTGGTTGACACCTACTAAGTAAACTTGTGTCTAGGAGAGGCTGGAAAGAATATGAGGTGTTTAATTGGGGATGCTTGTCATCACTAATGAACAACAAGAAATAGTTTGAAAAGTTCCTTGAGATATTCACTTTAAAATGCCACCAAAACTTCAGAAAAGAACAGTCTTTAAGGTAAAGCTACTGTGGATTAAGAATGGCTCCATTCCAATGTATGCTTTACGTACATTATATTATTTGGTCCTCACAAATCGTTGACATTATAATCCCTATTTTACAGATTAGAAAATTAGGTACAGGGAGGTTCAGTAATATTCTCAAGATCACATAGTACCATATATCTAAAAATCTGTTGTATACACTTTTTCTTAAAGTCATATTTTCCTCTACCCAAATTATGAAAGACCATAGAAGGAATTGAAGACAGGCATCACAATATATGGGTTTATTTTCCCATAACAATTATCTTTGCTCTTATTCTTCTTGCCCAAACTGTAAAATATCATTTTGGGTACAATTAATATTACACAGACTTATTTTTAAATGTGCTCTACTTTTTTAGTAAAATTAGAAGAAACCCCAATTTTCAAAGAGGTGTGAGTGCATTAAGAAAAGATCCACCACGTGATTTTAGATATGGATGCTAATTCCTAAACATTGGTTATCATTTCTTAACTCAAGTGCTTAGAATGTTTAAAATGCTACATATTCATGTGGATTTCTCAAGGATCTTGTAAGATATGCTTTTTGTGCATATTTAAGCTTATATATATGTTTTAGATTACATGAATACTGAGAAGAGTATACATACAGTATGATATTTACATATTTCTTTCTTTTTTTTGAGAGAGAGAACCTAACCCTCACAATTATTAAATGTACATAAAATCTAAATAGCAAATATAACATATTGGTACAGGTCTGACTACTCATTTGGAATAGCTGTTCTTTGCTTTTATGATATTGGAAAAGAGAAGAGTTAGTAAAGAAATACAAGCGTTCCTCAAGCCCCCCTTCCCTAAAACACATTCCATCCAATCTCCTGAACCGGCTGGAATATCCGTCTCTACCCCCACCCCACCATCCTCTCAATGCAGTGGGAAAGTCGGTGGGTAATTGGGTCCAGATTGGAGATGTTTAAATATTCATGAGGCTGGCAGGGGACTGGGAGGGGGTGACTGTCTGGAAGGGGGGTGGGGGCTGGGGAAGTGATTAGTCATTGAAAGCTAGTGAACAATTCTGAGAAAGAGAAAGGGAAGAAAAAGACAGATAGACGGGGGAAAGGGGAGAAAAGGGGAAGAGAGGGCCGAGGAGAGAGCCGGAGAGGGAGAGGGAGAGAGCCAGCGAGCATGTGCGCTGAGCAGTAGCTGTGGACCTTACAGTTGCTGCTAACTGCCCTGGTGTGTGTGAGGGAGAGAGAGAGAGAGAGGGAGGGAGGGAGGGAGAGGGAGAGCGCGCTAGCGCGAGAGAGCGAGTGAGCAAGCGAGCAGAAAAGAGGTGGAGAGGGGGGGAATAAGAAAGAGAGAGGAGGAAGGAGAGAAGGCAGGAAGAAGGCAAGGGACGATACAACCATGCTGTGCTGTATGAGAAGAACCAAACAGGTAGAGCTAAAGATTTTTACTTCTTGCTGTTGTGAAATTACCAGACTGCAATATTTCCCTGTAAAGGCAGGAAAAAAAATATTTTAACTGCTTCTGCTCTGGCCATGGTGCCAGAGTTTCCTTAGCATATGGTAACTGATGGTTGCATCCCAGCTTTTATTCCATTCTGTCTTTCATGCTCTGGTCTGGGAACGCTGCTACTAATTAGGATGAGGTTAGAAAAAAGATGCCTGTTTGGCTAGAAATAAGATTTTCCGGGCTCTTAGTGAATGTTCAGCGTTTTAGGTCTTTGGTTTTGCGGGTGTGGATATAGAGAGGGGTGTGGGGAGAAGATGTGGACTCTACCTACAAGATGCGGAGGCAATTCTTTAAATTATTTGCAAAAAGCAGGGTTGAAGGAATAATATCCAGTAATAAGTGTTGCTTGTTCTGTCGTACAATTTTCTCACATGTGCTGCGGAAGAAGCCTTATTTCGTCCATGCATGAGCTTCAATTGGGCGCAGGTATTAATGGAAAAACATGGGAGGGATTTATTTATTTATTTTTCAATGAATGAATGAAACTGTGATTTGAAAGATTTTTTTTTTTTTAAAAGAGAATCTAGAGACAACTGGGGCTGTGGGAGAAATTGGCGGTGTGGAAGGGGAAAATCCCCTTCCCAAGATCGGTAGCCGATTGTGCACCAGCTGGTCGGAGGAGAGGGTGGACCACGCCCCTAGGAGCTTTGGGCTCCGATGGGATGGGAAAGACGAGCCGAGTATTACCTGTTGGAAATCAGGTCTTTTCCCTTCTCCCTTTCGTTGCATCTTTCCTGGAATCGTCAGTGACACGAGACGGGCTAACATTTTGGATAATAAGCATGGTGACTCGTTTTCATCAGGAAGAGGGACACATAGGGGATTTGCGAGAATCCAAGTCCCCTCCTTTTCTCCCCCACTACCCAGGTTTCTCTTCAATTGCAAATTGCTCACTTATTTCTTGAAAGACATTTTAGAAACTTGATTGGGCTGAGGGTGGGGAGGAATGACGAGTTCTGTATTCTGCAGCAACCGGCAGTGTCCTGGCATTCTTCAAACGAAGCTTTCAAACATTTATTGGAACGTGTTTGAGAGATTTTGGCGAAGGTGAAAGAGAAAAAAATGGGTGTGAGATGTGGGGGAGTGTGTGTGTGTGTGTGTGTGAGTGTGCGTGTGCGTGTGTGTGCGCGCGCGCGTGTGTGTGCATACTCGTGGGAAGGGAGGCCGTCTTGGTCAAAAAAGCCCTTTGCAGGTTGATTGCCTTAGGGGTGGGGTGCAAGAGATAGGATTTAGGCATTATTCCTGTACAGGTATTGGATATTGGGCAATTTGTAATACACTCGCTGAATCCGAAGGGGGTGGAGGGGTGTGGAGAGGAAACAGCCTGCCAGCTTTGCACATTTAGCCATCGCCCTATGAGGATGGAGAAGGAGGAGGGAGGGGAAGGGAAACAGAATATCAGATCAGTGGGTGCAGAGGGTGGAGAGGAATGGGGAAAATAAATAAGTTTAAATAAATAAATAAATAAATAAATAAATGTAGCAGGCACCCCAGGGATTTTGTGTGTGGTTTGTATGTATAGGGGTGTTTGAAGAAGAGCATGAGAGTCTTACAGGCAACCCTTTCCTAAAATGTTCTCTGGTTCTAGAGACTGATGCTTCCATTGGCTCATTTCTCAAACCAGGACATTTCCTTTCTTGTCTTCCTTCATTCTAATACATAAATGCAATAGATACAGGTGGCTGGGTTAAGCACACTATCAAGGAAACGTTCTGAGGTTACCCCACTGGTGAGCTGAGGAAATAAAATTTAGGAAGGCGGAGCCCTAAGGAAGCCAATGCTATTCATTAAAAAAGCTTTAATTTTGGATAGAAAAATATGCTGGTTTACAACTTTTTGCCACCGTATGTATCACATACAAGTATATACACATCCCCTTTGACAAAGGAAACCAAGCATAATTTTAGAAAGGGAATTAAGCTGAAAGAATTCCCTTCCCAAAAAGGGGACAGCTGCTTTTACTTGGGTTCTATCTCACTAACAGCCCCAAGTATTCACAGGGATGTGCAGTGATAAAGCTGAAATTGTGTTCAGGGAGTTTTAGAAATTCACATGTAAATGCGTGTCGCATCCGCATTCTCCATGTACAACAGTCACGCATGTACTCTGTATAGATTCCACATGCCCGCGTGTGTTTTAGCATAATTCATATTCAAGAGAGAAAATGAAAGGTATGGATATTGTTGTATTAACCCATGCATTTCATATGTGTGTACTTCTGTGTGAAATGGTCATGTGCCCTATTGAGTACTGTTGTGTATCATTCACGTAAGTCAGTATTTAGGGTACCATTAAATCAGACAGAAGGAAATGGTGTATTCAGGGCGTGGGCTCCATACTACATTGACTGGCATTTATATAGCGTGAGTACTTAAGTCTCACACAGGTTTCCTGCTTGTGGGTGAAATGATCCTGTATCATTCAAGGCAGAACCCGATTGTGTTTATCTTCTGCCATCTATTCATCATGCTTGTCCTTAACAGGGAATAAAACAAGGGCAAAAACCTGCAAAGGTCTAAACTCTGCCACACCCATGAAATCCAGCAGAAACGTGGGAGGGGGCTGGAGGGATTGCACTTCCTTCCTCTTCCACTTGAGCTGCATAAAGAAGCAATCTTGGATTTCTGAGTTGTAATACGTGGCCAGTGGGTGAGAGGAAAGCGTAAATGATCTTTATTAGCCATTAATTACCCCTCTGGAATATTAGAGCAGGAAGAAGAGAATGGGAATGGGGTGGCAAAGGGAAGAGGGTAAAGGAGGGGGCAGAGGAAGAATAAAATAAAAGAATCCCGGAGATTGTATTGGTTTGTGATTTTCAAATATCTTGGGGCTAACTTTAAATAGCTTAATTACCATGCGTATTGCAGATGATGAAAAACTTGCAAGATGGGATCTGAGTCCACAAAGCCAGAGAACTGAGGTGTTTCCTTTGTTTAAAAATAAGGATTTTAAATTGTAATCTAAGTGTAAAGAATACCGGTGCAAGCAAGCCTCCCCTCCGTCCCCCACCCCTCAACCCCACCAACATCTGCTTTTTTCCTCGTAAAACAATTCTTATCTGAGAGGGTGTGAGCTGTGGTTTGGAATTCCAGCCTCACTGCGCCTTTCCCTTGCAGTGCTGGAAAGGTGTGGAAGGATACCGCCTTGCCTTGCCGCTTGGTGCAGACGCTTCCTCCTAGTGATAAATTGGATTCCTCCTAAATCTCACTGAGCCACACCCAGTGTCAACCAGGGACTAAGTGAATTAATTAAATGGAGGCATTCTACTTAATATAATTGAAACTTTTTTTTAATGGTGATTTCTATTACACATTTCCAAATTTAAACAAGAAGAAATCATTTAAGGGCATTTTTTTTTCCTGCCAAATTATCTGGACTTGCAGGGAACCTTAGAAAATTCATGGTAAATCTAGAAATGAGTTCATATCTCATTCCTTCTAGCCCATGATTAGGGTGCATTCACAAGGAGTCCTGCATTCTTACGCTGTCAGCCTGTAACTCAGGTCCCCCCCTCCACACCCATGCTGAGGCAATTGGGATAAGAAAATGTAGGGTTAATTTTCTCTTGCTGAGTTGGCAAAACTACGGAAACCTCTTCTCATGTTTTATTTGAAAGGGCAGAGCTCCTGTTCATTTAGAGGGAGAGTGGTTTAGGGTCTCCTTTGCCTCCGTCATGGTGAAATTGTCAGTGTTGTGCCTGGGGCTGATTAATCCACATCCTTCTGTTTTACCTGGCCTCATAAAGAAGAGGGGGTTTCTTTCAGTCAACAGTCGAGCATATATATTAGCCAAATGTTCCCCTTGTTCTCATTTATAGAGCAAGACATGTCTAAAATCTTCCTCTAATATTAAAGGAACATTTCAGATGAAGTACATAGCAGGTCATCTCAAGGGAAGATACAGCATTTAATTATTCACTTCCCTATTAGGTATCATAGAAGCATTCAGGCAACCAAGCGTGTCTATTATTGATCAAAAAAAGTGATTATGGGCAATTCTCCCTTTTGAAGTGTGGTCAGGTTGTCTCTGCACCATTGTATTGAAGTCTGCTTAACATTCTTTGAGGTGTTGGGAAGAGCACTGTGCTGAGAGTCCTCAGTGTATGCCACTTACTGATTCTGTGATCTTGAATGAATCACATAATATTGGGCTTCAGTTTCCTCCTATGAGATGGAGTCTAAAAACCAAATATAAAACCAAACTAACAAAACCCTCAACTTCCTGACCCTAAGGAGTATCTGTAGGGATTAAACCAAACTCACATGAAGACAAAATCGATACAAAAGTGAGAAAATTTTCTCTCCAAGTTTTGCGATGTTGAGTCTTGGTTTGGAATTCCCAGTTTGTCAGGATTGCTGTGTGCCTGTTTTTAACAAACAGTTCCTTTTGGTCATGGATGATTCCTCTTCTTCATCACTCTTCATTTCTTATTCCATTTACTTTAATAAAGCTTCTGTTCTCATATTCTGAAAAAGACATCACAAACAGTGACTCTTTGGTTTCCATCTTACTTGATATCTCTTTGGTATTTTGGATTGTGGTCCCTTCCTCTTCCTGAAATTCCTCACTTTTCTCCCATGGTAGCTACCCTGGCTCTCCTCCTTCCTAGATAAGTTTTTTCTCAGTCTTCCTTGCTGGCTTTTTCACTCTCTTCCCCCCAAATATCAATTATCTTCTGGTTAATGATCTTGATCCAATAGTTGGCATCCATCGACACACTAATCGACACATCCATCAATCACATTAGATGATGTCATCCATGTTGGGAGTTTTAACCACTGGGTGATTTTCAAATCTGTAGACTATAGATACCTTTCCTTAGCACCTAATCCATGCATATCACTAGGTCTAGGTATTTCCAAGACATCCGCAAAAATGTACAAAACCAGACAGAGTATCTTCTGTGTGGTACCACTTAGTCTTCCTCCAGATTCCTACTTTTATGCCACAACACCTTCTATCCAGCTTCTGAGCTCTGGGAACCTAGGAGAAGTCTTGAAGGCAGTCCCATCCTTCAATCCTCACATCCAGATACTACATTTTTTGATTCTAGGTAAAAAGCTTTTGAATTCATCCTCTGCTTTTCAACTTCACCACAGATAACCTGGTTCTGACTTTCATTACCTCTCATCTGGACCAAGGCAATAACTTCTTGCACAGACTTCCTATCTCCATTTTGCTCTCTTCCGATTCTTCTTGCATAGAACACCACATTATACTTCACCTTATGTAAATCTAGTCATATGATTTTCCTTGTTGAAATACACCAGTGGTCTCCTGTTAACTGTAAACTAAAATGCAAAGTCCTCAGCATGGATGACATGATCTAGCCTTGTCTTCCTTTCCAATGCCATCCTCAAATACCCGCTCTTCCTACCACGTGGCACCACATCAATATTTCAGGCCTTGGTACCTTTACACATGCTGTATTCTCTGCCAACATGACACTTCTCTCTCTGCCTGGAAAATTCCCATTTCCTCTGTCAGAGTTAGCTCTTTGAAGCCATTCTTGACCTTAAGTTCCACTTTCTTTGTGCCTATGCTGTATTTTGTAACATCACTATTGTATCACCTGTTGTACTGCATAGCATTTGTTTTATTTTTTTTTTTCACAAACTGGCATCTCTGCTGGGAGCTACTTGGGTGGAATCTTAATTCTTTCTCTACTTCCAGGCCTACCACAATGTTTGACACATACAGTAACTGGTTTTATCAGTGCATAATATGTTTCCTAAATAAATATAAAATCAGGCTTACAAACTCCATAAATGTGGCATACCTAAATGGATAGAAACCCTAGTAGATTTTTATTTAGTCTATTGGCATCAAATTTTAAGGTGAAGCTAATCATCAGTGATTCTTATTATTGGCCTATAAATATTACAACCACCAGTTTTCAATGAAAGGAGGCACAAAATGAGCCCATTTATATCGGAATTCTGCAAACTACTGTAACTGGTACTATCTGAAAACCTCCCTTCAGTGTCCTCTTCTGCCACCAGCCCAGAAACCTAGTCCCCCCTCTTGAGGTCAGCATAGTGCCAGGTTCGATACATGGCTACCAGTCTTGGATCTTCAAGTGTCCTTCCTTTAGGACCCCACAGTGCTTACACATGTTGACTCAATCTCTTGGCTACTTAACTGATATATTTCACTGATACACAAACTTCCAAAAATGCATGTAGTGTTGGCCTGTGCTCAGGGGCCTGTGTTCAAGAGTCAGTTTTGCCTCCTCTTGGGTTTCCTTCCTTCCCACCGAAGTATCCACAGAATACTATTCCACAAAGGGAAATCTTTCATGGAGGTAAAGGGAGGTTGAATGGTAAGTGGCCCCTCAAATGTCTGTTACATGAATGAGAATCAGATCAACTTTATCTTACCTTTGAATAGACTGAAGGGATTTGGATTCTGAAGTAGGCCTATTGTGGCTAATATAGGGCAAACTGCAACCACAGCTTTCCATGAACATGCTTTTTGCCCGACTCTATGTAGTATATTTTCTCTGACTGAATTGGCATGGCCTTGAGAAGAGCAGTATGAAAAAATGATTTATGGTGATGTTGGTCTTCAGCTGCTAAAGCTACGTAATATTTTCTAATCTCCACACCCTTATTCCATATCTTGCTCATTGCTCGCAATCTTTTTCAATCTCTTTCTTTGAGTTTTTCTTTTTTTCTTCCTCTTCACGTCCAGGTGGAGTTTTCTGATTAAGTGATATTGGCCCATGCTAGTGTTTGATGTGTGAGGCTATAAAGAGAGAACTTCAAGACAAAAAGTGTTCTTTCCAGCTTTCCAAATAGGTGTTTTAGACAAAAATATATTTTAAGCACATAGTGTGTCTAGCACATAGTATGTCTAGCACATAGTAGCTTCTCAATAAATAAGATTCATTGATAAAAGTAGGAAGGGACCATTAGGGGAGGTGTTTTGGAACAGAAGAACATTCCTGTGAACTTATTCGGAGTTGGCTTTGTGTAAATGCACACTCAATTCTATTGATACTCCTTACAAAGTGGCTGTGGTCAAAGCTACAATTCCCTTTCCTGTCTGCTTTGATCAGAGTGGCACATTTGCAGTGGGTTCGGGTTATAGTGTGGGCGTGTGACCCTCCAGATTTCCTGTCCTTAATTACTTACAGATCTTATTCTCTTAGATGTTCTTTGTTTAATGTCCTGTTTCATGTCTTTGTAGTGAAGTAAACCCTTCCCCTGGGTTCTAGACCTGGCTCTGCCAATTGCTTGTCGTGTGACGTTGGGTAAGTAACTCAATCATTCTGAGCCTCAGTTTATCCATCTATGTAATGGGCACATAAAAAGAACACTCCAAATCCTGCCTTGCCTGTTTCACTAGGTTGATGTGAGGCTCAAAATAAAGTGATAAAAATAAAAATGTTTTGCAAACAATGTGTTTTTCAAAAGGCATTTCCACTTGAGGAATTCCACATACTGAAATGCAAAGTGTTCATGTTCTATGCAAAGAAGTACCCTTGTTCTCTGTACAGAATATGTATATATATTTATCTTCCATTCCCATCCCTCCTCTCTTACTCTCCACAAAGTAAATTCTAACCATGCTAATGGATGGGAGCACAGTATATCTTTATCATTCCCTTCAAAAACTGCAGTGACAGAATTTAAATAAGCCAGTGTTCAAATTGCCATGCAATCCCAAGGATCAGTTCAAATGCAGTTAGAAACATCGCCTATTTTCCTTTTAATCTTTTTTCTGTTTTAGTCTTCCCTTCACATTTAGATTTCTTCTCTTCTCCATTTGCTAAGCTGGCTCCTTCTCCCTCATCCCCAACCCTGCCCCCACGTCACTTCTGCACTGGGTTCTCAGCACTAGGATGAGGCATGCTGTGCTCACATCCATCACATGAGGGCCCAGTCAGACAGAAGAATAGGCCTGTGAGGCTGGTTGGGAGACTGAAAATAGAGATGAAGTGATTGGGGGAAGCACAGTTCAAAGATTATCACCTGAGCCCCTATTTCATACAACTTCAAGGTTCCTCATTGCATCAAGAATTAACTGTGACCAGAAGAAGTGATTGGCCACCCTGAGCCTTTTCCAAACCAACTCTAATGTCATATATAATCTCCTAAACCCTCCGGATCTCTACAAAGGACATTTGTTTTTCTGTGTCCCTGATTGATTGACATAAGTTAACCAACTTAATAAAACAAATTTATCAAATTCTCATATACGCAATGGAATTTTATAACCCAAATAATTTGATTTCTTAATATTGGATAATTTTCTACAATATTTTAAAGCATAGTAATTGGATTAAGTTTGTCCAGGACTAGAAGTCTAATATAGAAAAAATATCATGTGTATTTTGGAAAATCTTTTGTATGTTGGTCTTATATAGAATTTAATAGAAAGGCATATTAACTACTAATTTTGAAATAAGCTGGTGCTCAGAGGGAAACAATTATTTCCTTGATGATGTTTATAGTTTATTAATGGTCAATTTCACCCCTTAATCCTTCACTCTAGCCACTTGTCTCTCTCTCATCTCTGTCTCTCAGTCTCTGTCTTTGTGTTTACACACACACACACACACACATACACACTTTTGTTATTTATGTGTACTTTGATGGGGGCACAAGTAACAGAAATCAACTTTAAGTGTCTATGAAAGGGATCTATTGAAGGGAAACTAGCTATCACACAAAATTAAGAAGTTGAATAGCCATGCTTATGGAAACCAGAGTAGATCTGGAAATCTCAAGAGCAGGAATTCATAGACTTTACTTCTGGAGCCCTGTATTTAAAAGACTCAGTTGCTAATAACCTTAACTTCTCTAGCTCACAATTCAAAATTCTAAATGAGAGATAAAGATATATGTAAATGCGTGTATACACACACACACACACACACACACACATATATACACATTTATACTCAGAACAAAGAAAGACTGAGAATGAATGAATATGATTGGTCCTTCTTGGATCAGTTACCAATAAACCAATTATCTCTGAAGGATAGGCCAAGTCGTGTAGTTTAGACACAATTTCTGAAAGTCCACACCCGTGAATCTAGTAAGAGGGTAAATCAGCTGAGAAAAATACACACACACATATTTGTGTTTATGTATGTGTGTGTGTATAGACACATAATATTTATGATTTATATACAATATATAAAATAGGGTAGCTATCTAGATCAGGAGAGATGTATTTCAAATGTGATGGATCACTAATTTTCCCCATTAGTTGCTTTCATGTTGTCCAGTACTGCATATTCCTATTTTTGGTAGGGTTGTCATCACTAACAATTCAAAAAGGAAGCAAGAGCCACACAGATAACTGATCTCATAAACTTTTATACATAAAAAATAAAGGTTAGAGCAAATCTCCACACCTGGAGTTGATAAGCACTGGGTTTCCAAGGTCTTCCAGGAGCTGAACTCGGGCAGGTACTACTTGTCTAAGAGGAATACTAGCTACCATATATTCTTGCTAATTTGACATGGGCTGGCTTTGCTGTAATTTTACTTTTTTAGTTTTTGGGATCTATTTCTATGAAAGGATTGGGAAATAATGGGTGTAAAACATCTCCCTTGGATTTGTATCAGGGAAGTGCTACCCCTTGATATTAGTCATCGCATTTTGAATGTCCTTGAATCAATTCCAGCAATGATCATCATATTTATCTATTTTTAGCAAATTGGCACTTTCTAAAATATTGAGCTGTTGTCTCCATATGCACCAGCTTGCTCTAAATGTAGAATTTTGGTAATTAGCCTTACATCCATTATTTATAAACCCAGTTCCAATAACTATTCAGAAAATGTTATTTTTAAATGAAAATTTGAAAGACCCTAATATCTTCCCATTAATGACTATATAAAAGAACTAGATGAGGCAAATGAAATAAATAAATAAAATGATCTCCAAAGGCTAAGCAAAAATTGACTGCTTCAGAATCTAAATCTAAAGGGCTTGAGAATCTCTTAGCACAACTAGCCTAGGAACTGGCCTAGAGTGGGAGTTAGCTATTAGAGTGCAAACCCTCCTCCTCACTGTTACTTTTCTTTGGTTCAGAAATCAATTTACCTGCTTAGAGTATAAGCTGAGAGGTAAAAATCCCCTCCTAATCACCAAATTGGATCCATAACATCTATTGCAAAGATGCATTCCACAATTCCATTCAATCTCCAGTACAGGCAATTGTCTCCACTATTTCTTTACCTCCCCATCGCACCAATCAAAACAGGATATCTTTAAAAAGAAAATTCTCAGTTTCTAAATGATTAACTTGCTGTTAAATATCCAGCTACATGTTGTATTGAGGGCAGCTCAATTTGGCTATTCAAACTCTCACATACAGGATTCTAGAGGGGGAAGGGAAATAGGTTTTCGGTATGATTTGGTGGACATTGCATTTGAAAGTTCTTTCTCTTCAAATCACGTTTAAAAAGGTATTATTTTATTTGAGAGATGTAAAGCAGTAGTGAAACTGTGTCAGTAGCCCATTGTAAACTTATCCCATTTCTAGACATTTGGAGAATTTTCCTTCCAAAGTTTTATCAGATTAATATTTCTAAGAACTTCAGAGATTTTCAGAAGGAAGGAGAGAATGATATTATCTCAGTTAAAAAATGTTGGGTTTTTGTTTAGTCAAATCTGACCTAGGGTTTTGATTTATTCAAACGTACTCCTTTTCTGAAGAATACCTTTCGCAATCTCTCAAGGACTTGTTTACTCTGATCACCTGGGAAAGCTTCTCTGGAGAAATCAGGTTGGTATTTAGTATTCACTGAATAAGTCTTTTATGCTAATATAAATTCAATTTTCCTCTAGGCTTTGATTGCTTTTGATTGAAAGATACAGGGTGGGGGTGCCAGGGTGGTTCAGTCGGTTGAGCATCAGACTCTTGATTTTGACTCAGGTGTTGATCCACGATTATGGGATTGTGGGATGGAGCCCCTTATTGGACTCTGCACTGACTGTGGAGGCTGCTGAAGATTCTCTCCCTCCCTTTACCCCCACCCCTCAGCTTGCTCTCTCTCTCTCTCTCTCTCTCATAGGAAGGAAGGAAGGAAGGAAGGAAGGAAGGAAGGAAGGAAGGAAGGAAGGAAGGAAGGAAGGAAGGAAGGAAGGAAGGAAGGGATACACAAGGTGATAGCCTTTGATAACTCAGCCAGATTTGTGTTGAATAATGAGAGTTGTATAGAAAACATGAAGACCTAGTTTCTTGCATATGCTTTCTTCCATCTTGAACTCCACACCTTACACCTCTGGGGTGAAACCAGTATAGAGGAGGAAATGAAGATGACTATAATTGAAAAGGGAGGAGGAGTTGTAAAATAGAATTACTCAGTTTGGAATTGGGCCATAACCTTCTAGCAAAAACTGTCACGGGAACTTCAATGACCACAAATGGCTTTGACTTCGCTTTTGAATGTCAGCTGGAAGATGTGGTAAGCCCAGAATAAGCCCAAGAACATGTGTATTCAAGAAAGAATCTAAGAAGTTTGGGCACTAGTATACTTTAAGTATACTCAAGCATACTCAGGACTAAATTCAGGTTTATCTTCACTTAAGTGGGAAAAAGCTATCAATTCTTGGCTTAAAAAAGAAATGCAATTTTGTCATCACAGGTATCGTCCCATTTTATGCAAGACTATATCTTTCAATACTTAAGGATTTTTCTGCAGGCCTCTACAATTCTGCATTAGCATCCTGGTGACATTGGAAACTGGCCCATGTACAAACCAAAGTTTATTTTATTAAATATATTTTATCAATATTGTTACTTTTATTGGATTTGGGTATACTGTAAAAATCCATCTATAAAGATCCAAACTATAAGAACCATAGGTAAACCAATAGAAAATTTAATTTTCCCATAATCCAAGATTTCCAGGTACTAAAAATATTTTTTTCTTTTCTTTTTTGTTGGTATCTCAGAAAGTCCCATGTTAAACTAATTATCTTCTCCCTAGATTTGAACTCTGACTCCTTTACTCTCAATATCTTTTTTTTAAATTAAAAAACAATTTTTTTAATGTTTTTTTATTTATTTCTAGGAGAGAGAGAGAGAGAGAGCGTGAGCAGGGGAGGGTCAGAGAGAGAGGGAGTGACAGACTCTGAAACAGGCTCCAGGCTCTGAGCTGGCAGTCAGCACAGAGCTCGACGCGGGGCTCGAACCCACGAACCGCGAGATCATGACCTAAGCGAAAGTCGGACGCTTAACCGACTAAGCCACCCAGGCGCCCCCGATAATATCTTTTAGTAATACTAGCCCATTCCCAATTTCCTAGCTTATAACATGGGAATATTCTTCCTTCCCTCACAAAAGCCATAATATCAGTTACCAATTTCTATTTGCAATATCCTTCATATCTGTCCTTTCCTTCTTCTGCCAGCCTTTTTCAACCAGCAATCTAAAAGACAACCAAGCCCTAAGACCCATGATTGTACATAATGAATT
This sequence comes from Hyaena hyaena, assembly GCF_003009895.1. NCBI lineage: Eukaryota > Metazoa > Chordata > Mammalia > Carnivora > Hyaenidae > Hyaena > Hyaena hyaena. The sequence goes on from NW_024081607.1 coordinate 228,712, forward strand.
AACCTCTTTCCTGTGCATTTAGACTGGTACAAGTTACATACCATCCTTATGAGAATGCGGAAAATCATCACTCAAATCATTTATTTGTGTTCTGTGGTTCAGATGAGAAGATCCAGGTGAGAAGCTGGATAGTCACCAAAATTCCTTGCATTTGGCATTGCCTTTGCACTCTGCCTCTTGGCTAATCTGACATTTCACTCCCCGCCCCCTTTTTTTTCCCTCAAAATGTCAATGCTATTTCTTTGTTTACAGGGTTAATTCCAATTTATTTATTTATGATTGCCTTTGGGGACTCCTCAGAATCTTATACTAATCTCCTATCCTTGCCTTGCCTTTAACAGGTTCTGCCATTGAGTAGGCTTGTGAATTTAAACAAATTTAATATCTCTGGGTTGTTATATCCTTTATAAAACAAGAGTATTAGACTAAGTGTGTCTACGGCCTTCCAGCCTATGAAATAACACGTTCTATAGCTAAGCTCCTCCTCCATTTTAGGATCCTATCCCAGCCAGACTTAACATGAATTTAAGTATTAGTTCCCCTATACTTTGTTCATTGTCATTCCCACTAATTGCAAAGTCCCCTTTTAGCCTAGCTCAGTCTCACCCAGTCTGAGTCCTGAACCAAGAGTTCTCTTACTTGTGAAGACTATTCTGACTACCACAGTTTTCTGTGCCTTCTTATCTGCTTAGATCTTCAGTAGCATATACTACCTGTCCCATTTCTTCAGCATTCATTAAATAGTCTTACTTAATTGACCATGTGTATTTATATGTACCTGATTTCTCCAAACTAGTTTAAAACACTTTGAAGGTAAGTTATCACATTCAGTGCCTGGCTCACGGAGCACAAATTGATTGATATCTGGATATCTATTCTGTAATATCTCTGCATTTAACTCTGAGGCAATATATAATACAAATAGAAGTCTCAGTAACCTCTCAGAATGACAAGTATAGCTATCTATGTGACCTCTCTGGGACCTTTGAAATCATGAAATATATCTTCTCTCTTAAATCTCTTTACTTTCTTGGCTTTCATAATACCTATTTTAGCTGATTTTTCTCTACTGCATTTCTGGTTACATATTCTCATCACCACTACTCCCCTTAACACCTCTTTCTCTACTAATTGAAAATTTGATATTACCCAAGCTTTTGCCCTTATTCTTGCATGTTCTTCCAGCAGTGTCTAATTCATGCCCACAACTCCTACATGGACTATTGGGTCTCAAATTCTCCAGGCTTTCTAGCCAAAACTGCCTCATGGGCCCTAGAGCTTTATATCTAACTGTCCACTGGAAATTGTCTTGTCTCATGGCCAACAGGATCCCCAATCTCCACATCTCTTAAAAATCAGTCATCATTTCTTGTTCCAATCTCTTCTTTCTCATCCAATCATTTAAATGGAAATAGAATCCTGATTCATTCCTCCCGTCTCTCTTTTATCACTAGATACTACTACTTTTTCCAGTTTCTATGAGTAAAAAGCAAAATATCCTTTCATTCCTCCTTTCCCTCACTCTCTACCTCAAAAATATATCTTGGCTCTTTCCTCTTCTCTCCATGTCCTCTGTCATCTCTAACCCACTCATCTCTCATGGAGACAAATGCAATAGCTTTCCTTTCTAATCTCTTTTCTTTTAACCTCAATCCCTTGCAATTGTTCTCCTCTCAGTAGTCAGAGTGGTCTCTTTTTTTATTATTTTTTAATGTTTTATTTATTTCTAGGAGAGAGAGAGACAGGGTGAGCAGGGGAGGGTCAGAGAAAGAGGGAGTCACAGACTCTGAAACAGGCTCCAGGCTCTGAGCTGGCAGTCAGCACAGAGTCTGACGCGGGGCTCGATCCCACGAACCGCGAGATCATGACCTAAGCCAAAGTCGGACGCTTAACCGACTAAGCCACCCAGGAGCCCCCAGAGTGGTCTTTTTTAAGGTGTCTATCAGATCACATGACTCTCCCACTTAAAAACTTTTGATAGCTTTCCATTCCACTTAGAATCAAAACCAAATTCATCATCACCAAGACTTATAAAATATACTCTTGGTTGCCAAGACTACTGACCTTTCAGTTTTTTAAAACCTTCCCATATGTGCATCTGTGTTTCTTAAATTCCACATATGAGTGAAACCATATAATATTTGTGTTTCTCTGGCTGACTTATTTTGCTTAGCATGATATATTCTAGTTCCATCCACATCGGTGCAAATGGCAAGATTTCATTCTTTTTGATTGTCGAGTAGTATTCCTTTGTGTGTGTGTGTGTGTGTGTGTGTATACCACATTTTCTTAATCCATTTCTTAATCCACGATATATACACAATATATATTATGTATATATATATATACAATATATATTATGTATATATATATATATATATATATATACCACATTTTCTTAATCCATTCATCAGTCAGTGCACATTTGATAAAAACAAAGATGGAGACAAACCATAAGAAACTCTAAATACAGAGAACAAACTGAGGGTTGCTGGAGGTAGGTGTTAGGGGGATGGGCTAAATGGGTGATGGGCATTAAGAAGGGCACTTGTTGGGATGAGTACTAGGTGTTACATGTAAGTGATGAATCACTGGATTCTACTCCTGAAAATAATACTGCACTGTATGTTAACTAACTTGAGTCCGGAAAGTCACTTTTTTTAAATATTTATTTTATTTTTGAGAGAGAGAGAGACAAGAGTGTGAGTGGTGATGGGGAAGAGAGAGAGGGAGAAGCAGAATCGGAAGCAGGCTCCAGACTTTAAGCTGCCAGCATAGAGACTGACAGGAGGCTAGAATTCAAACTGTGAGATCATGACCTGAGCCAGGTCTCCCCAGAAAGTCACTTTTCTAACATATCATTCCACCTCCCTTGTTTTCTTTTAGTATTGCTCTTAATTTGATTTTTTAAAAATATTTACTTGTTAATTTTTGTCCTTGCGATTCTCTTTGAACTTCAAAATCCACCCCTCTTCATGTCTTCCATTCCATTGCAGCTGTATGATTTCATGGAATAACCTGTATTGTTTATCTTTTCCCCCCTTCTAAACACTGTTCCTTTTGCCTGGAATGTCTTCCTTTCTCTTCTTTTTATATAACACATTTCTAATTTATTTCCATAATGTGGCTAGAGTGGTTTTCTTCTCTGTGGAGACTCCCTCATCCTCCAGGCAGATATGATAATCTCCTTTCTGCCATTATTATGTTAGTATATACCTCTGCTACAACGTTCAACAGATTTCATTATAAATATTCATTTTTCCTTGCTATACCAGGAGCTCCTTTAAGGCAGTAACCATGTTTTGTTTATTGCCTATGTATAGCCTTAGTTCAATGCTTTGCACATGCTAGGCTCCCATTAAATAAAAGTTGAGTAAATGGAGCCCACATAAAGGAGCAAATATTGGGTTCTAGTGAGTAGTATGTGATGGCAAAATTTGGTTAGATCTAAGGCAAAAGTTATCCAGTTTCCACTGATCAATCATGGAACCTGCTCACTTTGGCACAGTTTATAATTGGGCACCTAATAGATATTTCACAGAGCTAAGACTACACAGACCTGGATTTCACCCAAGTGGTGCCAGCTGGTTGCTTCAGCAAATAACAGTCACCATTTTGTAGAGAGATACTTCAACATAGACAGAAAGATAGCCATACTTGACACTATGAACTTCTTAGGATCTGGGCTAAGGATGAGTAGCCATTTAGAATATACTGCAGTAGTCTCTTTAACCCGTTTATCTGCCTCCTAAGCCTACTGCTAAAATCCAGCCCTTTCCTAGTACCTAAAACTGGTGTCTTCTGGTACTGCTCCCACAGGAATCTTGGTGAGGATTCATCTTTGTTAATGATAGGACCTATATCTGTATATTCATGTACACACTCTCCCTCTCCTTTCACTCTTTTAAATTTCTAGTTAGAGGGGCACCTGGGTGATTCTGTCAATTAAGCATCCTACTCTTGGTTTTAGCTCAGGTCATGATCTTGTGGTTCGTGGGTTTGAGACCCACATTGGGCTCCACACTGAAAGCACAGAGCCTGCTTGGGATTTTCTCTCTCCTTCTCTCTCTGTCTCTCCTCCACTTGAGTAGTCATGCGTGCACACTCTCTCTCAAAACAAATAAATAAAAACATAAAAAAATAAATTTCTAGTTAGAAAAAATATACATGTTTAATTGTTGTTTTTCCTGGTTCCTGTATATGTGCTATAAAAGCATCCATCTGTCTGATGTTGTTGTACCTATCCCCAGATTGATAAACAGAGAGATACTAGTAGATTTACCTACTGGGGAATGAAGAAACAAATGTCCAGGTAATCGTTGAGTTACCAACATCTAACTTATGTCTCTTACACACAAAAATATGATTCCTTCTGGGGAATGAAAAAGAAAGGAATGGGTTCTCCTGTAGAACTCTGGAGAGGGAGAAATATTCTTCAATTTAGTCTGCCTCCTTTTTAAGAATTGTTACAAGAATCAAGAAGGGAGAAGACCTTGACCCTTCTGGGCTGGACCATGGACTCATGGTCATTAGTAGCCTGGTACCTTTAAACCAAAGCTAAATAACATAGAGATTTGATATGCATTTTTTAGTCTAGAAAACTTAAACACTCTTTGAAATTTACTTCTTCAGGAAATGATATTCTAACTTTCAAGCTGCTAACTTGCAAAACAAACTTTGGAAACACATCTCATTTATAGGTTGGGGTAATTAATGCTCACTCTAAAATCGTATTTGGGAAGGACCAAAGAAATATAATTTGCCTGCTGAGGGAATGGATGAACATAAGGAAGGCAAGATGAAGCAGACTTCAGCTGAAAAAAAAATGAGTCACTTTTCTCAGTTGTACATTTTTTTATTTCGGTAATTATGTGGGAGGTGGAGAAGATGCATGAGTAGTTTGGGTTGCTGAGAGAGTAGATGAAAGAAGCAAGCTTTCAACATTGGAGAGGTTGGTTTGGTGGGATATGGTGTAACATTGAAAGACCCCGTTTCCATAGGTGGAACCATTTGGAAACCATTTCTAGATGAGGATTCACATTCTATCCCACTGACCTAGCCAGATAGTTTTTGCTTCCACTTTCCATAGACTTTTCCATAGGATGTTGTCTCAAGAGAACCCTTAATGGAGTGGAAACCCATTTTCACATCAAGGCTCTGGGTTTCTCAATTGATGTTTACCCAGTGACCCTGAAGTGTCAGGCCGTAAATTTTTAAGTTGCCAATAATTTATTTTATCATACTCCAGGAATAGCTAATAAATCTGGTTGTTCCAATTAAACCAGATTTCATCAAAACTCTCTGGAACTAAGGGAATTTCTCTGGATTCCAGGGGAGGCTCTATAGGTCAGGCCTATGTTGGTACAAGATTAGAGGATAGAATAGATGAAGGGCTAACAAAATATTCTAGGCATTGTACACACACACATTTTCATTACCTCCTAACCTTAAGTGGTACTGTTTTCTCCACATGAAACACTTTCTTTCCTCCATTCTGTCAAATCATGCTTTGCCTCCAAAAATTCTATTGAAAAATCACCTCCTTAATAAATCATTTCAGACTTTTCCTCATTCCCCATTCAGTTCCATACTGCAGTCACTAGAGTAACTTCCCTAGTAATTCGTCCTCCCCCAGGTCATTTGTGTGTGTGCTGTATGCTGCATATATATACACATGCACACATGCATAGAGAAAGAGAGAGAGCATTTATATATGTTTTATAAGTGTACTTGTGTATTCTCCTTTCCTGTTTTCCCTTGATGCTGCTTCAGTGCCATTCCTGAGTTTTCTTTTTAGATTTCACAAGGCATTGTATAGTGCTTGCACATCCTGGGTCTGCAGTTTACCCTACTACCTTTTTTTTTAATTTCCCAGGGAAAATTAAATTTCATCCTTTTTCATCCTATGCCTGATGGTAATAACTATCATTGACAAGTAGGGCTAAAGGGACTTTACAATTTAGCTTGTTTATTTAATTTCTCTTTAGCCACAAAAACTTTTTCTTCCAGATATTATTTGGAATCCCAACTATAGTAAACAGAAAAAGGGGCCATTGTGGCCAAATACTTTGGCGGCTCAGAGATCTGTCTGGTCAACGGTCAATGGTCCCCTCCTTCCCCGGATATCCCTCTGAGGAAGCCTAGCGAGCGAGCAGAGTTTTGGAAACACTGATCTACGTCTAGTCTTTCATGGTGCCAAGGATGGCAGTTGTGTGATCAAGTTCATTCAGTGCAGGAAGGGCTGAGCAGGAATTCCTTCCTACATTCATACTACTTCTTTCAGAGGATGAAAGAAGATCATGCTCTCAATTTCCAGGTGCACAAATTCCTAAATAGGCCAAAACTGTGATGTCAGCATTCATGTGGTTCATCAATAGACAGGACTCTTTTACAAATGAAGACTAGAAGTTATTTTTCTCTTTTCTACCTTTTGACTCATTCATCTTATTTTTCAATTAGTCTTTTTTACAGGATGAATTTTGGGAGATATATTCCTCAAATATTATATGGAAGTTATTTATTCATTCAACAGACATTTATTAATCATATACTACACCAGAAACTATGTGAAATACAGGAAACATAGAAGTAATTTTTAAAAAAGAAACACCGTTGGGGTGCCTGGGTGGCTCAGTCAGTTGAGTGTCTGACTTCGGCTCAGGTCATAATCTCACAGTTCGTGGGTTCGAGCCCCTTGACGGGCTCTGTGCTGACAGCTAGCTCAGAGCCTGGATGGAGCCTGCTTCAGATTCTGTGTCTTTCTCTCTGACCCTCCCCTCTCACACTGTCTCTCCCTTTCTCAGATATAAATAAAAACATTAAAAAAATAAAATCTTAATTTAAAAAAATACTCTTGGGGGTGCCTGGGTGGCTCAATTACTTGAGTGTCTGACTCTTGATTTTGGCTCAGGTCATAGTCTCACAGTTTGTGAGATCGAGCCTCACATTGAACTCTGCGCTGATAGAATGCAACCTATGTGGGATTCTCTCCCCTCCCCTGCTCTCTTTCTTTCTGAAAATAAATAAACATTTTTTAATTTAGAAAAAAAACACTCTTCAGCCTTAAGTATACTGTAGTAGACCTATATGTGTCTATTTAAAATCTATTCTAGAAAGTGCTCCTAGATAATTTTATTAATTTCAGTTGTATTTTCCTAATTGTTCAAGAAAGCTTCCCATTATAGGAATAAACTAGTATCTTTTTCTCATTAGGTATAGCTACCCAACTTGCCTTGGAGGTCTGGAGGTTGAGTTTTGTGAATAAAAGAACATTCACAAGTATTAAGTCTTAAATGCCACAACTTCAAAGGGTTTCTAAGGATTAAACATGTTAATATGTGTAAAATACTTAGAACTATACCTGGCATATATAAGCACTTAATGTTAGCTATTGCTTGTTATAGTGGATGCTGTTGGTGATGATGTTATATCTATGTTAAATGAATCCTATGTCTAGGTATCTTTTGGTAGGAACTCTTCAAGGACTAGTTTCTGGACTTTGGTGTGTGTGTGTGTGCCTGTGTGTATACGTGTATGCATGTCTGAGGTTTCATGAACCTACAATTAGTTAACTGAAAAATGAGTTATTAATGTCATTGATTTAGATTCTGTATACCCTGCACTCTCAATGCTCTTTAGGGCTAATCCATATTGGTTCTTAGAGTCTAGAACTCAGAGATATAATTAGCTATCTTACAGATGTGGCAAATAAAATAAGAATAGAATTTTGAGCCTGGCATACACTTAGAAGCTAAAGCAGCCCATCATTTCCAGGTGACTGGAATGTGAGCATCTCAAGATCTAGACTCAGCCATTTTGAATCTTCAAGCAACAGTGCAAACATGCAGTACAATTAAAAAGTATCCTTAGCAGTGGGGGCACCCAGGATCTGGTGGCTGTGGTGCCCACAGACTGATGTCCTAACCACTTGGTGGTCTTGGCTCATCTGTGTTTCCTGGGTTCGGGTTGCTTTCCTTCCTTCCTGCCTGTTTTTACAGCCACTCTCTGGCTTTCCTATGAATACAGTGATCTCTGATATTGTTCTAACACAGGCTAGTTTCTATTGCTTGCAGCCAAGAATTTGAGTGATGCAACCCAATACTCAAGAAATCAGGCCCAAGCTACTATTTTTCACCTGGGTTACTGCAACAGCCTCAGGACTTTGCATTTGCTGTTCCTTCTGCCTGAAAGGCTTTGTTTGTACCTATTCTCTTGACTCGCTTCCTGACTTTCTTAGGGCTCTGCTAGAATCCCACCTGTGCAGATCTCATCAAGGAGGCTTTTTCTCCTCACTCCATAGAAAGCAACTCCCACCCCTATACTCCCTTTCTGGCCCCTTTTCTTCTTTTCATTGTTCCTCTCTAGCCTTTACATCTACCCAAGATATTTATTATTATCTGCTCACATCAATGGCATTTAAACTCCCTGACTCTTAGCTACTGATATTTTCTGACACCTAGTACAGGGCCTGGCACTTATTAGATGCTCAACAAATATTTCTTGAATGAATGAATGAATTTAAATTCTGCTCAGATGCAGTAACAACAGTAAGCCCAAAATGTGCTATAGCTGGTACATCCATTCCTCTATCCTCCATGTCTTTCTTGATGTCTGTCCCTTCATCTTGACCAGTAGCATCCTGTATATTTCTTTTTGGTGATTTGTCAGTCCCAGATATGTGATATAGATTACCTAAGAATAATGAAAGAGAAATTTTGTCCTGCCTACCGCTACAAAATGCCTATTCATTTCTTCTTTTACACTTTAATTGTTTAAATATTTGGGGAGGATTTTCCTGCTGTGGTAAATTTATACTCATTAAATTGTCAAGTGTGACGGTATTAGTTATTTATGTATTGTGGGTGCTGTAAGGGGAAATGCTTGCTTTTGCCACTGGCACCATCTGGCTTTGACTGATTATTGTATTTTACCTGATAGTCTTTGGACAGGACTATCAGGGTGATGAATGGGTGAGAGTGGGAGGGGTTCAAACACAGGATGAGAAAGGATAACAAACCTGTAGCAGTACGTCAGACACCATGAGGCATTCTAAACACCGAATAAGATAGAATTCATCGCATGTCCTATTTGCATTCCAGGTTAATCTTCAAAGAGCCAACATGGCAAAAACATTCCAAGATAAAAATAGCAAGATCTTCTAGAAAAGATTCAAGTTGCAAAGAAAAAGAAAAATCCTTTCTGGTTACTGAGTATGCCATAACTCCACATGACTGTGGTTGCAGCCAGAATTCTGTGTATGTATAGCTTTTAACAGCATTAGTGACTTAGAAATGGATATATTTTTTAAAAGGAACCTTTTAAAGGCATCCCAAGACATTCTAAGAAGAAATTTGATTTGTAGAAATTGAAGATTGAAATGTGTAATGGCAAATGGCACCATGTCAGGCACTAAATTCTGCGGTTATAAGCTGATCTTGAATCAAAACCTAGTCCGCCACTGGCATTCTCAAAGTCCAGTTTTCATCAGAGGCTTTATTCCAGGCAGAAGTGTGGTGGTAACTCTGCTTATGTAGGGTGTGTTCAACATGCCTGGATCCATCTGCCAGTCTTGTTGGAGCAGGAAGCCTAACGAAGCTATTATTCAATCTGTCCTCTTTCTCTAGAGAAAGATATCTTTAAGGCACCTGTGTGACTGGCCCCTATATTATTTTGGTTTATCAATAGATCACTTACCTCTTTCATAGTATCTCCATGCTAGAAGGGATTTTAGAAGTCAACCCGACCATGCATCAGTAGTTTATTCATCAGGAAATATTTATTGAGTGCCTACTATAAACTAAAAGATGTAGACTAAAAATATGAATCAGATATGGTTGTCCCCTCTATGAGATTCATTAATTCCTCTTCATTATATCCTTGTTAGGTTGGAGTTAAGCCTTTGCTGGAGGGTCTCTGGTATTTCATGTGTTGTTGTTTATTTATAACGTTCTTCAAATGAGAGAAATTAGGTTAACCTCACTTACAAGGGTACAGAGGCCCAACCAAAATTTTGCTTAGCCCTCATCATTCAAAAAGTCAGATGCAGAGATCAAAGTAGAATCCTTGAAACTCTGAGTAATTAATTTAGTGACACCTTTTGTCTTTGTATTCTTGTACTGATCCTGTCAAACTTCACTATGCCTGACCATTCTCTATACTCACCAAAAGATGGCAGCTAAATACTAAATTGGGATATTTGTAATCTGTAATCCAATGAGTATTAGTCCTTTGTGGCCACAAAGAATATCCCCAACCCTCCTAATGTATTTCAGACACTTTCTCTTATTAAATGAAGCCTCATTAACTCAATTTAGTTTTATTTGGCTCTTATGGTTCGTGAGTTTGAACCTTGCATCATTGTCTTCACTGACAGTGTGGAGCCTGCTTGGGATTCTCTCTCCCTCTCTCTCTGCCTCTCCCAACTCTCTTTCTCTTTCTCTCTCTCTTAAAATAAATAAAGAAACTGAAAAAGAAAAGAATTCCCAGAAAATGAAAAATGAAATGGCATGCAAACACATACATAAACACGTGAACCCAAACTATGGAATTTTAGGGATTACTGAGATTTCTAGTTTTTGTCTAAGGTAATGGTCAATTATCACTTATCAGAACTCTGATTTAACAGTAATTTCAAAAAACTAAGCATTGGACTAACTTTTAAAATTTAAAATATAATATTAAAACCAAAGCATATTACATTATGCCTCTTGATGAGCTGAAGCCATGATTTCAGGTTCTCTTATTATTTCCTCACTGTCAGGGTCCAGAAACTCAGGGCCAAGGGTAAGTCAGCCTTAGATAAACAGATTGTCTGGCCTAGGCCACCAATCTGTCCAACATTTGTGACCTATAAAGATTTTTCCTGCAAGCAGCTCTGCTTATGCCAACTGTTTATATGCACAGTGGAAACTTCCAAAGCTGTCATTCCCAGGTTTGCTTTGCTTATACAACTAATTACTAATGTGCTGGGTCATTCCTTCTGTCTTTCTTTATCTTTTTTGTTTGTTTGTTTTGCTTTTTCTATGTATTGAAGCCAAGAAGGGCTCAGTTAACCTATGCATTTTGGTCAAGGATAGAAGTCAAAGAAGACCTCAAAATTATAGTGTTCAATGGGACATCTGAGTGGCTCAGTTGGTTAAGTGTCTGAATTCAGCTCAGGTCATGATCTCTCGGTTCATGGGTTCGAGACCCGCATGGGGCTCTGTGCTGACAGCTCAGAGCCTGGAGCCTGCTTTGGCTTCTATGTCTCTCTCTCTCTCTGCCCCTCCCCTGCTCATGCTCTGTCTCCCTTTGTCTCTCAAAAATAAATAAACATTAAAATTAAAAAAAAAAGATTATAGAGTTCGAGCTTTGTATCATGTGCCTTGGTCATGTAGCAAGGACTTAGGAATGGTTGCTGCAGATGGAGATTCAGAAAGGGTATATAATGAGAGGGAAAGAGAGAGTGAGTTCTTGCTTCAAATCATTCAGAAGAAATGGAAAACACTAGAAATAATTCAAGACAAGGGAGGGAAAGCTCAACAGGTATCCTGAATTAAACATAAGTCCTCAGAAATATTTGCAATGCCCTAACCAGATGGTCTTATCTTACAGTGAAGAGATCATCAGGAAAAATCCCCATCACAAGAGACTCCTCCACTGGGACTCATTTGCAATTTGATACAATATTATATGTTAGAAATCTATTTCTCATATTGTTTTATATATCAAGTATCTTTTTCCAGAAAAATCACAACCAGCTTATATTTCCTGAGCCCCAACTGTGGGCCTAACTATGAGGACATATTGTGACAACTGAGAGAATATAAGCCCCACCATTTAGGAGAGAAAAGATGACTTATGTTTAAGGACGCCATACAAACTGTGGAATGGCACTCATGGAAACAATGAACTAAGGTAGTCTGTAATGAAAGGATACAGGGGCGAGACAGATGCACCCTGGAGGAGGCAGAGAAGCATGAGGACTTTACGGATGGGAAAAGTAGAGAGTGGTCAAGAGGAGAGAGGAGAAAGAGCATTCTGGCTACATGGGGTGAGAAACAGCAAATTGTGCAGCTTTGAGGGTAGCACCCTGAAAAGAGTGCAGAGTGTTAAATGGTAAGAATTAGGGAGGAAATAAGTGTGTAGATGAGGCCTAGCTAAAAAAAAGAAAAAATAATTGGCCTGCCCTGGTAAGAAATTTGTGTCATTAGCAGCTTTTGACTAAAGGAGTGACACAATACAAGAGGTATTTAGGGCACATCTGCACAAGAGGCATTGCCTAGGGAGACTGGAGACTGGAAGATGAGTTAAGAGGTTATTATTACTTGCGACACCTGAGTGGCTCAGTTGGTTAAGCTTCAGACTCTTGATATCAACTGAGATCATGATCTCATGGGACTGAGCCCATGTCAGGCTGTGTGCTGACAGTGCAGAGCCTGCTTAGGATTCTCTCTCCCTCTCTCTCTGCCCCTCCTCCCCCAACATGTGTGTATGTTCTCTCTCTCTCCCCCCTCTCTCAAAACTAAATAAATTAAAACATTAAAAAAAGAAGTTATTATTATTTTTGTAAATATGAGTGATGAAATGATGTTCACACCTAGAGGAATTGAAATATAAAGCTAATCGTGGCCCTTTTGAGGAAAAGAGACCAATTGCAGAGGCTGGGGAGCATGAAGCAGTCTCTGTCAATACATGTGGTCTGTGACGCTTCCCATTCTTTGGATCAGGTGACATGTGGCATAGGTTGTAGGATAGAGCAAGTCATAAAAGCAGCCCTTGTTTTAGGCAATTGCTCTTCAACAGATAGACCCTTCTACAGATCTCCTTGCTCCTCATTTTCCATTCCCTAGTTCTTGGATTGCTAGCTCTATTTGCCACACTTTTTGCTTCTGTCCCCTTCATGCGGACTCTACCAGGAATTTCTTCCCTTGCCTGAGATTAGTCCTGCTGTCTTTTCTAGCCTTGGACCCATTTGTAACATCGAACTCCATCACCCATTTCAAACCCAATGGACCCTACAAGCTACGCCAATGTCCCTACATTGCCCTGGGATGGGTAGAGGAATAACGTATGATTGTAAGATTTCCAGCTTAGATAAATACAGTAGAAATACTGTTGGCAGAATTGATAAACTTGAAAGTAAGAGCTAATTTGGTAAGGAAGATCATCGTTTTGATTTCCAGCATGGGTTATATGAGTGAGGTATCCAGAAAGAAATACTTAATTGAAGATTCAGAGGTGGCAGGGAAGGAGCCAGGTGCAAATGAATCAAAGGGTGATTGAAAGCGTATTCATTTACATAGGCTTCAGATAAGGGAGAGTTAGAAAAAGAAGAGCTGGGGGAAAGGCTTACTCTCCCCCCAATGGCAGAAGACAGCTTCATTAAAAGAAAAGAAGCAGATCGGTCAGTAAAAAGCTGGCATACAGAGTCAAAGAAGCCAGTAAAGAGAAAGCTCCAAAACAGAATGGTCAATACTATTAAATCAGAGTGATCAAGAAGGATTAGAATGGAGAATAGATCATCGCATGTGGGAGGACCATTGATAGTCTCCAAGCAGGCAATTTAGTAGAATGATGAAGACGAAAGCCAGATTGTAGGGGTGTAGGAGGGGATTGAGGAGGAAGAAATGTAGGCAACTGGCAGAGACCACACATTCAAGCAATTTGGCACTGAATAGAGGGAGAGAAATGAGATTGTAGTAAAAGGGTGCTGTTTTTTATCTAGGGAGAGACCTATGGTAAAGCAGAGAATAGAGAAGGGGAGACGGAAAAGCTAAATAAAGCGGGAAACAAATGTGATATCAATGGCCAAATGGGTTCAAATTCCTAAATTTCAGGAGGGGTTCTTTGTGGAGAAAATTCCTTTGAACTATAAAGGAGAAAGGAGAGGATGAGAGATTTGTTGGACTGGGATGTTGTGTATTCAGCAGATCCTGTGAAGATTCTAATGCCCCTTCCTTTTTTTCCTGGTAAAAAACTTTGGTCAGTTGCTCAGAGTAAAAATGAGAAACAAACACTGACAGGAGAGCCTACTAAGCAACAAGAGTAAGTTAAGCAGCATGCTCCCCAGTGACTTATAGATCACCTGACTTTGCATCACCTAAAGATTTATAAAATGAAGACTTCTGAGGGGGGAGGGACTTCAGTTACAAGCTACTCAGATGATGCTTAATGCATGCGAATTCTGGAGCCTTCCCTTACTCAGAGGTGGAGCCATCTTGAAAGCACCATGAATTTAGAAAGCTAACAAGAAGATACAAAGTCTCTCACCCTGTGGTCATTTTAACCTTCACGTCTCTCGGAATGCTTCCTTCCCTAGGTGCATTTCCATGAGAAAGAGAGCAAAACTCATCCCAGCATACACTGGCAAGAGCTCTTGGTTAGGTCCATAATATCTGGGAAAGTGCTACGGTGTCTCTACAACCAAGAGAAAACTTAATATCATTTATGTACACATCTACAGTTTAGAGGGTGATATAAATCATTTCTTCTTTCCACTGAATTGCCTTTGAGTTCAGTAAGAGTTTATTTCAGGTAGGCATCTAGGAGTCCCTTTCTCTCTCTAGCTCCCTTATTTTTTTCTTTTCACTCATTCCTTTATTAATAGACTTTTGTCCCTTCTCCCCCACCCCAGTTCCTTCCCAAACTTGAGGTGGGATATTAGATCTTTATAGTTCTGTGCCTGTTCTGTTCTAGGGGGTCAGTGTTAGAAGCTTCAGACATTTGGTCCCTAAAGTTTTCTTTTCTTTTTTTTTCTTTAATTTTTTTAACATTTATTTATTTTTGAGAGACTGAGAGAGACAGAGTATGAGTGGGGAGGGGAAGAGAGAGAGGGAGACACAGAATCCAAAGCAGGGTCCAGGCTCTGAGCTGTCAGGACAGAGCCCAATGCGGAGCTTGAACTCATGGACCACGAGATCATGACCTGAGCCGAAGTTGGACGCTTAACTGGCTCAGCCACCCAGGTGCCCCAGTCCCTAAAGTTTTCAAAGCTGCACATGTAGATCAACAGACATTTGCTTGGTAACCTTGACACTTTCTCTGTAGCATAACTCTGATATACTCTTACATAGTTAAGAAGTCAGAGTTTCTTAATCTAGGCTTCACTCCTTATAAACAGTAAAGGGAAAGAAAAAGTGTGTGGAAGAAAGTAAAATGCAATTCTGTCACACTGGGATACCTTTAGTTATGTGAAGCCCATATGTTAGGAGGCCCACAAAACGAGGAACATAGGATTCGTGGTGGACTTCTGTGAGTTGTAGCATTATTAGTTTCTTGGTGAGTGAAGTCTTAGTCTCTCTCTCTTTTTCACACACACACACACCATGCACACAAGCTGTTATTTTATTTTGTTTGAAAAGTTAGGCTTAGTGTTTGAAGATTATCTCATCTATTTTTGGTTTGATTGGTTGGTTGATTGGGGGTTTTTTGTTTGTTAGGTATAAAAAAAAATTACTACTGGGGCACCTGGGTGGCTCAATGGGTTGAGCATCAGACTTCAGCTTAGGTCTCATGGTTCATGGGTTTGAGCCCTGCATGAGTTAGGTGCTGTGTGTGTGGAGCCTGTGTCAATCATCTGTCCCCCTCTCTCTCTGCCCCTCCCTCACTAAGATGTGCTCTCTCTCTCAAAAACAAACAATAAAAAAGAAAGAAAGAAAGAAAGAAAGAAAGAAAGAAATTACTACTAATTACCTAGAGTGAGAGAACATCAACATTGAATGCTGGAACATTGAATTGGTCCCTGTCATCAAGAGTAAACATATCCTAAACTCATTTCATATGTAAATTCTATATTTCCTTACAATGCATTCCATTTTATTTACCAATGCAGAAATGGGAGGTTTTAGTTTCTCTATTTCCTTCAACTGATATACTGATATACCCATATACTTAAAAGAGTATAGTAATTTCCTCCATTTTTATCTTGCCCATGCTTCTCTTAAACATGTAATTGGTCCTTGCCACCCTCCTTCCCTGTTCTAAAATTCCTTTCTATGGTCCTTAGTAGCCTCTGCATTCCCATTTCCAAAGACTTTTTCTCAGGTTTCACTTAACATTTTCATTGCATTTGACTCTTCTGGACACTCCTTCTTGGGATTCTCTCTTCTCTTGGCTCTTATGCTGGTTTTTTCCAGTGCTTATTGAGACTGGCTTTCACTGGATCAACTTTCTCCTTCTGTCTTCTATATACAGATATCCCCCAGAACAAGATCTTCGTCTTTCTGGCCTTTAATCTCTAATTTTTTTGTCAGAAATCTCATTCACCTTTTTAGCTTCAGTAACTACCTTTTCATAAAGGACTCTCAAGTTTATTTTTACTGTATTAAAATGCTTCTTATTGGATATCTCTAGTTGAACTCCCTTTCCAAATCTTTATGACTGAAACTGGATCCATCATCTTTCTCCAAAACCTATTTTCCCCTTTGAATCCTCCCCCCTTTCTGTTATTTCTTGCAGACTCAGTGATGATTTTCTCATCAAATTTCTAAAGCACAAACTAACTGTACTCCCATTTAATTCTGAGTGTATGCTACTTTGTGTTATTTATTTGATTCTCTCATTTTATTTCTCTTTACTATTTTGTTGCTTGTTTACCTAAATAGTAAATATTTTGAGAGCAATAATTACATTTTCTACATCTGTATATTTCTGATTCTGATCTAGTGTTCAATAAATAATTTTTATTGTTGACATGTTTCAACCAAGTTGCTAATATTTTGTATATATCTCTTTCATTGTGGTCACTTTTGAAAGACTGATAGATTTTGATAAATATTAGTAGATATAAGGATGTAATTATGGTTCAGACTACCATCTTGAGACAAAACGGCAGCTAATAAATTTACTTAGAAGAGAATTTCTGTAACATTATTAACAGTAGATTCTGTACAATTTTATACATGTTTACACAGAATTTGTCCTGCTATTCATAACCTCTGGTAGAGGGAAGCTACAAGTCAAAACATTTATGAGGCAAGTTGAAGGATCTAGAGTTAGGTTAAGCAGATAGGTGAGGCTGAACTAAAAATTGGAGACTTGACATCTATACCTCATTTGAAAAAATACCGATGGCAGGGATCTGAATTTTCTTATTTTTTTCTTGACTAAATGATGGGTTAGTTTTTTCAGTGTCAAAGGAGGCTAAGAACGTTTTGAGGAATGGTTTTTGCTCTTACTTTGTGTTTTGCATCATCAGTTTACCAAGAGTAACCTCTACCCCTTAAACTACTATTTCTCAGAGGAGTAGATTTAAAGATTCTTAGGATTATTGAGCTGGAAAAAACTTGACCCTCTAGTTCAAATCCCTTGTTTACAGATATGCAACCTGCTTCCTCTGGGCCTCATCTCTGAAACCCCAAGTTTGTACTAGTCCTAGAGTGGGTAATTCCATCCAAAATATTGCTGTTATATTAAAAACAGCATTTTTAACTTTAAATGCCCTGTTTGTGTTTAATGGACTTTTTCTTGTAAAAGTAGATTCCCTCCTCACTTCAGATACTTAGCATTTGAAATTTTAAAATTGCTCTTAAAGACTATTTCTCCAAATATATGGAACAATAGTAGGGACAAAATATTAACTCTCTATCTTTCTCCTGTCCACTCCTCTCTCTGCCCCAAATCCACTGTATGTAAGCGTTTACGCATTGCCTCTCATAATTCTGCCATTCTTAAGGCTGGAAAACTTAGCTCAGTTGACTGTCATTGTTTTAAATTTTTTTGCTCTGCTGTAAAATAGCTTATATTTCAAGTTTTCCACTGTTTTCACTTTAATTTTTCAGCTGGCCACTATATGTATGAAACAGAATTGGTACTCAGAGAAAAGTACCAAGTGATTCAAATATTGACTATTATATTCATTTTTAGTATGACCGTAAGCAAATCACATACTTGTCTACTTAGTCACCTATAGTGGATGAAACAGCAGATGACACAAGTTTACCTGAAAAGTTCTTCTCTGGAGAAAGAGACTTAGGAAATACAAACTCTCTCTTTGTTGAAGAGCTCAGCTCTTTCCAGGAAGATCTGAGGAAATGGTGAGCAAACCCAATACTACTTCAGCACACCTCTCTCACAGTCTTTTTTAAAAAGCCCTATTTTATTTGAACACTGTGTTCCTGAGTCAAAAGAGTGCTTCAACAAAATCTGCCTTCCTAGAGGCAAAGCAATATCACACAAGTCACACTCCCAGAAAGACAGATACTGCTGAACATAGACTGGACAAAAGAAGTTTTTCTTGTTTTTGTTTTTTTCTGTTTTTTTTTTTAATCTCCGGCAAAAATTACTCAAATTGCTTGCGAGTGAGACACAATATGATGTTTATCCCTGTTTACAGATGTTTAACCAATGCCCCTTCAGAGGGTCATGTGCCTACAAACAGCATCGTCATAATTATATCTGTTGCTGCAAAGAACAGATGTGTAAATTGGTGGTTTCTTGGGGGAAAATAATACCAAGTCCACTTTCCAGAAATGTACACAGTACAGTGCAGCTGTTAACACTCTAAATGGAGGTCTCGTTAGTGTCTATAACTGAATGTGCCTACATGTAAAGAGCAGGAAAGTTCAGTGGGGCATCTAGCAGGGAAGTCCAGGAGCACCCAGAAAATCGTTCAGATTGTTTGGTGTGTTTAAAAATTCCTAGTGATATTGGACTAATTTCCATATCCAGAGAAAGTAAGAACACATCTTTGATTCTAAAGTCTTCAGGCAAGAAATACGTATTGAATAGAAAGTGGAATTAGGAAACCTCTGTGCATTTAAAAATATAAAAACCAGACTTCAGCGAGGTCAGCTTGCATCAGGGTGATCATACTTTTGACCTGTGAACACCAGAATATTCCTAAACTCACCACTGCAGGGGCTGGCAAGGATCGGGGTCCCCAGATCCTCCCCTGAAAACTAGCATTCAATGGTTCCTTTTTTTTACCCTGGACATAACAAGAAGAATTAGATGAAATTATTTCTACTAATGAATTTATTGTATTGAAAATACTTGTTTTCCCTGAGGAAATAAGGGAAATATGCAAAGATATTATACCTACCTTGGGAATTTTGTTTCTGGGGCAGAAGCATAATCTTTTCCCAGGCTATGCTTTTCTACATTAATGATTCCATACTAACTACCCAGCAGCCCCAGACCAGGGCTCTGTGATTGAAATGTAACAGAGGAACAATCTAGTCTGCTAATCTGGATCATTCAGGCCCAGGATGGAAGGATTATAAAGAGACCTGCCAATTGCCTTAGGCCAAAGCATTCCTTTTGACAGTAATGATCTAATTCAATTCTCTACTTTGTCCCAAATTCAGCCTTCTCATTCTCTGTGGCTTTGGAGACTCAAACAAAATCACAGGAGGTGATGAAGGCCAGCTCCAACTCTACACTGACTGCCTCACCTCTAGGCCTTGGCTGGTTCCTATGGCTATGAAATGACATGGTTTGATGACCTCTTCTAGGTTTCATGTCTTGTGTTCAATGTGTCTGTGATGCTGGAATTTAGAATGGAAATTCCTGGTCATGTGTGTGGGTTCGTGCCTATTCTCTCCCAAATCAGGAGGCAAGGGGGTGGGAATAGAAAATTATGACTGTTGCTTAATACAGACATTTTCAATAAAATCAAGGAGGCTATTTCCAAACAGGAGTGTGGGTCAGATTATAGTCCTTATCGTGGTCAAAGCCCACCAGGGGACTTATTAAAATGCATTTCAGGTGCTCTAAACTAGTTCTACACCAGATGCATTTCAGGTGCTCTAAACTAGTTCTACACCAGACTTCCTCCGTGAGCATCCTGGGAGGTAGGACCATGAATCTGATTTACACAAGCATCCTGCTGGTAATATGTATGCTGAGATCTGGAAACCCCTAATCTCCATGAAAGAGCACTTTTTTTTTTAGCTAATCTGACATTTTCTTTGGGGCAAAATCATTGAATTTACCCTAAATCTCAGTTTTGTAATAATGGTAACATTATCAGTCTTAACCAATTTCCCCAAAAGTGTTAGTGTCTTAGTGGAAAGCCTTTTGGATAACAACTTCTTGGAAAAGTGAGCAATTTCCTACTTACAAATGGAGTATATTCCAAAAATACAAGTTGAACTTGAAACTTAAAATGCTTTTGCACAGAAATAACATAAAATCATCTGTAGATTTCTAGACCTGTCTATAATATTCAGGTTAAGCCAAATATAGTTGAAGTTCTGTACATGTGTAATGGAAGCATAGGAGAAAACAATAATGTTACTGCATTTTGGAAGGGAACCAAACCAGTTTTTTTATATTTAATTTCATTTAAAAAAAAAAAAACCCAAATATGTACAAACACACAACTTCACTTTTCTGGTAAGGTGTTTGCTACCTCACTCAACAGTAGTGAGAATGAAAATTACAGCAAAATTCTTGTTTGTGAGGCAACTTTGGGTCATAATGGGATTCTCTTAAGGAATGAGAAGAGAGGTGGATAAAAAGGAAATTTCTAATGCTGATTGGGCAAAAGTTAGAAGAAATACCACTGTGGGTGGGGGAAGTTCAGGGCAGAGACAAACAGAGAAAAAGAGGCTTAAGGAGGAAATGAGTGGTTTCTGTGAGCAGGTAGTGACCCGAAGTGGAAGTGTAGGAAAGGTGAGCTGGTTACGTCTAAAGAGAAAAACTTAACTGGGTGTCTGTTCACCAAACCCAGGCAAAAGAAAGGAACACTGGGTAAGAGATTTTGTCAATTACCCAGATTTACCACCAGGTGGCAAAATTGATCCAAGGCCTCTTGGGTACTGGCCAGTTTATAGGGAAGAGGGGAGATTATGTGGTATTATTGTGACAATTCATTTATTTACTTCACAAATATTTATTGAGCACCTACTGTATCCTATCAACTATGCTAGCAACTAATGTTGAAATGGCCAACTAAAGTCCCTGCCCTCAATGAACTTACAGTTGGGTAGGGGGTTAACCAAGTACAAGAATGGCCCTATAACGTTAGTCAATATTGTAGGTAGTGAGGTACAGGCTGGCTCCTTTGGTGACTTGCGTCAATGTTAGCCCAGACAAAAGCAAAGATAGGCCAATAATTCTTTTTCTCTGTTCAGCTGACCACACCTGGGTGGCAATGCCTCCTGAACTTCTATTCCAACCCCATCTCTTGGGCTTTCAGAACCAAGTCTTCAGTCTTTCTTCAAACAAAATCTTACTGACCTTTTGCCTCTTGTCTTCAAAATATTTATCCTGGCTAGGGTGATGGGTATTAATCTGATTAAAGGAAGAGAAGACATGGGGCGCCTGGGTGGCTCAGTCTGTTAAGGGTCCGACTTCGGCTCAGGTCATGATCTTGCGGCTCGAGGTTCGAGCCCCGCGTGGGGCTCTGTGCTGACAGCTCAGAGCCTGGAGCCTTCTTCCAGATTCTGTGTCTCCCTCTCTCTCTGACCCTCCCGTGCTTGTGCTGCCTCTCTCAGAAATAAAGAAAAAACATTAAAAAAAAAAGGTGTTACAGAATTTCTCAACTGTGGCGTCATTTGCATGTTACGTGTTTCTCTTTTCTTTTTTTACAATGCTTCATGCAGTCTAGTAACATTTAATCTATCACGGAGTAATGGTCACCTCTTACATTCTTTTTTCTTTTTTTTTAAATATTTTTATTTCTAGGAGAGAGAGAGAGAGCGTGAGCAGGGGAGGGTCAGAGAGAGAGGGAGACACAGACTGAAACAGGCTCCAGGCTCTGAGCTGGCAGTCAGCACAGAGCCTGACGCGGGGCTCGAACCAACGAACTGCGAGATCAGGACCTAAGCGAAAGTCGGACGCTTAACCGACTAAGCCACCCAGGCGCCCCCACCTCTTACATTCTTAGTAAAGCTATGGACATTCAACAGAATAATCATATAAACATAACCATATAAACTACATTGCATACTACTTCAGATTCAGGAAACGATCCTTAAAACACTGCAGACTTTTTCTAACATTTTTTTTAATTTTCTAATATTTATTTTTTGCGGGGGCGCAAGCGGGAAAGGGACAGAGAGGGGTACAGAGGATCTGAAGCTGGTTCCCCTGCTAACAAGCCGACAGCAGTAATCCCCATGTGGGGCTCGAACTCATAAACCCCAAGATCGTGACCTGAGCCGAAGTGGGGTGCTCAACATACTCAACCGATTGAGCCACCCAGGTGCCCTATCCCAGACTTTTTAGAAAACTATGCAATTCAAAGAATTGACAGAAATCGTGGGAGTTTGTGGAACAGCATGGCGGGGAGCTGCGGGGAGGGTTTAGGCAAACTTTTTAATTTCTCCTCAGCAGAGCTGGTTCCGCCTGGCCCCTCCGCACTCCGTTTCTCCCGGCACCTACAACTGGGCGCCGATTCTCCCTTCCCCAAGTCGGGCGTCCCAGCTCAGCCTTTGTCTTCCGGCCCCTCCCCCAGCACTTGGACCCGGGTTTCCGTCCCGCTGCCCCGCTACGCTTCCCCTCCTCTGCACCGCTTAGGCGTTCCTTCCGGCCTCTCCTGAGGGTGACCTCATCTCTTTGTTTCTCCTTGGCCGCCGCGGCCCCTCCCTGCGCCCCCGCCCCCGCCCCCGCCTCCGGGCAGGGCTGCGGGAGCGGTGGGCGGGGCCTGGCCAGGGGGCGTGGCTAGGACGCACCGCCTCTCCCCCGACGCCCCGCCCCCGGGGGAGGAGCATTGCTCCCAGCAGCACAGCTGAACGCGGTGCTAACGAGCCTCCGCGAACTCCTCTTAGGGAGGTAATTCCTTCTCTGCGTGGTGCGGAGAACAAAAGCCCCGGGCCTGTCCACGGTGGAGGAGCAGCCAGGGGCGCCGCGTGGACTCCCTCCTTGTCTTTCATTAGTCTGTGGGCCGTCACTCCCGCCTGCTGCAGTAGCGGCAGCAGCCTACTTGCGGGGACTGGGCCCTCTGTCACGTCAAGGTTACTCAGCGGGTGGGGAAGGAAGGACGGGAGAGAAAGCTGGGTCAACTGGAAGTCGCATTTCTGTCCCTCCCAGTTTTTCCTTGCTTGGAGGCAGCAAAGAGCATATTAGCATTCCTCTGGCCGTGCGTGCCCGCGTCTCCAGCACCAGAAGGGGAGGAAGGCTTGTCAGCAGGAAAAGACCTTTGGAAACTAAACAGGAATGCCTTGTCATTAGAGTGTAGGAGACGTGAGAAAACCAGCTAGGTCAGGGCCAGAGACCATGATCCTAAATAGTTAAAAAAAAGAAAAAAACCAAAAATTTCCTAGGCTTCTTCATTTCAACTTTGCATTTCAGGCCACGATGAAATGCGGGCTCCGTAGACACCTGGGGGAAGGAGGGTAACTGAAGCAGGCGAGAGGAAATGAGACGCCTTCTGGAGGTGTGGCCAAATTTAGACTGGGCGTGAGATTTTCCTTTTAACCTGGGAACGCAGGGAGCAGGCGTGTATTCGTTCATTCAGTAATACTGTTAAAAATGATTGAAGAAGCCAATTTAGGTGTTAGAAACAGACTTTATTGAACACTTCATGAAGCCAGCAGTCTCTGGTTTCAAGGGTTCCAGGTAACTGCAAAATGGGGTGGAAGGCAGGAAGCTTTTCTAGGATACAGAATGAGGAACAAGGAAATAGATGTGGATTCCAAGGCTGGCTTTACATTCGGAGATGGGCTGACTGGATAATACTGGATATACAGGGACAGGAAACCTTGTTTGCTGACATGGCCCCAGGGGCAGGAGCGCCGCCATCTTGAGCATAGAAATTTACTATAACAACATGCATTGATCACTGAACGCTTACTCTGTGATGGACTTTGTCTTTGGCTGCAAGTGACCGTAGGTCCACTTGACCGAGGAGCTGCAGGGAAGAGAAGGGGAGAGCTAAGGGTGGTTATTAGCTACTCTAGGGCCTGAATGGGCCCTGCCCTAGAGTCAGAGACTGTGAAGGGACCAGAGAATTCAAGAGCTGCAGGAGACCTGCTCCACTAGTTAGTGATGAGGGTAGGAATTTGATGGGACTTAGAACTTTCTCTGTTTTTCTGACCTCTTTTTCTTGGTTAAATAGGTTGAAGCTCACTGTGGCAGAGGATGAGTAAATTGCATTTATTTGTTTATTTTTACCAGCCTTGGTTCCCCCCCAACCCAGTAAATTTCATTCCGCTTTTCCACACAGACTGACAAGAAGCCTTTAAAACTAGTAAAGTAAGGTGTTCCTTTAAAATGGCTTCATTCTGTCATGTAAAAAGGCTTTAGGGAAGGTGGGGAAGAGGCAGCTTTTTCTGATTGACGAATGATATGTTCCCGCATTCTCAAAGGGTTGGAATCATTATGTGCCTGGAGGAAGGTGGTGTCTGCTTTTCTGATGAGATGTGTCATTACTGGTTCATAGTAGCATGTAAGTCCAGTCATCCTGAATTGTGCAGAGTTAAGAGTCGTGGTGTATGGGAGGCTGGTCAGTGGACAAACTGTGCTCCCTCAGTTTGGTAATCCCCCCTGGGGATTAGCACATTTGAGAACAACCTAATCTCTTGATATGTTCAATGTATATAACTAATTTTAGAGGGTAACTGACAGTGTGTGGTGGAGACCTTTCCATTCCAGGTAGTAGGATTGGATGATAGTCAATTCTCTGAGGCTTTCTTTTCTAGGGAAATTGGGAAATGGAACATATATACATGTGCACACAACTAGAATGCTGATCCTTTGAATGTTTGAGTCTGAAATCTCTTTGTCAAGTCCCTTAATGTTACAGACACAGGAACTGAGGCCCAGAGAAGTGCAAGGACTTACATGAGGTTGCAATATATGTTTATAGCGCTCGTCTCCTGATTGCTAGTCCTTGGCTGCTTTTTTCTCCGAGCTTCCTAATAGAAGCACCTCTGAAATTATACTTTTGTGTAAAGAAATATTCAAGGAATATTGGTTTTCCTGGGACAGGTACGTTTGGTCTGGATGTTGTAGGCCAGTACGTTTCACACTGTGACAGCAGAAAATGGGTGAAAATGCAGATCCTGACTAGATCTGGGGCGGGGTGAACACTGCCACCCGCTCTTGATGGTCCAAGTTGAGCAGCAGAACTGAACAGCATTTCCTCCTTGTCTTTTCTTTCTCACTGATAGAACAGCCCTGGGGATTTAAGGAGCCCTTTTTTTCCCCCAGATACCAGGTCACTGTGTTCCCTCAGCTAATCCTGATGTCTTTTCACTTGTCCTCACTCAGACCTGAGACTTGTTAGAAACAGCCTCTGGAGACAGGTATCTTGAGCTGGAGGGTGTGATCTTTTGTCTAGTGACTTAACACCATCTAACTTGGTTCCACAAAAGCTTTCACACATAGGCAACTTGCTTGACTCTGATGGTTAAAAAAAAAAAGTCTTTTTTTTCTCTCCCACAAGTGTCCTCCCAGCTGCAGCTCCTTTCTCTCCTTCTGGGAGTGCAGCTGGTATGCTGCTAGCTCACAGGCGACGCCCTTCCCCTGGGGCTCAGCAGTTCTCCGTGCCTTCCTTCGCTCAGCTCAGCTCAGCAGTTCTCAGTTCCTTCGTTCGCCCACCGCTCACTTTTGCCCTGTGTTGCTGCTCAAGCCGTGTGTGATGCCTGGATTTCGGTCTTTGAGTTGACAGGCAGCTAAGGGATAACAGGACAGAAACCCTCTAAGGTAGGCAAGCTTCAGGGCCACACACCTCTCAGTTCTCTGAAGCTCGCCTGCCCCGGAAGGGCCTCTGCCTTTGCTAAGTTGCCCTGTGAGCTCATTTTCAGTCTTTCTTATGATTTCCCCACCTGTGAAAATACTACTATAGTTTCCTCACTAAAAAATAATAAAACCTGCCTCATCAAATTGTTATGGTATTTTCCACGTAAAACACTTGATTCAGGTGCCCAGCACAAAGTGACCAATAAATGTTAGCCCCTCAAAGGGTCCTGAACCCAATTCTAGTGTGGGGGGTGGGGCTTCCCTAAACCAGCAATAGTTCTCTGGACACTAGCTGAGGGTCCTGCAAATCATCTCAATTCTGACATAATGTATCTGGAGATAGCCTTAATTCCACAGGTAAAAGGTTCAGTCCCAAGAAATTGACTTCCACTTCAGACACCAACAGACACCAATGGCAAGCTCAGGTTGTCACCTGCACTTCTCACCCTGACTCCCTCCTTGGGTTCAATTAATTGCTAGAGTGGCTCATAGAACTCAAGAAAACTGTTCACTCACTAGGTTTGTTATAAAAGGATATATAACTCAGGAACAGGCAGATGGAAGAGACCCACAGGCAAAGTTTGGGGAAAGGGTGCAGGGTTTCCGTGCCCTCTCTGAGTGTGTCTCTGCAAACCTGCACATGGCAACCTGGAAGGTTCTGAAACTCTGATCTTTTGCATTTTTATGGAGACTTCATTACTTAAGCACAATTGATCAAATCATAGGCAATTGGTGCTGGATTCAACCTCCAGCCCCCTCCACTCCCCAGAGGTCAGGGGGGTGGAACTCAAAGTTCCAGCCCTCCAATCACTTGGTTCTTCAGGCAACCAGCCCCATGTTTAGGTGCTCTCCAAAAGTCATCTCAGTAACATAACAAAAGGCACCTTTATTGCAATCATCACAGGAAATTCACAGGGTTTTAGGAACTCTGTGCCAGAAATGGGGACAAAGACCCAATAAAGATTTCTTAATATAAGTCACAATATCACAGCCTCTACTAATAAGGCAATCTTCCTGCCCTCAAAGAGCTTATAAGATAATGGAGTTTGGGTAATAAGTACTCCAATAACTACAATACAAAAGAAATTAATAATACAACCGAGGATGATGTGGTAGCCTAATGTAAAGGTATATCTTGCCCCAGAGATTGGCAAACCTCAGCTTATGGGCTAAGAGTGTTTTTTTTTTTCCTACATTTAAAAATGTTTGACAGAAAATCAAAGGAGTAATATTTTGTGACGCCTTAAAGTTACATGCAATTCAAATTTCAGTGTTCATAAATAAAGTTCTATTGGAGCACAGCCATGCACGTTCATTTACGTAGCACCTATAGTTTTTTCACACTACAATGACAGAATCGAAGAGTTGAGACAGATACCATATGGCTCAGAGAGCCAAAAGCGAAAAAAAGTTTACTATTTGGCCCTTTGCAGAAAAGGTTTGTTGCCCCCTGGACTGTTCATTTAGGGTGATGCAAGAAAATTCTCCTCCTGCCAAGGAGGTGAGGATTGGGATGAGTCATGAAGGGCATGCAGGGTTTCAGCACACACAGGACAGAGAAATGTTTGGGGGGGGGGGCGCTAAATCGTAAGTGAAGTTAGGGAACTCGGAGTGAGGTGAGTGTCCAGCAAGCAGCATGTGAATTAATTGGCCAACGTAAAGAGTGTGTTCGTGGGAGAAGCTGGAAGGACAGACGGGCTCCATTCCACGAATTTCTCAAATGCTAAAACAATGCATATCTTTCTAGTATGATATGCAACAGGAATACTTAACATGTTTTGAGAAGGGCAGAGGGAGGTTCAGACTGGTGGAAGTGGACAAATTATAAAACTGTAATTTTATTTCCACTTTATCTGCTAAAAGATGTAGCAGAGAGTGGATGGCAGACCAATAAAGAGAGTGTCTCTAGTGTTAGCTTTCAGGGAATAATGCTTCAGGGTAGAATTTCAGACTTTTGATGAAAGGAGTCTTTGTCTAGGTTCTCCTTGCACACCCCCTCCGAATAGGAGGGACCAAATAGGAGATAAAGAGTGCCAATGTCTTTGTGGTTAGTAGAAAATAGTCAGCCATTTCCCCAAATAAATAACATAAGCTTCTGACTTATTTTTCAAATATCCTACCACTGCCAGCACCCCCATCATTACCTTAATTCTCCACAGGCTGATGTACATGCCCAGGGGCTGCAGAGGTACCAGGCATAACTTTTTTGAGCTCAATTGAGCTTTTTTTTTCCTCTTTAAGATTTTATTTTTAAGTGATCTCTACACCCAACGTGGACTCAAATTTACAACCCTGGGACCAAGAGTCACACACTCTACTGACAGCCAGCTGGCCGCCCCGTGATCGCTGGGCTTTTATATGTGACTTTTAACTGTGAGCTCAGTGTCAGTAGAAAGTAGGGAATTATTGTAGCCTGGAGCAGTTAAGCTGCCCCAGCCACAAGGGAAAGATGCTTACTGGATGCCTTGGAATATTTTACTCCTAGACTTGGGTCTAGTCCAGAGCAGACACAGGAATATGGGGAATCACGGATTTCTGATGGGTCATTTGGAACTGAGGGAAGAGCAGTGACATCACCCTTCCTTCCTGGGACTCTCATCCTCAGGACGGTCTCTGAGGCCTCTCCAGGTTGTGACACATCTGTAAAGCTCTCCGTTGTTTGCATTTTCACCCTGCCAAGCGGACCTGGTGCCCTGGCAGGCTCTTTGGGTCATGTGATATCACTTAAGAGAGGATTATGGCACATCTCATAGTTGTCTATGCCTCAAAAGGAAAGTAATTTTCATTCACGTCATGATCAGAATCAGACTTAATATTTCCTTATTTTTACCCAATTCAGCCTAATTATTCTGGCTCAAAGATGAGATTATCATAAATCCCCAGATGGCTCATACAGACTAATTCAGAAGTTGTAGTTGCCTGCCTGTTTTCAAAAACAGAGAAGAGGGGACTTTCTCTCTCTGGTGGCTCCAGTGGTGCCGTGTTTCTCCCTACACAACCACAAAGTGGGGGCTGTGCTGGTTCTTTGTACCATGATGAGCACTGTCACTAAATTCCTCCAATGAACTATGTGGCATAAATACTATGACATTTTTCTTAGAATATAAGCAGAGCAACTAGTATGAACATTCTAGATGGAGCTCCCTGTTTCCCTACAATTATGAGAAAAGTAATAGAATAGTTGGTTTGAGGAAAAGGTGATGTCTAATTCAGGAATGCTGGCTGGATTAAATCCCTAGATTTGAGAGTAAGTCATAGAACCTGCTCTTGACCACCTGCTCAAGCCCTTCCCCCTGATAAGAATGCATTTGGTGACTAGTTCAGTCATCTTCCTTTCTTATGTAATTAAATAGCCCTAACTCCTAACCTGGGGCCCTCCTCTGCCACTTTCCTCAGTATTGCTTTCTCTGAGCTCTGATATTTTCCCTCTCCTGTTTTCAGAATTAATGTGGAACCTAGTCTCTGGGCTGTTCTCAGCATCTCAAGTGTGAATCTTCCCTGTCAACATCTTCACAAGGAAAACGAGTCATGGCATCACCTGGGTGATGAGATCATGATCCCACAGCCTCTGCTTTGAAAATGTATTTGGGCTTTTCTTTGTAAAGAGATTCTGAAAGGGGAAGATGAAATTGTAGTGAAAGCTCTAAAGCCTAGTCCTTTAGACACGAGGAGCTATAGCCCAGCCCTAACAGGCACTGGCCATGAGAAAGTCCTGCTCTGGGTTCTTCTACCCCCCACTCCACATTTCACCTTGCCTGGGAGCCTGAAGGGAACACCTGCAGAGAGTAGATAAGCCCTGTCTTCCTGGGGTGATTTTAACTCATGTGCCACCTATGCAAGTAGTTTGAGTTCAAACCCTGGCTCTGTCACTTATTAGCTGTGTGATTTTGAGCAGTTATTTAATGTCCCTGTGCCTCAGTTCCTTTATCTGTAAAATAATAGTATGCATTGTATAGCCTTGTTAGAATTAAATTAGTTAATATATATAATCAATATATTTGTGTGTCTCTATATAAAGTATATAATAAAGTACTTGGAAGAGTACTGGGCACATAGTAATATATAATTTTTTCAATTTATTATTAGTATTGTTTCTTCCATGGATCTGATGGTGTTTTATAGTCTTTACCTTTATTACTTATTTCTTTGTTTTTTAATGTGTATATCGTCTTCACCTTATTTATTTATTTATGTCTATATAGTCTTTACCTTTAAAGGATTTTCTTTGTTTGGAGGAGGTATTTATTATCTTTATGAAATGTGCACAGCCCTGAAAAAAATTCTTTCATGAAATATCAAAGAGAAAATCAAAATGTTTGTCAAATAATGTACTCAATCCCTAGTCTCCAGAAAGTAGTAATTTTCACTTCTCTCATATTGTCTTCTTCTGAACAATTATTTATTGAATTCTCAAGTATCAAGCACTTTATGAATACTATTTTCTTTCATCCTAAAGAAAATTCTGCAAGGTAGGTATTAATATTCCAATCTGAAGGTGAAGAAACTGCATTCTAAAAAGTTAGGTAGTTTACTCCAGGTCATACATTTAAATAGTGGCCATGGCAGGATTTAAACTCATTTGACCCCCAAAATCATTTGACCCCCCAAACCACACTAGGGAACAAACATGTAATCAGTGAGTGTCAATGACTGACAATCAAAAGAGAACAGGATGCCAAAAACAAAGCAAATGAGAAGAAAGGAAGAATGACAAAGACCAAAACATCATGAGCAAATTTAAACTCAGTTATGATTTACAGATTTTTCTAGGGTCTACATATTTGTCCCTCTTAAACTGTCTAGTAGCTTGGGAATAGAAACCCTGTTTAAAAAAAATTTTTTTAATGTTTATTTATTTTTGAGAGAAAGAGAGATAGAGCATGAGAGGGGTAGGGGCAGAGAGAGGTGGAGACACAGAATCAGGAACAGGTTCCAGGCTCTGAACTGTTGGCACAGAGCCCAATGTGGGGCTCGAACCCATGAACTGAGAGATCATGACCTGAGCTGAAGTCAGCTGCTTAACCGACTGAGCCACCCAGGTGCCGCTAGAAACCCTGTTAAATGGAAATCTATTTGTCCTCAAACTGTATGCCCTTTAACTGACATCCCTGCCCCACCCCTAACAAAAACATTCCATAATTTTTTCCATACATGGAAGAACACAACAACATGTCTTCTAGAATCAGAGAGAAAACATACTTGGCTTTTTAAAAGATTTCTCAAGTACTGCTGTAAATGTGCAATCACTTACATGGTGATTGATAGTAGTACATCAAGGCACGTGCAAATTATTGGTGATGGATAGTTGTGTCTGCAAAATCATCCCATCAGCCACCTCATATATATAAGCCTACTGTAAAAAGCTTGGCATGCAAGTGCAGTTTCTGGCAAAATCACCTAGCTCCCCCTTCTAAACATGTGTCTGCCCCTAATCCCTCTGCCCCTTATCCCAGAGCCTCCTCTGTCACGAGATCTTAAATACAGACCAGTTCTGTTAGGTAAAAAGTACTTCAAGTGGTCTTGGTACTGACTGAGGATTGCTACTTATTTGATGATACCTTCTGAGTGTTTAGTGTTGAATTCTTAGATTGAATTCTCGGTTAAGTTCCTTGAAACAGGAGATTGGAGGCCTAGGGTTAAGACCCATTCTACATTTGTGGGGCTTTCCATTTGGTTTTATTTTCTTTATTTTGCAAAAGGGATAGCACACTTATTCAGCCTAGAGGAACAGTTTTATGAAGTTGAAAGGACTTCATAACCTGTAATATAAAAATTCAAGCTATTGTTTTATTTTTTTTTCCTTAGCAAATGGAATCCCAGTTCTTTTCCATCTCCCATCAGTTAGGCTTTATAATGACATGAACTCTGGTGACACATTCTGTACCCTCACTAGATATTAAGTAGAGTGACATTCAGGAGGAGTTTTACTAACTATCCAGTCAGGGTGTGTTGGATAGAGTTGGGAATCCCAAATCATGAACCCCCTACCTGCTCAGGACCAGAGGTTCCTAAGCTAACCCCCCACAAAATGCCTGGCAGCTGCATCCACAGTTTCATCGAGTATGAGTATTACCAAACATGAGTAACCAGTGTACGCTCAGAACCTATACAGGCTGTTGTGTTCACTGGATGTATAAGGTCTATCGCTTGATCCACAGGGTAGAGATAAGTGAAACAGTAGCTGAATGAGATTTCGTGTGTAGGGGAGGGCTGATGTCAGCTGAAGGGTATATCTTTTGAAAATGAATAGACCTGTAGTTTAAGTGAACTTTCATCACAAGATGCTGGACCATGTGGAGTTTTAGGGATGGATGTGGTTAGGGAGGATTGGTGTGTGTTAGTTGGCAGAGAAGAGGGATTATGGTTCATACTTGACACTATGAACAGATCCTCCCCTTCCCTAGAATAGAGAGAATTGGATTGAGTACTGGGACACATTTTAGACAGACTTCTGCTTATCTCTTTGAGGATAGATAGCTCTGTAACACTGTAAAGTTAAAGAAATGGACTCTCCCCACTCCCTGGGTAGGTATACCAACAAATATGGACATAAATAAGGTGTTAGGGTCAAACCTCATCAGTACTGCGGGGAGAGAAAAATTCTTCCTCTACCCTTCAAGTTCTGCCAGTTGGACCAAGAATTAAATTTACATGAGACAGGAGAAAAAAAAAAACCAAAGTTTTAGTACATGTTTTATTATTGAGCCTCCGTGCTCCGAGATCCAAAGAAATGACCAGGGCAGGAAGTTTTCATACATTATAGATAAAGAGAATAAATTTGTGATTAATTGACAGGATAAAGAAAACAAGTGTTTGGGAGCTTTAATTAATAAGGAATTCTAAGCAGAATTTAGGCTGATGTATTAGATTAGGAAAAAAGGGACAAGATTTGTTTCTACAGCTTTCTCAGTTTTCAAGTCCCTATGTCTGGTGTTAAGGATGTCATTTTATTTCTTTAATGCAGGGAAGGTATTTATTTATTTTTAATGTTTATTTATTATTTTTGAGAGACAGAAGGCACGAAAGTAGGGGAGGGGCAGAGAAGAGGGAGAAAGAATCCCAAGCAGACTCCATACTCAATGGAAAGCCTGACACAGGGCTCAGTCTCATCATCTCATGATCATGAGATCATCACCTAAGCTGAAATCAAGTGTCAGATGCTTAGCCGACTGAGAGGTGCCCCAGGAGGGAATTTCTCATATGGGAGATTTGATTCCCACCTTTAAGAGGACAGAGGAGGGTCTGAGTGTTCAATCAAGATAATATGCCAATGTGGTATATTTTGGGGTGGCCTGTCCTGGGCCCCTACAGATTTTATCTTATCAATATGTCTAAGTTTAGTCTAATGATAATGTAGAAGTTACTCTGAGATGATAGTGATGAGGACAATGATGAAGATGAGAAAAAGTAGCAGCTAACCCTTTTGAACATGTGCACTATGACAGGGACTGTGCTAAGAGCTCTATAGATGCTCACTCATATAATCTTCACAACAACCCAGTGCGAGAGCCTTGTTCTCCCCCTGTCCTATAGGTCAGGAAACTGAAGCTGACCAGCCAAACTCAAGAGCTGGTGATTCAGTGGCAGGGTCGAGGTCCAACCCAGCTCACACGTAACTTCAGAGCCCATGCTCTTAAACATCAAGGAATGCTGACTTGTTGCAGTCTTTCAAATGCATTGGGTGAGGAATAGGATTGAGAAAGGGTCCTGTCATCTAGAAGCTGGATAACATAGGCCTCTTTCTGTTTCCTCAGTTTCCCATTATAAAACAGGCACAGTGAGTGATGTGTTCCTCACATGGTTCTGATGAGGCCAGAATTGAAATATTACCTGTATATGCTGTACACTCATTACACTGGTAAGAGGACAGAGACACACTGAGCGTTTGTTTCCCAGAGTGGAAAGAGGATGCCTGGCCAGTTAGCTGGATGCTGCTTATTGACATGCCCTCTGGTCACTGACACGGGGTGGCACAGAGTCACTTCACAACAACTACAAAACACATGTTTTTGGAGCATCACCCATGAGCCAGCACTATTTTAGCTATCGAGGTGTTGAGGGTTGTATGAAACTGACAAGGTCCTGCTCTCAGAAAGTTTAGAGTCCAAGGAAAGATTTAGTTAACAATGAAACAAAAATATGTCAGGTAACCATAAGCACAAAGAAGGAAAAGCAAGGCTAGGTAGACCAAGAGGAAGGGCATGTATTAGAGTGCATGAGGAGTATCTTTCTCATTTACGTATTCATTGAACAAAACACATCAAGTACTACTGACTTAGAATGTAATTTATGAAAGAGGCTTACTGAAGAAATAACAAATCAATAATCACTATTCAGTATAATAGGAAGAATATTTATTTCAATACTTCTTGTGTCTTGTGTTGCTGAGTGTCCAATAAGAGACATTTTGTATTACCTTTTCCAGCAGCTTGGGGGTGTGGTTTGCTCTTGGGAAGTCACACCTGGGAGGAATTCACCTGTGATGGCAGCACAAGGGCTGTCTGCTGGTAGACTGTTTTCCTGTCTTTTCCCAGATGGATTGGCTGCCTGCTGTTCTCCTTCTTTGTCCAGTTGTTAGCAGAAGGAGCCTCACAGTCCCTCTTAGAGTCTCCTGTGTGATTCCAGCCTTTATAGCACCTGATGGGGAATCTCTCCCTTTTGTTTCCTGCTCAGTGGCCTCTACAGACATGGAGACCTGTCCAAGAGCAGAGTTTAGTGTCTCCCTCACCTTGCCTGCTTTTTCCTCCTTTCAGCATGTGCCACTTGTAGAGGCAGTGAGCATGCGTAGAGGCAGTGAGCACTTGGAAAGGCAGTGAACTGCCATGGACAACACTTATCAGAGTGGCTGGTCCTACTGCTCAAGATGGCACCCCATCTTGTGACTTCCCAGGTGTCCTCCCAGGTGTGACTTCCCCAAAAAAAACTTTTCCCCAGACCTAACTCTTAGCAAGCATTTGTATGGGGATCAATGACTTAAACGCTTTGATTCAGTCAGGTGACATATACCCATGTTGGCCGTACTCAAAGGTTTTCTGAGTTTTGTCAAATCCTGTCCAGCACATGCCCTGATAGATGGACCAGAATAATTATGTGCCTCATCTCAACTTTAGGCTGTTCCCAGCTCCAGTGTGTGGAGGGAGAGTTTTCTTTGAATAACTAAGGGACTAGTTACCCCAGCTCACAATCATAGGCCCTAGGGCTCATTATACAGATTAAGCATAAACAAAGGGAAGTGGGAGGGGTCTCCAACAATCCTCAATGAATATTTTCACCCATTTTACAAATGGAGAAGCAGACATATATATTTGAAAAATAATTTGATTGACAAGACTTTAGCCAATTCATAGATAAGATAAATATAAGTCAGTTGTCTTATCTTAGATTTATTGACATTTTCAAGTGCTTTTTGAAATTATTATCAATGCCATTCTATAGGTTTATGACTTCTCTTCTTGTCTGATTTCTACTCATTCATTTCTGATTGGTTTTTGTGTTCAACCTCACCATATGAGGTCAGTCACTTAGGTATTGGGGAACATATACCTGTTTTAGTCAGAAACTACTGAATTCCATCCCTGAGAAAGGAAAAATTTTAATAAAAGTCAGTAAAATGGAACTCTAGACTTCCTTATCTGTTGTCATCTTTCCAAAATGACATGAATAGATATGTTCAAATTTTAAATTTATTCAATAAACATGAATCAAACATCTACCATGTGCCAGACACCATTCTAGAAACTGGAAATTCAGCTGTGAGCCAAATGGACAAGGTCTTTCATATGCCGATTTTTGTCTGTTAGAAGCCACCAACTATAATATGCCCTTTACTTCTTCTCTCTATCTTTGTGGGACAAAAGTACTTACAAATATATAATACAAAATAGAAGAAAACTCTTTTGAAAGGAAACTGAATCCTCTTCCACTATTGCCTTACTCTGGGATGCATATGCCGCCTCATAATCTTTTGGAAGTGGGCTATACATGTTAAATAAATAGTATATGAAAGTGAGCTAAAGACCCATGTCTTGATAACCAGCTATTATCTGAAAAGTTAATATTACTATTCCAGTTTCCAAAATGGGATATTTGGTTTTCTCATATAGTCAGTCAACCAATGAGCATTTCTTACTTGTTTAGTATAACTCCGGAGCTGCAGCAATATGCTGCACCCTTCGTTTGAAGGAAGAAAGAGAGTTGCCTTACTACCATTCTCCCAGGCATTGCAAAATGACTCTTATTGTACCACATTCTCCTGGAGACGTTCTTAGTCATTATACATTTCCTGTGCTCCACTAAACTATAAAAGGACTTTGCACTGGACTGAAAATCAGACTTTAAAAATGTGGTGACAGGGGCATCATGCGGCATGACAGGGTAAATGTGATTAACCAGTCAGTTAATCATTCGACTTTTGATTTTGGCTCAGGTCATCATCTCAGGGTCCTGCGATTGAGTCCTGTGTCTGGCTATGGAGCCTGCTTGAGATTTTTCTCTCTCTTCCTCTCTCTCTGCCCCTCCTCTCCTTGTGTATGCACTCTCTCTCTCAAAAAAAATAAAAATTTAAAAATTTAATAAATTAAAATGTGATGACAGTTGTTGGCAAAAGCAGTTTCGTTGCCTCCATCTGCATCTCGTTCCCCACCATCCCCCTCACGTGCTTCGTTAGATCTTCAAATCAGATTTGAGTGTTGAGGGAACTGTGTGTAGCTCAGCTGTGTTGATTCATCCTTTATTAATTTTTTTAAGTGTATTTATTTATTTTGAGAGAGACAGAGAGAGACAGAGAGAGAGAGAGAGAGGAAGCCAGCAGGGGAGGGGCAAGGAGAGAGGGAGAGAAAGAATCCCAAGCAGGCCATACATGCTGAACCCAATACCTGGCTTGATCTCATAAACTTCAAGACTATGACCTGATCCAAGATCAAGAAGCAGAGGCTTAATGAACTGAGCCACCTAGGTGACCCATTCAGCTTTTAAAAATGACACTTTCTTCCTTATAACTGCCCAGAAAGGAACCTGAAGACATTTTATCTTCAGAACTGGAAGAGGTTTGTCCATCCTCCTTTCTTTCCTAAGGAGCATTTCACTGGATTTCTGATCTTTGACCAGGTTAGAAGAAATACAGAAGCTTTAGTATGACATCCTTTAATGCTTGGACATATTTTCTAAAGTATCTGCTATCAACTATGTTTAAAATAAACTATGTTTAAAAATAGAGTGAAAATTTCTATGTGAATTTTACCTCAATAAATTATTAATAAAACTAGAGTGAGCCATAAGTAGATGTCTGCCAAATTTTATATATATGTCATCCGTCTATTTTGGTCCCTTTATGGATTGCATAAGATCCTGATAGGCAGGAAAATTATAGTATGATAAAGAACGTGTTGCTTAAGATACCTCTGGCCCTTCCATTTTGCTTCTCAAAGATATCTTTTGCTCAATAAGAAAATATTTTGATTAACTAAAGATGTTCTTAGAAGAATTGGTATACACCAGTGAATTTTTAAAAGCATTTACAGTTCAATCTTGTTTAAGAGAAAATTTGAAATATTATAATAGTAGTATTTATGGCTGGCAGAAGTAGATACAGGGCCAAGTTCTTCTGTGTTTGGAAGGTTGAGGCAGTCCTAAGGTGACTGGACAACATGGAATGAATTGTGGTGTCCCAGGTGAACAGATGATGCTATTTTAGTTCTGGAAGTCAGGCATTCGGAGATTTTTACCTAAAGTTTTTTTTGCAACATAATTCATGCAAATGTTTGGACTTCTTAGAATGGATCCTAAGTTGTACCCTCTCCCTTTCCCAGAAGGAAAGGAAACTATTAACCAGAACAACAATGTTGGATATTAAATAGCTACATCTTATCATTGGCTTTCTTTCTTGTGATTGTTAAATACTGTTGAAAGTTATTGCCCTTTTGTGTAATCCATTTAGAAATTTGACTAGATTCTAACAAGTTAGTATAATGGTATCCATCTTTTTCAGAGCAATATTCATCCAAGATCTTAGCATTGGTTGAAAAGTAAAGATTTCAAGTACTTTGAATTCCTTTAAGACTTCATAAATTACAGAGCTCCCAAACAAATTTGTCAATAAAAACAATAAGGTATAGAGGTAAAGATTCCTGAAAAGGTTATTGCAACTCATAATGAGATTCTTCCTACATATAAGGCACTGCATTGGACTGTCCTTCTCAGTTAATTCACAGATAGCAACAATCCCATCTAAAAATGAAAGAGTTTTGAAATTATCTCAGAAAATATCAGAGAACAGGACAAAGATTAATTGTTATAGGACTGAGCTGAAAAAGTAAATCTTTTTTTGCTAATTAAAAAAATTTCAAGTAATCTCTACATCCAATGTGGGGCTTGAACTCAGGACCCTGAGATCAAGAGTCACATGCTTTTCCAATTAAACCAGCTGGGTACTCCAAAAGTAAATCTATGTATTTTTTTTAAAGAATTTTAATTTAAAACTATTTTTTAAGTGTTTATTCATTTTTGAGAGAGAGAGAGCACAAACAGGGGAGGGCCAAAGAGAGAGAGAGAGAGGAAGACACAGAATGCAAAGCAGGCTTCAGGCTCTGTGCAGAGCCTGACACGGGGCTCGAACTCATGAACTGTGAGATCATGACTTGGGCTGAAGTCAGATGCTTAACCGACTGAGCCACCCAGGTGCCCTAAAAGTAAATCCATCTTGATGAGACTTATGAACTCTTTAGCTATTAAATGCCAAGATCCCCTTTTTCCAGACCTTCTCCACCTGTAACTCATTATATAGATTGTTGGCCTAACTTCTTTACAAAATGGGCATAAGATCAGGCATCTACTGTGAATTCCTGGGAAACTGCTGATTGTTAAAGCACGATGAGGTTATTTCTTCCCCCAAAATCATACTTAAAAAGAATTTTATGTGTGTAGATACAGTACTACCTATTCACTAGTGTGTCGATAGTGAACAGCATAGGCACTCA
Organism: Hyaena hyaena; assembly: GCF_003009895.1. Taxonomy (NCBI): domain Eukaryota; kingdom Metazoa; phylum Chordata; class Mammalia; order Carnivora; family Hyaenidae; genus Hyaena; species Hyaena hyaena. The sequence goes on from NW_024081607.1 coordinate 267,294, forward strand.
GTATTGTTAAATGAATAAATGAATGACAATGTTTACATGATGCTTGATGGATTATCTGCCACAAGAAAGGCTAAGATGTTGCAGGTCACTAATGCAATAAAATCAGACTTGGGGTTGGGTGGAAGGAAAGAGGACCTGAGTTCAAATATAACGTGGGCCACTAACTTACTCTATAAATTTAGGCAAGTCACTGAACTTCTCAGGGACATATTTAGAAACGGAAGGAGCTGTGCTGCTTTTACTGAGTGATCTCTGGTTTCTCTGGGCTCAAATGGCCTTTGTCTTGGATAAGTTCTTCTATTCCAGTTGGGAAAAGGTCTCTGTGGCCTGACACATTGGGTTACCCTCCAGCCAGTCTTGGGAAATGTCCTCCTCTTTCTTGTCTTCTCTCTCAACAAAATGCAGTCCTACTCCAGTTACCTCTAGTACTGTGAAAGGAATTTTACCAGAAAACAACCTGTAGTTTAAGCCATATTAATAGAATCAATTAAAGGTACAGAAAGAAGACATGCACATTCATAATCCAGCACTGTCTAGCATAAGACCCAATTTTTACTTAAAATATTTTTGTCTTCTGATGTTTCTATTCAATCATTTAAGTCTGACTTTATTTTAGGCTCGTTTCTTCCCTCGCCTCCCTTCCTGCCTCCCTTCTCCTTCATTCCTCTCTCCTTCCATCTCTGTCTCTGTCTCTTCCCCTCTGACTGTCTGAAACATATATTAGTTGTCTTTTTTCAACCCACTAAATCCAGTTTCCCTAAATTTCTAATGCTGTTAAGTGGTCCAGCAGTTTCTCCAGAACGTGCTGCATGCCCATGGAATATTTTGATTATCTCTTTAGGTATACCTTGCCTATTTGGTTGCCTAGCTCTTACAAAATTGCCTTCACCTCTCTCCCCTAACTTTGGTCTTCCAGGATTCTCTCCCTTCCTACCTACCCCTTCTTCTCTTGTGTGCCTTATACTCCTGGATTGTTCAGATAAGGCTGGTCCCGCAATCTTGGCACTCAGGCCCAGTCTGAGCCCTTCTAAATAGATATTTTAACATAGACACTACAGAAACTTAAGCCCTGATCATTTGGAAAGTTAAAGTGGCAGATAATCTGAAAAATTGGAAGAGAAAGAGAGAGAGAAACAGGGAGAAAGAGAGATGGGTGGCATGGGGGGAAGAATCAAGAGGAGCTCTTGCTTTATCCATGTAAAGTTTCTTTATAGCATGCAGAGTCTCAGCTTTCTTCTTTTTATGTTTTCCAGCTTTTTAAAAGTTTCATCCCTTTTGCTTTGTGTTCTTTTTTTTTTTTTTAATATTTTATTTATTTCTAGGAGAGAGAGAGAGAGAGACAGCATGAGCAGGGGAGGGTCAGAGAGAGAGGGAGTCACAGACTGAAACAGGCTCCAGGCTCTGAGCTGGCAGTCAGCACAGAGCCCGACAAGGGGCTAAAACCCACAAACCGAAAGATCATGACCTAAGCGAAAGTCGGACGCTTAACCGACTAAGCCGCACAGGCGCCCCTTGCTTTGTGTTCTTAAAGAGAAAAGGGGATTCTAAAATTGTAGCTTTTTTGAGCCACCAGAGGGTCTTTTCTGTACACCTGCCCACTCTGAAATAATTGGTTTGTCTACTTTCACAAGAAGCAGGTATTTGTATTAAAGAATCACTTGGCATCAATGCCCAAGTACAGATGTCTTATCATATAAGACTGTGCCTCATTCAGAAAACTCAAGATAGAGTAAAATAAATTAACAACATCTTGGCTCTGTGCTCCAATCACAACTGTTAATTTAACAGGGTTATGCTTCCATCTCTGAGCAAAGTGTTCCTGGCAGAGACAGCTGCTCCCGTGCCCCAGATTGTGCTGTGTGCATCCCAGTAGGAGTTATCAGAGCAGCAGGATGGAGGGAAGGTGGTAGTGCATCAAAGAACTGAACAGTGTCACAGAATGGCATTGGGAAGAGGGAGCAGAATGGCCTCTCCCAAGTGCTTTTCATCTACTCCTTCGTTCTCTATGTGGATACATGCACAGTTAACTGAGGAAGAAGAAAAACTTGTCTTAAAATTTTTTCCTGGAAAATTGTCAGTCCTGCTTTTACTCTTCTATGTAGCTAATTGTGAAAACTACCTTTGTATATCCACCAGCATGTTGATGAATCTATATAGCCACAGGCCCGTATGCCTGTCCAACGAATGTCAAATAGACCTACATTATGATTAGCAAATCTGGGTCACTGGGTCAGAGCTGGTATGACAGATAGAACAACTCTTGCATTGGCCTGCTGTGGCTTACCTCCTAAACCGGAGTGGAGGTCAAGATCAGGCCAAAGTCAAGACGCGCCAACCATAGGACCTGGTGCATGATATGCACTCTTCTATTATCAGTCTTTTGAAGGACATTTGCTGCGTTGTTCACTGTTGTATTACCCCATTGCCTAGAACAGTGTTCACAAAAGTGAACAAAACTTAAATGTTCAAAAGTTGAAGAAATGAATGGAGACTATAAGTAACCATATGAGGGCACCATGGTGAGCAATGGAGCTATATAGAATTTTGTGTACTTGCTTATACATTTCTTTTCATGACTATACCTTTTCTGCCTATCTTCTGATTTAATTTCCTTACGGAAAAAGTTATTTGCACCATACGTTTTTCTATAAACGTTAAAACCAAATGGTAAGAAAATTTGTGTTCTAGTCTCTTGCCTTCCATACCAGGATGACTCCATTAGTGATAATAGAAAACTGATTCTAGGGTTAAATTGCTTTGGGAATAAGAAATTGTGATTTAGTGAGTATATACTACTCTTTCAAAAGTGGAAACAGTGTTTTCCATTCTTTTTTGTTTGTTTGTTTTTCACTAAAAAAGTGGCCATTTTCTGTATTCAAATATTGAAGGTCTCTGTGTTGATTACTGATATGAGACCACAAAGAGATCAAAGTAGACATCATTTTGTGACCAGCATTCTAAGTTCAGATTCTGAACAAATCTCTCAAAGCCCTGAAACTCATCTGCATTTTGCACTAAACCCTGATGGATTTGTTGTCTAAATTTTATCATACTCTTGGCCTTAGTCCTGCGAGTTTCCTGACTGGACTTCAAATCTTGGGGACACAAATAGACTTTTTCATGATTATTTTTTTAAGCCATCACATTTTTCACAGAGTCCCCTTTCCAGCACCCTGAAAAACCACTATCTTTCACAGCTCTTTGATGAAAACCTAGGATGAATGTAATTTGAATTATCAAGGGACATCTTTTAAAAAGCTGGTTTAAGTTTGTAATGGAGAGACATTGAGCTGGGGAAAGAAATACATATAAAATAAGGCCAGTGACTCTGGAAGGCCAAAAGGACATTAGTTTTCCCATCAGATAATGTGTTCTCTACTTAATTCTCCATCATGGAGAGGAGAAGGCTTGATATGAATTTCCAGGGTATTACTGATTTCTTTACTACAACTATGGAGCCTGAGAGAAAATAAATCATTTGATGAATATTTGTTGACTGCTGTAATTTGAAGGAGAAGAGCATCACTCCATCTCTTCTGTTTTTTTCTTAACCCCTTTTTTCTCCACAAAGGTTGAAAAAAATGATGAGGACCAAAAGATCGAACAAGATGGCATCAAACCAGAAGATAAAGCTCATAAGGCCGCGACCAAAATTCAGGCTAGCTTCCGTGGACACATAACAAGGAAAAAGCTCAAAGGAGAGAAGAAGGGTGACGCCCAAACTGCCGAGGCTGAAGGGAACGAGAAGGACGAAGCCCCTGCTGCTGATGGCGTGGAGAAGAAGGAGGGAGAAGGTCCCACTCCCACTGACGGGCCCCCTGCCAAGCCTGAGGAAACCGGCAAGGCAGGAGAAACTCCTTCCGAGGAGAAGAAGGGGGAGGGCGCCGCTGATGCTGCCACAGAGCAGGCAGCCCCCCAGGCTCCTGCCCCCTCAGAGGAGAAGGCCGGCTCTGCTGAGACAGAAAGTGCCACTAAAGCTTCCACTGACAACTCGCCGTCCTCCAAGGCCGAAGACGCCCCAGCCAAGGAGGAGCCTAAACAAGCCGACGTGCCTGCTGCTGTCACTGCTGCTGCTGCTGCCACCACCCCTGCTGCAGAGGATGCTGCTGCCAAGGCAACAGCCCAGCCTCCAACGGATGCTGTGGAGAACAGCCAAGCCGAGGAGAAGATAGGTGAGCAATTGCGAGGGTCCCACGCCAGGGGTGGGTGGGCCAGAGGGGCCTCCCGGAAAGGCCAGGCCACTGGGGGTCATTGAGGCAGAGGAGAAAAGTCTAGAAGGTTTTTCAACGAACAAAGAGAAGCTGTGCTTAATTCTCCAAAGTGGCAGGGCTAAGAGCTAAGTCTGGCCACTCACATATCTCCAAGCCTGCGAGAGAACTCAGGCAGGTCTGTGTAGCCGCCAGTACTAGAGAGAGCTGCCAATTATCTTGTTAACTGCATTGACATCAATAGTAAAACTAGGTAATCCTGATTTTACCAAAAAAGGATTCTGTGTGCTGGATACACTTAATTTAATAAGTAATTACTGAGGCTACATATATTTTATAGATGGGAATTAGCTAATATGATTATTTGGCTCTAGGAAGTGCCTGGTTATAAATACAGCCAACTCCCTATTGGTCCAGATGATCTAGTTTGTGAATTGCTGGCAGCAAAAACATAATCTCAGACCACCTTTGCCTATCCCACAGTATGTTTCTGGGCATTCTCCCCACCATCAATTGGTGAGTAGTGTGTGTATGTGTGTGTACGCTCAGAGAATGTTAATTGTAACATTGAATCAGGGTCAAACTAATTAGGAAAATGTCTGTTGATGTTGCCAAAAACAAAATAAAAACCCCAAATATAGAACATGCTGTGAAGTCAAACATAAATTATCATTTTATTATTGAAGATGCTGCTTTCTACCATATGCATACATAGAGGGTCGACTATGATTATAAAAAGGAACTAGATTCTCTTTGGTTTGGAGCATCTTACTTGAAAGCTGGACTATTTTCACTGTTATGGCCCAAAGAGTCTGTGCAGAATTGGGAAAGAGCATTCCCAGACCAAGATCGATTTAAAAGAACTTCACCTCTAGAGACTAGACCCATGCCTCACCTTAACCATCTGTAATGGTGAAGCAGGTCAACAGTCTCCAAGATTTTTCTCTAGTCTAATATAACCCATGAATATCTTTCAGCCTCAAAGATTTTAAAGATAAAGTTTCTTCTGTGCCAGTTTAAAAGTTTGGGTTTACTTCTTTCAAATTTTGTGAACTTAACTCATGATGTGTCCAAGGACCCTCCTTTGGACTGGACCACATTGTGCCCTTGAGAAAGCACCTACTCCATAGGGGTTGTCTGGGAAATGTTTTGGCATCTGACCATTATGTTGAGAAAGTAATCATGGGACATTCGCTTTGATATTCATTTTAGATACTATATTAGATATTACAGAATGGCAGATGATTAGTTTAAATGTTTTCAAGTCTACTTTTTTCATCTTACCCCCCAAATTCTGTAAGAAGCCAGACTATATTAATTATTATTGTTATTAGCATTCTCTAGCTCCAGACAAATCACACACCTCTTTTTACCAGTGACTCATTTTAAATCTTTATTCTAACTACATATCAGCAGTAGGGGTCAGACCTTGTGGTTAAGAAGATGGGGATATTTCCCTAGAAAAGGTAAGGCACAAGATGAAGAATGGGGTTTCGATTTTATTTTACTCATCAGAACAAACCTTATTAACTACTTTTTTGGTTGTTTTTTTGTTGTTGTTCTTTTGTTTCATTTTGTTTTTTATTGTAATTCCAGTTAGTTGACATATAGTGTTATAGTAGTTTCAGGTGTACAACATAGTGATCAGAAATTCCATACATTACCTGGTGCTACCTGGTGCTCATCACGGTGATTACAAACAATAATAAGTCTGTTGTTTGTAAGCCACCTGGTCTATGGCCTTTTGTTACATTTCTTAATCTCCATCACCTATTACACCCGTCTCCCCACCTACCTCTTCTCTGATAACCGTCAGTTTGTTCTCTATAATTAGGAGAGTTAACTAATTTTTCTTTAGCTTCCATATGATGGCTGGAAATCACTTTGTATATGACAGATTATTATATTATTTTCATAAATTTAAAAATTAATCATGATTTTAGAAACTAAATATTTAACGATACTAAAGTTGTATTTTTTTGAGATTTCTAATGTTGTGAGAATAAATAAAGACGCGATATAATTTTAGGTTTGTGCTCATGATTTGGATTAATAGAAAGAGGGACTGCTTGAATCAATAGAAGTCTAAAATTTTTAACGAAATTCAGTTTCATTATTTTGCAAATTATGGTGATTCCAAATGAATTAATGAAGTATTTTATGTAGCACGTGCTCAGTAATGTCCAGTGATGGATGAATGAATGAAATTGACTAGATTTAATTTGTAGATAATAATTTCTTCACTCACTCATTCCTCCTGCAAACTGGCTTAGTCTTTTCACTTAATTTGATTAAAAATGTGTTGGGTTTTTGTAAGCAAATGGAAATTGTGTTCTGTCCTAAATTTTACAGATTATAACTGAAAAATGTCTCCATTAGTCTGAGTTTGAAATGTACATTGAAAGGTAATTGAAACTGTGGGTGAAGTACTTGAAAATAATCACAAAAGACATTTTATTTTACATTGTTTCTGAGTTTGGGGTAGGTATAGTCATGTTGGTTACATTCTGAAATGCTGCCTGTAGTTTCTATCCCAACTGATGTGTCTATTAGCCTTGCCTGCTGTCTGTGACAAGCACAAATTACCCAGGTATGATGAATTTCAGGAATCACAGAAACTAGAGGTGACAGAGAAATCTATCACAGCATAGCAGGCCCAAATTCCCAGGAGCCCTGTACCGTGTTTTCTTCTATCTCCCATTGGATTTCATTCCAGTCCAGGTTAAAATAACAGTATTTCCAATTGAGCTCTACTGTCTGGAGATAGATGGCTACCCTGAGTTGCTGTAGGATTCTACGGCTGTCTGGATGGGTATAGAGAGACAAGCAGAGAGGTTGGAGTGGGGTTCAGGGCATAACAAATCACTAGAGAGAATTCAGGACAATCATTTCTGTCAGCAAGAGAGTCAAACAACTTAGACTAAATCTCATCACTGCTTTAATACAAACGGAAATGCTTTGTAAATTGTAAATATGTTTTTTCACTTCTTTTATTCTTTATGGGTTTATTACAGGTGGATGCCCTTTACATTAATCTTTGGAGTTAGTTAGTTTTTGTTTTCTTTTTCTTTTTTTAAATCCCCCAGCTGTATCTCCCTCTCTCTCTGCTTTGCCCCTCTACCTGCCTATCTCTTGATATGCATATGACCAAGAGACTTCAGTGCCTTTCTAATGATGAATTTTTTTTGTAGGAGGAGGAGTGTTTAGGCATATCTAGGACCCTGCTCCCCTTTAGCCATGAGGAGAGAACTTTCAAGCTGCCTTTAGTGATAATGTCTTTGGTATCTCTTGATGAACAATGTTACACTGTGTTCATTGGGCTCTCAGTGAAGGAATTTTGCTGTGTCTCTTCTCCATGATAATTGTATTGACTTTCCCCAGTAGAGGACTCCAGAATTTCTATGTGGCCAAATGCAGTGATGCAACACTACTACCAAAGTAACACATCCAAGTGGCTAGAAATCAGAGAGCTTGACTAGGTAGTTGCCACAGGGTACTTGACTGATACTACGGGCAGATGTAACTCTGAGTTACCCGAAGTTTTCTTTATGTTGAACTTGGCTGTATTTTATTTTCATAACCTCATTACCTCTTTCTATCTGAGATTATCAATAATGATCTTGGTAACAGGGGAGTTTTATTTGTTATTGTCTGAACAGAAAAATTAACTACCTCTTTTCTTCCCTTTTTTGCTTCCTTCCTCCTTCCCTCTCTTCCTCTTTCCCTTTCTTCCTTCCTTCTTTTTTTTTTCGTTCTCTTACATTAACTTTTTACTGTGTGTGTCATTCGGATCACAAAAACGAGTAAGATATGGGCACTGATCTTAAGGTATACTCATCCAGTAGCGAGTGGGTATGGGATAAAACTCAGAGAGTGGTGTTGAAAACAATCACAGTAATAATATCGACCCCATTTAATTCTGCAAGAGGTATGGAGTATGCCAAAGGTACAGCAAGGCACTGCAGAGCAAAATACAAATGAGACAGTGTTTCATGCAGTTTAAAACATGATAAGAAAAAGTTTTTATATAACGTGTGTCTCTATTGCCAAACTGTTAGTTAGCAAAAATAATGGATGCAAAAGTTATAGTTTCTGGAATCATAATTAAGTGTAAGAAAATGAAATACCCAGCCTGTGTTTCTGGATTTTGGGCAATTCTTTATGTTCCTTCAAACAAAATTTTCCTAAGTCCCCGCGTAACCATCCATAATATTTTTAGCTCTCCAAAGGACAGATCCTCGTCCACCAAGCTCTTGTGTTAGGTGTGAGATTTCCCGAGGATATTTACACTTATCTGGCAGGGTGCCTCATAAGCAGTTTTGATATGAGATGTGGTTTCAACCACATCCCAAATTTATGTACAATTCATAAATAGTGAAAATTTGGGTTGTGAAACCCATAAATGTTGTCTATAAAACGTGGGCACTCCGTCAGATACTCAGTGACATCCTGCTTAAAACTGTTGATTATTAAGTTTTTATGGAGCATTTTTATACTGCTAGAGTAATCATTTTTATTGGCTTTTCTTTACAACAATCCACTGGCATTCGATAATATTTTCCTTTCTGCTTTTATATTCTGAGAATAGAGGCAAGGTAGAGGCAAAGAAAATGCATATTCTGCCCACAGACACATTCAGTGACAAACCTGGGATCAAACTGATAGAACTCTAAATTCTCACCTTAATTTTAGCCCCGGAGTTCTTTACATCTCTTTTAAGGTGCTCTTGAATCTCACTTCCTACATTTTCTCTTTTGCTTAGCAGTTGCAACCACGTTCTCATTATTGTTGGGCAATACCAACCAGGACTTTCCTGGGCCATCCTATGACCTGTGTGCCCAGAAAGATAATGCAGAGGAAAGAACGCTGAACTCGAATAAAGACACCACGGTTCTATTTCAATGTTTTTACTGACCAGCTGTGAGATTTTAGGCGAGCCATTGCTTTTCTCCAGGCTTTAGTTGACTCATCTTTAAAAGGTGGGGCTAGGAGAGTTGGTTTTTAAGGTTTCTTTGAGATTGGTTTCTTTTTAAATTTTTTTTTAATGTTTTTAATGTTTTATTTATTTCTGAGAGAGAGAGAGAGAGAGAGAGCGTGAGCAGGGAAGGGTCAGAGAGAGAGAGGGAGACACAGAATCTGAAATAGGCTCCAGGCTCCAGGCTCCAAGCTAGCTGTCAGCACAGAGCCCAACACGGGGCTCGAACTCATGAACCGTGAGATCATGACCTGAGCCAAAGTCGGACGCTTAACCGACTGAGCCACCCAGGTGCCCCTCTTTGACGTTTAAAATACATAGTTTTTGTAATGGATAGCACTTAATGAGAATTTATCAAATGTCTGACCATATGCTGAGTGCTGTCTGGGGATTATCCCATTTAGTCATCAAAAACACTCTGGTGTAAATACTTTTACAGATAAGGAATCTGAAGTTCAGAGAGATCGAAGCACCTGATGGTTGTCAACAGCCAGCAAGTGGCTGAACCAGGGGCTGAGCCCTGATGCCCTGATTACAGAGGTCATGTACTGAACCCTGAAACCCCTACAGGTATTATTCTGAAAGAAACGAAGATGAGGAGGATATCTAAGAACCGCCTTTTCATTTGTATAATTGGACCTGTAGACTCTTGTCTAAGAATCACGAGTGATTACTCTTCCAGATGAATAACCAGTAATTAACCATACTCCCTGATCATAATTCCCTCACAGTCCCATCATCCCCAGATTATTGGGAATAGTAAACTAGTTCTGAATCTTGGGTTCCTAGTGTGAAAATCCTTCGGGTACTGTTTTATTAGGCCCAAGAGAGCTATAAAGATCAGTCAAAATTGACTGTTCTTGACAGAAGTGCCACTAACCCTATTTTATACACTGGGAGAGCTGAACATGGGAAAGTGAAAGTTTCAGATCTCAAACAGGTGAAAGTAATTCATGTATTCTAGGTGGTCCTTACCCTGAATTTGGCTTATCAAAATTAGTGTCTTTTAAAATTCTCATTTATATCTTTTTCCTCCCTTTTGGCAAGTACATTTCTGAAAGACCCTAATACCTTTATATTTATAACTGAATTAATATAAAGAACTTAATGGAGAGGACAGATTGAAGAACCATCACTCTCTCCATTTAAATAAATGTAAGCTGACAAAAGATAAGAGATGTTTTAGAGTCAAGAAACATCGCAAAGCCTTTTACCTATTCTTTCATAGCTCATATTAAATAACTACTATTGCCTCATAAACAAAGCTAATAATCAGAAAAGCGTGTACGTAACTGCTAATTTTAAAGTGGTAAAACTATATTTGTAGCTGAAAATGAAACAGTATTTCTTTTTTTTAATTTTTTAATTTTTTTTGAAAGAGAGAGAGAGACAGTGTGAACAAGGGAGTGTCAGAGAGAGAGGGAGACACAGAATCTGAAGACAGGCTCCAGGCTCCGAGCTAGCTGTCAGCACAGAGTCCGACACAGGGCTCAAACCCACGAACTGTGAGATCATGACCTGAGCCGAGGTCGGATGCCTAACCAACTGAACCACGCAGGTGCCCTGAAACAGTATTTCTTAAAATACAGAATATTTTCAGATGCTAATGTATGTTCATCAAATATATTTTCTCTTTTTGTCTGCACATATACCCACGCACACAGATTCCCAGAAGGATTCAAAAGAGGTGGAGGCATAACTAAAATCCCTAAGGCTTACACAGTCAGTCCATTTGGCTAAACATGGAGAGAGAGCAGAGCACTCAGTCTAATGGACTAGAAAGCATGGAGTGGTCATTACTCTTACTTTCTTCACACAATCATAGCTTCATTAAATAAAGAATGGGTGGCTTTCTGTAACCAGACATAAAAGGAAGGGAAGAAGGAAGCCAATGGTGCTCCTTCAAGCTACAGGACTTGAGCCCTTAAAGATCCCCCAAAATAATGTGTTTTGCAGCATGCATAAAGGGAAAGCTTTGAAAGGACTCATAATTTTGCCAGCCCTCTTAGTCCTGGGTGAATTTTGTGTCATAATAAAATGACTGATTCAGGTGCTGAACCTCAGATCAATTCCTATAATCAAGAAAATTTGAATCTCTGCCTTCTTTTAAATAGCTTTAGCCAGTTACTGATCTCACAGCAATAAAGCTTGGCTCCCTAAGCCATTAATTTCTATCTGGGCTTATTTAAAAGAATTGCTCATAAATTGTTTTCACAAGGATGATGAATAGAATCCATGTTTTTAATAGATCTAATATCTTATAGGAAGTATCCGGCAGCAATGCTCTGTATTTTCAGCATAACAGACTAAACACCATCTAAAATCAAGAGACCTGAATTCGTGTTCAGGTCCTGCTGTGATTCCAGGCCAGCACTTCTACCCTTTGGGCTTAGTTCCAACACCCACAAAGTAAGTGTTGCTCAACTAGGTCTTCTCTGCCTTCTAGTTCTAAAAGGCAAGTATGCAATGATAGACTAAAGAGGAATCTTTGAAATGTGGGCACATGGCCTCTTATTCAACCATGCTTGAATTTTCTAAACTATTAGCAAAGTGGGTTTAGGGGACAGAGGAGTAATAAACAGGTTTAGAAATAGGGGCAAAGCATCCAGGAAGAGTCAGTTCTAAGAAAGTTTATGATTATATTGGAGGCCCAGGAAACTGCAAAACAAACTCAGTGAAATTTTCTAACCCATCTTATACTTGAGGTTGAAAATGAAGTGTTGATGATGATGTTTTCTGATATGGTTAGACTCTTGCTTATACGCCTGCTGACCCTGTCTCTGAGATGAAAATCTACAGCTATTGTGGCCATAATTTGCATTCAACAGTTTCATTTTCTTCTTAGAAATTTATTTTTCTTCATTGTTTATTTTTATACCCATCTTATTTATTAAATAATTAAAACAGCTTCAAGAGTATATAAAGTCTTGGATTCCTGTGTAGAGCAATGACTACATCTGACAGGCAATTGGGTTGATAAGCATTTAAAAATTTTTGTCAGTAGAGTGTCACTAAAACATAAGAACTAAACATATGGATAGGCCTAATTTAACTTTCCTCCAATTCTTTTATGTATTCTACAGTCACAGTAATTGGATCTTAGACCATTAGTGAAATTAGCTCACAGGCCTAAGTCTTTAGAATTGGGCTATCATACATTCTAAGAATAAAATGGTTTAGATGATGCATAAGTTGTGATTACTTAGCAATTCTCACATGAATTTTCAATCTTCAAGTCACAAATTATGGGAATGTAGAAGATAAAACGTTCCAGTTTGATCATCTCATACTATTCTATTTGGAATAGAGACTACCATTTCTAAATATCTTCAAGGGGAAAATGTACCCTAGGAAGACTAGGTGCCTTTTCTTATAGGTCATGTATAATATTAATGTTCTTTCCTGAAGCATCTATGTAGTCAAGTAAGTCCTGAGGCTAGCCTTTTGTTTTTATATTTTTCCAGTATTAGTTAGTAGACTATTTTAGATTTTGTAATAGAAACCAGAAACCATTCACCTAAAGTGATCCCTTCTTGCTGGTGCATGGCAAATGTGTGTATTTCTCAGATAGAGTGGAGATGAACGTTTTTATAGCCCTGCCAGAATCTTCTTTGGGGTATGAAAAGGTACAAGATCTAACTAAGATATGCTTAAGTATTATACCTATGCCTGTAGCATAGCCTTCTGCCAATGCACTAGCACATGTGTGTATGTGAGCACGCGCACACACACACACACACACACACACACACACAGATCTGACATTTAGGGAAAGGCCTGCCAGTGACCTCAGGCTGTCAGAGAAAATCTGGAAAAATAATAAACAGCATACATGTGTTTTCACCCTAAAGGTCATCAAGAAGTCAGAACTGAGGGGAGGGGATGGATGGATGGCTCCAGGGACACCTGTCTCTCCGAAGATATGTGTGGAGAGCATCGCTGCGTCCTCTGCCGATTGTGTTATTGGAATGTACGGAGAGATAGGGAGAGCTGGGTGTCAGGCCTAAGGCTATCTATGATGACATTTAGTGTGAAAATTAAACTTCTGTGTAGGCTAAATAGAGGGAAATAGTCCAGGAAAACTTCTTGGTGTAGAGGTTACCTCTGCTGAGTCTTGAAGGACAAGATGTATCTACTGAAAAAGGGGTATTTTTTATTTAAAAAACTCAACAAACTATCTTTTATTCAAATCCACCCAAAAATTACAATAACTTAATCCAACTCATAATTCATCAGCAGCTATTGAAGATTAATCCTTAGTGGGAAAAGGAGCTCCATGATATGCTTTGTTTATTGTTGGGTCCCTGACACCTGTAACAATGATTGGGAAATAGAAGGCAGCCAGTAGGTACCTGATGAATGAGCTAAGAATGAGTGAACCATGTTACTACAGTAGAGAAAGTCCTAAACTGCCCTAAGAGACTGGATTCTACCCTTAACACTGCGGGCAGGCAAATTCCTTGCATTCTTTGTGAGTGAGTTTACCCTTTTCTAGAATAATAGTGTTGGACAGAGGATCTCAGGGTCACCACTGTTTCTAAAATAGCTCGACAGTCCCCATGTTGTGACACATCTCAACCTCTATGCAGATTCTAAGTGACAAAGGGGAGGCAGACACTTGCTTATGCAGAAAGCTGTGCTGCTGTCAACCTTTCTTGCTATTTTGGAAGCTGAATACAGAGCTCGCTGCAAATTTCGTTGTTACTCAGGCATACGTCATCCCGGAGGTAGCTAGGTTTCAAACTGTTCAGACGCCAGAGTGAGCATTTTGCATTTGTTCAGAAGCATATTGAGAACTAGAGGAAACCAAAGCGGCTCTGTTCTGAAAGCAGGTGATTAATTTCATTCCAGCCCCATGAGTGACCTGTGTGGGTCTCGTGCCAGTGTGTGACAGGTACACCTAGAGAAGGAATGATCTGCCAGGTTCCTTGGCTCCTTTTCCTCATCTGACATGTTTAAGTAATCTTCACAGGGTGTTAAGTCTCCTGAACATGCTGTGCCCCCACAACAGGACGAATTGTTAATATGTTTCCAAACCAACAGTGTTGGGACAGAGACCAGAAGACAGGCTTCCACACTCCTGTTGCTTCTTTTCCTTCCCCACAGTGCTATACACATAATTTATGTATAGCTTGTGAGCCATTCAGGCTATAGACCATGAGGGATGTTGGAGTGGAAGTCTAAATAGAGTTTTCCTCACATATAAACTCAGACTTGAAGCAACTCTCGTGTATTTGATAAAAAGAAAGGCAGGGCCCCACTCTATGCAACTGCCTCTAGTCCAGGGGAAAGGGCTGAGAAAGCCCAAAGTTTAGCCATGAGTTTGTAGAATTTCCCCACTGGTGTAATCAGATTGTTTTCAAAAGAAAAGCAGCAGTGGAAGATGTTTGTTTCCCTCCTTCCTTCCCTTGAACATGGAGGGCTTAACTATGCTAGGTGGAGAGCAGAACCTGGCTTCTGTTAGAAAATGCACGTCAGTTTCCTCTTTCTGCCAGAAAAGCAGAAGGTAAAAATGAAGCAAAATCTTGTCACGTTTTGATTTGCTATTTATGCATGTTTTTCACCCCAGCAGAAAGGTAGAACTTTAATATGTAACACTGTTTGGGGCTGCGCTGAGCAGTCTGGATATAAGGTTCGTGCAGTTGTCAGATTACACATTGCTTTTGAACTTCTGTGAGGGAAACCCTTCTCTACTTCCCTAACATCCTGATAGAGCAGGCTTTTGCAACAGTACCACACAATAAATGAAGAAATAGGTTTTCATGTTCAAATCAATCTGGAACTCGGGGTGCATGTCTATCACGTCAGAAGTCACCATCATAGGATTAGTTTGATATATGAGTTAGAATGAGCATTTCTTAAATTTTCAGGTATTATAGAATAATCTTTCTCCTGCTCACTCTCTGTCTGCATTTTACTCACTTGGCTGTTGCCATCTGAGTTTCCTGAGAATTGTGCATGGATATATGTTACAGTGTAAAAAACAAACACATAAAACCAAACAAACCCAAAACATAAATCATTCGTGATTGATGGCTCTATCCGATACCTGCAGTGATATGCTGGTCAACTGGCTCCCCAAAACAAAACAAAACCAAAAACCCAAATTCAAAAAGCCTCAATTTGTAGTATTTGCCGACTTCTATGGTATAAATACCCCCATCGTAGCTGATTTCAGGCTACCAGTGTTTTGTCACTAAAACATACAAATGGGCAGTTATGCTAACAACTTACTCTCAGTAGCCAGTGTGAGCCAGCTCCATCATACCCCAAATCAGTATATTCTAATAATTTAATAAACTTGACTTTTGGTGACTCTAAAATATGGGGACAGTAGTTATCAGCTCCCAGACAATGTGTCAGTATAGAAGCACATAAATATCTGTTTATAACACTCACAAACATATATAGTAATGCATATATATATACATCACATACACATATGCCTTGAGAACCAGTTTTAACATTTGCGGGGATTTCTGTTATGCATTATACACTTATCAAAGGTTAAGGAAAATGGTAAAATTTGGAATTGTACCTGCTATACAACTAGAAAAATAGTTGTCTTCAAAAGTGTGATCTGAGCTGCATCTTTTTAATGAATTGAGAGGCTTTTTTATCTTTTCAGGGGTGAAATCAGGGTTTGAATTAAGTTGTGACCATTGCTGACATTTCCAGCTATTAATGGAGAGGAAGGCTTGCCTCTTTCCTCTCCTTTTTTAGTGAGCGTGATGCTTTTAATTCTAGGCAGAGCTTTGTGAAACAGTGAAGTCACAGAAGCAGGATCAGATTAGCGAGTAATCACTGAAGATGTTTTCAAAATTTTTAGCCAGGGTATCAATTGTTCAAATGATTTTCAAATATATCTGTAGGAAACCCACACACAGAGTTGAGCTGGTTGACAATCACAGGGGGAAATGGAGATGGCTGGAGAGACCCAGGGCTCCTTTTACTCTGCTTCTATTCTTCCCTCTAAATAGACCTTCTCTGGGCTCTGAAGTGTAAGTTTGAAAAATACATGAAGAGGGGTGCCTGGGTGGCTCAGTCAGTTGAACGTCGGACTTCAGCTTGGGTCATGATCTCACGGTTCATGGGTTCGAGCCCCGCACTGGGTTCTGTGCTGACAGCTTGAGCCTGGAGACTGTCTTCATATTCTGTGTCTCCCTTTCTCTCTGATCCTCCCCTATTCATGCTGTCTCTCTCTCTCTCAAAAATAAAAAAAATATTTTTAAAAATACATGAAGAAATTTCTCTCTTACCAGCTTTCTACACATGGTCAGCAAAATGGTCAATGTCAGGTCCAAAACGGTCTGTCTCACTCATGGCAGCTGATCTCTAAAAGTATGGATAACTGGAGACATATTGATTAAGTAGTATATTATGTGTATTATTTAGAAGGTCAGCATAACTCCCCCCCCCCACTACCCCCTATTTTATAGCCCAATTGTTTAGGCACAGATAGAATTGGTCTGAGTAACCTCTCAGCATGGTGTTGGGTACATTAAACAATTTCCTGTTTTATTTTGATTCCAAACAGTATTGACGTCATGCAAAACGTATTTTATAAATAAAAACCCCAAGAAGAAAACTTATTTTAAAAATAAGAAACTCAAGGAGAATTTATTTTCCAAAACTTTGTTTTAAAACCTTAAATTGGTGAATTTTGAATTGTGTTGTGCCTTTAGAGCCCTGAAATCCCATGGAGTAGCACCTCAGAAATGGTTTTCTGGAAATTGGGTTGTTTTGCAGGCTGGCACAAAGATCTGGGTCCTCCACTATCCCATAATCCCCTTTCCCTCCACTAACCGTTTCTGGATTTTGGTAGAATTTTGACATTCTAACTAATAATAACTGAAAATTACCATTCTATACTTAAGGCCAATTTCAAAAGTCTTTGAGTTTTGGAATGATTCAAATTCAGCTGAGCATAATCAGAACTCCTCTTTTCATTCAGGCATCCACTCTACCTGTAGCCTGAATTGTTTATTTTACCAACGGATGATCTTCCCAGATATATTATGGGAATTGCTCAGATTCTAATTGTTCAGATTCAAATAGGAGTTGTTGAGATTGTTCAAATTCTATAAGAATGTGCTCATATTGCAAATTGTAAACAAATGGAAGTTAGGTGACTCACCCAGGGTTACTAACCAAGGCTAAGTAAAATTACTTTATCTGTAGCTTCTGGATCTTGTTTAAGATAACAGACTAATAATGTTATACTATTTTTTTAGTTCTTCAATTTTCAACATAATTTTACAAACAAAACATTCCCTCTCATGAGATACCACTTAAGGAACTCCATATATGTAGTTTTGAAATGCCTACAAAAAAAAAAAAAAAAAGATTTGTAGAAAGCTAAGCCCAAAGTCTGTCTCAAAAATTCTACAACAATCTGCCATCCTTCTTTTTTCCACTTCTCAGCTCTAGTGAATAATAACTGTCTGTGCCTCTGTCTAAAAAGATGCCTGAAATGGAAAACACCCATGGGTAGCAGGGCCAGTTCTTATTTTACTCCAGAGATTAACATCCTAAATGTCACTTGAATGATTAAAATCACAATGTGAATAACCCACCTGGATAAAAGGGGTAGATCCAATCATGGCATGATAATCTTAGGCTTAGGGTTTGAAGGGCTTCGATTTCTTCTTATAATTTCTAATAGATTACTCTGAAAACCACTCATACAAAGCTACAAATGTAGACCTATCCACATTAATACCCTATCTAAAGCTTTCCAGTGCATACCTTTAGAATGAAATCTAAAGAAAGGATTACCATGGCCTACAAGGCCCTGTATGATTTGACTTCCGCTTATCTCTCTGATCTGAGGTCTTTCTACTCTGCCCTTCTTTAGCCACACTACATTTTTAATGTCTCTGGAACACACTGCTTGTTCCTATGTCAGGGACTTCGCACTTGCTTTCTCCTTTGAGCTTCCATAGCTGTCTCTTAGCACTTAAGTCTCCATTTAGATATCCCTGGCTCAGAGAAGACTTCTCTGACCATTTGAACAGAGCAGCACCACCCTGGCCACCCCTGTCAATTCTACCATGTTTCCCAATTTGTTCTCTCCCTATCACTTTCAATGCCTAATATGTGTATTTATCTATCTAAAATGAGTTATTTATCTAACTCTCTCTAGACTTCCCATTCCTTGAAAGAGGGACTTGGCATTTTTCAACACTATAGCCCCAGTACTCAGGATGGAGCCTGGCACAGAGATAACCCTTGATGGACATCACTGATGGACTAATAACACGAATTTCACCTATGGAGAGGTTTCTCTTCATAAATAGCTTGAGAAAGGGGAAAATCATTTGAGTTTTCAAATTTGAAAGCCCACAATAAAGGTTAGGAATTTTTAAGGCAAGAGTCCAGTTGTATTGCCTACAGGCCAACTGGTTTAGGCTTTATAAATCAGGAACCTCCTTTTGATGACCTACTTCTGAATATCACCCAGTCACCCAGACACTGCATCTAGATGAGGGTGTTTGTCTCAGAATGGAAATTGGTTCAAATATGAAAAGAAGTTTGGGCCCCTAGAGAAACCCGATGAGGTGTGGCTGTGGGCCCTTCATGGAACAAAGAGGAAAGAAGAGGCAGAAGGGAAGAAGAATAGGAGAGGCTAGAAAATAAGAGAGGAAAAAAAGGATAAGAAAAGTCAATGGGGACCAGAAATGGAAGTGTCAGGGGACTAGAAAGAATAAGAAAGGAAGAAGAGAAAGAAGAGAGGGTGGAAAAGAGAAAGAGGAAAGTATGAAGCATGGTAGACACAGGACTCGAGGGGCAGGGAACAGCAGAGGAAGGGCACTGAGCTAGGCACCGAGAGACAGGGACCCTGTAGTAATGGGGTGAACCTGCTCGCTGGAGTAGGCAGGCCACATTTACCTTCCTATCCGATAAAAGGATATGGTTTTGAAGGTGTCTTCCATCTCTAGCTCTCTGTATTCTTGACTTTACAAATAACAGGCCTAAAGAGCTCCCTAGCAAATGGATTTTCTGTCTCTGAGCAGACCTAAGTGGCAGATGGGGCCAGCTCCCCAAGGAGAACCCGCCCCCACCCAGCCTGGGCTCGCTATTGTTAGAGCCCTTCTACGGCAGAGTCCGTCCCCAGCCAGTGCAGACTCTGCCACCAAGAAACGCTGCCTCTGCGTGCTTCCAGGCAGGAGAAGGAGAGAGGAGTTGAGAGCTTCATTACTCCACAAGTTTAAGTGGATGGCTGTTTTCATACTAACCCATTATGGATTCCAAGGCATGTTTCAGAAAGATTTTTTATGTAAAACACCACATAGGCAAACAGCATTGAGTCCTGGATTCATTTCCAGTTTCTCATGATGTGCTTTCATGATTTGTTGAATCCCCAATCTCTTCATTCATAAGATGGAGATAATGCTACCCTCAAACAGTTGCTATGAGGATTTAGTAATGTAACATATTTAAAGAACCTGGTACAGTGTAGGTCCTCAGTAAACATCATTTTGCCTTCTCTGTCTTCTGATCATCTGAAATAAATAGTTTTCATGCCCCCCTCTCCCCTTATGGAGATCCCCTGGGCAGATCTTCACATTGGCAATGGCAGAAGCAAAGACTGTCTGTCATCTGTCCATAGGTAAAACAGTGGAAGAGGTTCTTTCATCCAGCAAATAAAATCTTTTTTTTTTTTTTTTGGCAACCTGAAATAAATGATCTCAAAGAGTATAAAGTACTACAATAAATGTATTGCTTCATAGATACTGCAACAGTAGACAGAGAATTGCAACAGCCATGGATTTAGCTAACTCTCTTCCTTAGAGACTTGGCATTGCAAGGGAAAGTCACAGGTGTTAGAATTGGACTTGTACTTGAGTGAAAGGCCTGGTCTCTAACTCATTTTATGCCACTAGCTCCACATCAGTTTTGTCATCTCCATAATAATATAATATCTTCTTTGCTGAACTTGGTGGTTGTTAACATCAACTAGATCACATGTAAAGTGTCTATTACGGTATTTTATTGAACACATAGTAATCTACGTTCCTATTATGGTATTTTATCGAACACATAGTAATCTAATGGAAAATCACCATTGTTTCGGTTCCTTTCAGCTAAAACTATCAGAAAACTTTCACATGGCATTACACTTCTGATTTTATAAAGGAAATTAATGGGCAAATAGGACATGGTTTATGGCCAGTAAGAGAGACACATAATGATCTGCAGTCTCTTCTGGGAGTCAGAGATTATTTGGTCTACCTTGTAGCTCAGCAAGATTACCGAGTCCTTACATTATCAGCGATGATTGAGCCTGGAAGTCAGCCAAGGGCACAGGTAGTGATGTTAGGATTAATTTAGGCTCTATGTAATTGGTCCCTCGGAAACTGCTATCTAGGGATTCAGTAGAAACTGTTGGGGTCCCTTAAGGGAAACCGCTAATATACTCTTTCTAGGTAGATAACCGGCTATAAACTGTGACATCTTGGATTTCAGTCTTATAGTAATTCTTAGACCTAAAAGGAAACTTAAAAGTCACCTAGACCTGGGAAGTGAGTGGGCTTCATGAGGGTCTTTTAATCCAGTGAAATCATTTGCAAGAGGTTATATTATGTGTATATATGGATGACATTCTTATGTCCTTGTCTTTCATCAGATACTCAACAGGGACCATCTCACAAAAACATTAAGATCCACTCTATTCAAACAATCTCTGGGAGAGGTTGTGTAGATGTGTGTTTTAATGAAAGATGAAACGTGCTAAGGGATTCAGGTTGCATGGTCTGCCCACAGCCACACAATGAGTATCAGAAAAAAGGCAATAAACACAGATTTCCCAACAACTGAAATTCCCTGTCATTCAATTAATTTTTATTTTTATATTATTAAAAAAATTTTTAATGTTTATTTATTTTTGAGAGAGAGAGAGAGAGAGAGAGCACAAATGGGGGAGAGGCAGAGAGAGAGGGAGACACAGAATCCGAAGCAGGCTCCAGGCTCTGAGCTGTCAGCACAGAGCCCGACATGGGGCTTGAACTTAGAAACCATGAGGTCATGACCTGAGCTGAAGTTGGATGCTTAACCAACTAAGCATACATATGAAAATAAAAATTTTTATTTTTAATATGTATAATTTCCATACCACACTAGGCATGATGGGGGATGTAAATGTATACAAGTGAATAGCACTGTCAAGAAAGTTACAATCTGGTTGAGAAAAAAGGTAAGGATCTTTAAAGAAAAAAGAAACCCAGGACCAGTAAAGAACAGTGTGTCTGCTTGCAAGCTGCAGTCTATAATTGATGAGAAGGGATTCAGAGGTCAGGATGGTGAGTAGGATCCAAAGGAAAGAAATGAACATCACTATGGAGTATTGGTAAGAATACTGGCCCTAGTAGTTTGTGTCCATGTGGAGAAGGTAGATATGCTGGACCTGCTTATTAAAAACCTTGAAGTGGTAAAAGGACTTGACAGTGCAAATGAATGGAGGGTGCATAGAGAGTGGTTGGAGGTTCTGTCTCATTATTTTTCTCCAAGAATGACTCTGATGTTTCTCTACAAAATTTATACATAAAGCAGAATCTACACTTACTAATTCACTTTAAAGACTAGTAATAATTTTAGTTTATTTCTTAAAGCAGGTTAAATGAACAGTATTTAGTCTGAGTGTTTAATCATTTCAGAAGGACTGAAAAATAAAAATTCATGCAGGACAGCTTAAAAGTAGGACCCAGTCACAAAAGACTGTACCAACCCCACTGATTGCCTTGCTCTGTCACTTGCCTGGAGTCATTTCTTCCTGGAGAGTAATTTCTGACTTAGCATTCCACCCAGGCTCCAAGTCTGGGAACAGAATTACACTGGTGCCCTCTGCTGGGCAGAGATGGGAAGTTCAGCAGGAAACAATGGTGTACTGGTCTTCCAAGTGTAGACTGAGTCCCTGTTTCTGAGCCCAAGGCAGCCTCCAGGCTGGATCCATTTAATGTCCTTTACAGCCATCCTAGTCAGGTATGTTCTGACATCATGCCTGAATTCATTAACCAAAAGCAGTAATCGGATTTTTATTGTAAGGAGGTTGTCAGCTTATTTTTAAAAAGTAGACCAAGAAAACTCTCCCCTTTTCCTTGACAGTTTGAGAACTGGACTCTCCTTTGATTGCACACAATACCATGACTCATTGTGGGTGGTGGCCATCTTGCTACAGAACAATACCTCCTGAGAGACCAGTGAGAAACTCTAAGGCCATTTTTTTAATCCTGTTCAATTATTGTTTTTTTGTTTTGTTTTGTTTTGTTTTGTTTTGTTTTTTTAACGGTGGGTAAAGCACATTGATATTCATCATTGATTTCTTGGCTCAAATAATCAGAATTAATGCCAAGGTGTTAAATTAAATTTAGAGTGTCGTCTCTGGTGTTCCTGTAGTACCCTGTTCAGCTGATTTTTCGCTAGAGGTGAAAACACATTCAGTTGTAATTAAGAAAGGGGTGGAGGAGTGCTGAGAAGGAAAGCAAAAGAGAGAAGAGTTGTGAATTCTCACGTGTGCAAATTGAAGGTGAACTTCTAAAATAAAATGATTGGGGGAGTGGATTGAAATGGTCATTTATAACACTCCACTTTTATTTTATTTTATCTAGGATCAATAGCATGGACATGGAGGTCTGCCTCTGGTTTCCATAACAACCTGGCTATTGAAAGACTGCAGGCTCCACAAATCCCCAATTATCAGCCTTGCAGGGCTTATTAATGGAGCTGAGGATCCCAGTGAGGCAGGCAGCTCATTGCTGGCACGTGCCTGGTAGGCTGGCAGGAGGGTGGAGGCTATGGGAAGGGGAGATGTGTAGTGAGGCAGCAGCCATTTGTCCCCCTGTCACTTGGGGGTGGGGTGCAGTCAGTCAGGAGGCTGTGTGAGCATCCCTGAAACCTTGAGTGGCCGAGGCTGCTATTGCAGGCAGTCCAGAAATCAAAGTGGAGAGGTTTTTTCCAGCCCCACCCAGAAAGCCATCCATCTGGAGTAAATCCATATGAATATATCACATGCCCCGTATGTTTATTGAGCTCCTATAATTAATTGAGGCTTCCTCACAAAGACAATGGTGACTCTATATTTCTAATATTAATTCAAGCCTTAATTAACATGTGAAGCCAATGCATATTTGCACCTAATGCATATTTGATAGCTTTGAATTACTCAGTCTTTGGTCTGATGCTTGCTTATTAGGCCCTCACCACAGAACAACTGTAATAGGAACAATAATAGTGATAGCAGTAACAATATAGATTACATTTACGTGTTTTGTACCAGGCTCTCTGTGACCCTATGATGAGTGGTATCACTGTCCCTTTTATGGAAGTAAGAGAGCTTAAACAGCCTATCTCAGACCACATGGCTAGTGAGTGTCAGTACATCAGGGTCTCATTTCTGCTCCCTCTATACAATTACTTTTATTCTCCCCTTATTATTAAACTTGGGTGTCCTCAAGATAGAAAAGGAACAACACATTTATAGTAAATTCTGTGTTCTCCAATGTGATTGGGGAATGGAACATTCTGATTAATCAAATGTTTTGATTAATAATTGCCATCTGAGTCATAATTGGACTTTCAGTTGGGAAAGGTTTGGGACATAATAAAATACACACAACATTAGAAGTATAGTAATCATAGTCATAAAATGCTTCAGGATCATTATACAAATGTCAATTTTTATTATAATGGAGAAGTGTTAGTTGATAAAGATGTCTATTTGACAGAATGCCAGATGAGCTGTTTTGTAGCATAGACATATCAATGTCTTAACAGTTTTGAGTTTTATATATTTCGAAGTACTTTATGAGAATCACCACTGAAGCTTAATGTGATCAGAAAAAA
This sequence comes from Hyaena hyaena, assembly GCF_003009895.1. Lineage (NCBI taxonomy): Eukaryota > Metazoa > Chordata > Mammalia > Carnivora > Hyaenidae > Hyaena > Hyaena hyaena. The sequence goes on from NW_024081607.1 coordinate 291,318, forward strand.
ATATATTGGAGGATCTTCCAGAGTTAAAGAATATTAGTGCTTGGAAAAGTTCAAACTCATTAAACATTCTAGATTACTGTGTTTTTTATTTTTTATTAAACTGTTTCTACTACACCAGAATGTTACCCTGTGTTTATGACACATATGAAATATTTGACACATATGAAATATGACATTCCTTGAGGTAGTTGGATCCAAATCTGTCATAAAGCACTATGAGTAGATCAGGGTGAGCAGTTTCCCTCATAGCTGCTCAAGCAACAATTGTTATGATTTTAGTCTCCAGAACTGATGATCGAACAAGGACTCTATCTTATTGAGAACTGCGAGAAGTGACATAGGACTGTTAGTCAATACTTAGCATAACATCTATGCATTTTATATATGTCTCATACACTTTACAGCAACCCTATGAGGCAGGTACTGTATCCCCAGTTTATAAATAGAGAAATCAAGGCATAGATTGGTTGGGAAGTGGTAGTTACCAGAGGCTATCTAGGCATTGAGTCTGTTTTCTTAACCAGAGTTGTCTATACTGACTGTCTACAAGTTTCTTCTTAATCTCTTGAATGCACAACAATCACACCTACCCTCCTACCCTCCACTGAAACAACTTTTGCCAAAGTCACAAATGACGTCTACTTTGCTAAAATCCAGTGGTCAACTCTAAGGCCCCATCTTTGGCTTACCAAAAGCATTTGACAGTTGATCACTTTCTACCCTTTGAAATGAGTACTTCATTTGTCACTGATCTTCTAGCATATTACCTCTTCCTGATTTTTCTAACACGTTGTCTATTCCCTTCCAGTTTCCTTTGCCTTCCTTTGTTGGAGTACCCCACAGCTCAGTCTTGGACCTCTTCTCCATTCACATTTAGTCCTTTGGTCATCTCTCCTGGTGTATGGCTGTAAATATTGTCTAGAATCTGATAAATCCCAGTATTCCATTTGCAGCGCAGATCTCTGTCCCCACTTCAGATAACTGCTTACTCTCCATCTCCACTTGAATATCTAATAGACCTCAAACTAAACATTTTTGAAAACCAAACACTTGCCTTTTCTCCCTGAACCTGCTTCTTCTCGAGTCTTCCCCATCTCAAGAAATGGCAGGCCCATCTTTTCCTGAGACTCAGGTCATATATCTTGGAATTATCCCTGATTTTTTTTTTATGACATTAAGTCTGTCGGCAAACCTTGTTGGCTCCATGTTCAGGATACATCTAGAAAGTGAGCTCATCTCAATTTCTCTAACACCCATCTGGCTTCAACAAAAGCCATTGCCCTAAAGTGGCCTCAAAGCGCTTGACAATTAACATCCCCCTAGGTCCACTGCTCAGATTCCCTCTTCTTTTACTCTCCCTTTCTTGCTCTATTCTGGCAATAGTAATGCCCTTGCCCCATCGCCAGTAGCTACAGGTGCTCATAGCTACCTCCTGTTCCCTCTGCCTGGAAATCTCCTTCCTCTAGACCTCATAGAGTTTACTCCCTAGCTTTCCTTGGCTTTTGTTCACATGTCACCTCCTCAGACTTTCCTTGTTTGATAGTGTCACCCCACCCTCATCCCAGCATACTCTATTCTTCATCCCCTATATTGCCTCTCACTGCCACCTGACATGCTATACATTTCACTTATATATTTATCGTATAATATAAGCTCCATGAGAAAAGGGGATTATCTGTCTCATTATTGTTTTGTGCACTACTGTATCCCCAGCAATTGGAGCAGTAGTGTGTACTTAATAGGTGTGTTTGATCAATGAATGAGGAAGAAGATACCTACTTAGTAGAACAGAGTAGCTGAGTAATCCCGATAGTCAATGCGTACTTATGTGGCAAAGGTAATCCCAAATCACTCTCTTAGTCAGTTGGATCACTCCTTCTTGCCACTAAAGAAACTTCTCCTCTGCCACCTGGGCAGATGCTCCCCCATCTTCCTTTGTTCCTGCAAGTTCCTTGGTGGGTCAAATAGTTCTGACATATGATGTCATTCCTCCTACTGGCCAGAAGACCTTGGCAGCTATACAGTGACTGTAACTAGGCTGTGCCAGTGTTAGCAAAGGACCAGCTCCAAGTCTGTCTCACCGCTTCAGTCACTGCCAACATGGTGCACAAGTCATAGAGAATAAACTGGTTTTATCTCCCCATGCAAAGTACATCTCTAAAAGCAGAGAACCATTTTAGCAATCCAGAACCACTGGGAATTCTGCCCTGACTGGAGATAGATGGCAAAAACACACCTTTGCTTAGGAGTGAGCTGCCTTTCTCTCATGGGACATCATCCAATCAAAGCCATGGAAGCTTTCATGTCTAATAAAGAGTCGCTAGTGGATTAAAATGTTCTACTTATCATAAATTATAGTTAAGTCAGCGTTTACCTCTCAGTGGCCCTTTTTCAAGTATGTTAAATTTGCCTAATGTTGATTATAGCTCAATATGATAATGATTGGGGCATTTTTTTTTCACTTGGGAGGATTTCTTCAGAATAACCACTGCATAAAAATCTGCAGACTGTATATGTATATGTATATGTATATGTATATGTATATGATGTATATGTATATAGTTTAGGCATCTCTATTAGTTTTGATTAGTTAGAGTGACAAGGATTAATTCTCACATCATCTATTATCTTTGCAAAGTTGGAAAACAGTTTTGTGACCCAATAACTCTACTAAAACAAGTAGGTCTTCTATTAGATTCTAACTGTGGTGGATAAGATTGCCTGAGTAAAGGAAAACACTGGCAGACAAGAAAATCAAGTCTGTATAGCCTCAATGAACTTTGGTGAGAAAGGACTATTCGATAGTAGCAAAGACCCCGGAGGTCCCCGGGGGTATGTTTGTATGTGGTGGCACTCAGTCAAGGAAGTGAAATGTAGACATGTGGGTAGGGGGTGGGACTGGGGACAAAATTAGGTGATAAGAGGGGTTGGGGAGATCCCAATCCAAAAGGAATGTGTGGTAGATGGGACCAGTATTACAGCACACAACTGCAAAGCTTTAAAATCTATAGATTGGAAACCTCTAATGATAGGAATCTGCTTATGAAGAAAAGAACAAGATATATTTGTATGATTGATGATTTTGTCCCAGACTGGTGATTCTTCATTTCTTACTCATTCCCTCAAGATCCTTCTTTATTTGAACAGCAGTGCAACCCTTGCATATAACAAGGCAAAAAGGAGCAGCAAGAAGGGAGGACTCTTCAAGTATAAAGAGCTGTGATCAATCTCCATTGCTGAGTGCTTGTAAAAGTGGCATCCAGTCTTGGGGATTGGAATTTCCTACTTCCGAGACTTCCACTGACAATTGTTGATCGTGTCTGTTTACTGTGGAAAGCTTTAGTTTACTGAGGAAGTACTTTGGCGTGGCAGGAGGTTGATGGGAATATAATCATTCCAGCTCAGCTATTCATCTTTAGCAACCTGTGTCCTGACGCCTGCTGGGTATGGCAGATTTCTGCCTTGTCGCCTTGTGTGGAATCACATGAGAGAAACAGTAACAAGGTTAATGCCATCCTTTCACAAAGAGAGTTTTGTTTGCTCTTGCTTTCTCTGCTACTACTCTCACACTCTCTACCATTACTCCCACCTTCCTTCTTCCACCCCCACCACCATGTTCCCACCGGATCTCCTGAGAGCCGTTACTCCTCAGCCCATCAGCCAAAGTTAGTGGGTTTCCATGGTTACCAGGCAGCTGGTGTCTAGACACTGAGAGATGCCTTGCAATTGAGCTGCAAATCTAGTTTCTATCATACACACCCCTCTCTTCCCTCCTCCTCTTTCCTCCCATTTCTTCTTTATTTACAGCGGGCATTAATGCCAACACGGGATGGAAGTTCCTTTTGACAGGCCATTAAAGGAAGGAAGGGAGGAGAGAGAGGGTGGAAAAGCCAAACTTACTGTCTTGTCATATCAGTAATGTGAGAGAAGAACTGAGGTGACAGATCCCGATCTGGCTCTTCTTTCTTCCTCACCAAGGGTTTTATTTAATTAAAATATTTTAAATTAGAAACCAGTGCCACTAGTCCACTGGGAGCCATAAGCATCTTTAAGAGCCAATAAGAGCATTTCAGGATCAGTGTCAGCTGATGGCACTGGACTGAGGTAGAATCTTTCACTGTTTCTGGATGATCAATGTTATTTCTCTTTCTCTAATGCTTGAGGGAACCATATGCCCGTAAGTATTACCAGATGGAAAGCTTTGGAGTGGGATGGAGGCAAATACAAGGAAGGGCCTTAACAGCTACACATCAGATCTGGAAAAGTCAAATTTAATCCCCCTTATTTCTTCTTAGAAAGAGAAAAGAAGCTTCTGACAGGAGTTGGACTGGCACTTACAGGTAGGCCTTGGTATTCTCTTGTTGACGTAATCAATTCTTTAGGACACCAATATCAGACTTTGTGTGAATGCCCAAGACAAGACCACCATAATTGTGTCTGAGTGCACACTAATTATGGGCATTATCTAAATCATAAAATGGCCAGATATTTCCCTAGCTTGGCTAATGTGAATACTGATACTCACCTCATTTCTCTTTCTAGATAATGTTTGCTGAGATGAGCAATCATAAAACAACCTGTGTCTCGTGTTAGCATCCAATTCAGACCAAAGCTCTGATTCCTTGAATCCTACTCCAAATCCCCTCACACAAGCCCAGATAAGTCTTCTAACCCTGTCTTACTGTAGTGCCACATGGTGTCCCCCTGTCTGTGTTCTCCCTAGGAGTAACATGTCAGTAGATCCAACTTTGTTTAACTGCAGATGTGTTCCTGGTAGTCCTTGGCTGGAAGGTATTGATAATTCATAAAATTTATTTCTATATTACAATTTATAGTGAAATTCAGTTAAAAATCTTTTTCTCATTTTCTCCTATATCTTCTAAATATTTTCTATTTAAAAAAATTTTTAATGTTTTTTATTTATTTCTGAGAGAGAGAGACACAGCATGAGCAGAGGAGGGTCAGAGAGAGAGGGAGACACAGAATCCAAAACAGGCTTCAGGCTCTGAGCTAGCTGTCAGCACAGAGCCGGACGCACGGCTCGAACCCACAAACCATGAGATCATGACCAGCGCCAAAGTTGGACGCTTAACCGACTGAGCCACCCAGGTGCCCCTCTTCTGAATATTTTCAATGTTATCTTTGTCTCCAAATGTATTGCTACAGCCCCATGAGTTCACCAATTCTCCTTGTTTTTCTTTTTTTTTTTTTTAATTTTTTTTTATTTATTTCTGAGAGAGAGAGACAGCATGAGCAGGGGAGGGTCAGAGAGAGAGGGAGACACAGAATCTGAATTAGTCTCCAGGCTCTGAGCTAGCTGTCAGCACAGAGCCCGATGCAGGGTTCGAACCCACGAACCATGAGATCATGACCTGAGTTGAAGTCAAACACTTAGCTGACTGAGCCACCCAGGTGCCCCAGCACAGTTCTCCTTCTAAGGTCTCATAAAAATCCAACTTAAAAAACAAAATTAAATCCTAATTTATTTTTCCTATCCCTAGTATTTTCTTTCTTTTGGTCTCAACATAAGACAAGATGATGTAGGCCCCTCAATGGATTTAAAAGACTTTTTGGAAATTTTGTAACCTGAGTCAGTCGTGATGGCAAAGACATGTGGGTCACACAGAGTGCAAACATCAAACATGTCTAAGAAAACTTATAGTGAGATTATGACCAAAAAAATTGATTTAGTACATTCTCATTAAAGCATGAAGAAAGACATGTCCCCTGCTTCAAACTCCATGATGTCAGAGAATTTGTTGAGGTAGGAACCATCTCTTCTCCCTTTCACGTTATCATTTGCTGGCTTTAAAGAACTGTTTTAGCTACCACTATCAGTTACAGAGAAGACACTTTCAAGAAGGCCACCGTGGAAGCAGAAAGATATGTTGAGAGACAACTACATTGGTTCAGACTTTAATGTCTTCACTGCCCTCTGAAAAGCCTGCCTGGCGCACAGCCATATATCCCTCCAGGCCTCACCAATGATATCACTTACCATCATCTGTCTTTCAGGTTGAATTCTATGGCTGGTTCTGGAATCGATACTCTTCTCATTCCTAGACCAGGTCAATTTAAAGAGCACTATACACAATCAGCTCAGCATCAAGTCAAGTTTGCCCAAACACCAATAATTGATCTCCTACTTAGGAACAGTTCCACTGACTAGACTTCTGCTCGGTTTGCTTTACCTAAGTCCCTGTCTCATTCATCTCATTTGTATTCTGGTTTCCTGATACTAAGGCACTGCCTTATTCTCATTCATTCTCTTTGAGATGAGAATCTTGTTCTTGGATCTATGATTGGAAGGCCCTGTTGCTGGCTAATAGACTTCTCCAACTGTTCATGGTCTCTCCTCCAACACTTGTTGACTACTCCTGTTGTTGACCTCCTGTTGACTATTGCCCTTAACCATTTACTTTACGTTCTGTGTTATTTTTCCCTCACTGTACTCCCTTGAATTGCTTATTACTGGCTCCATGCCCAGGCAGTAGTCTCTATTCCCTTTGAGTTTGGCACATATTTCAACAAAAGTATCAATACAGTTATTTTTATTTTTTCTTTCCACTTCATGGTCTCAGAGAGATATATTGTTGAGAAAGAAGAATGAACAGACATAAATAGGTACATATGGAGAGAGAGGATTTTAAGGAATGCTAAGGCCGACCTGGTTATATTTGTAGTGATAGTGATTGTATGATGTCCAGTATAGACTGAGATATAGGATTGGAGCCAGGAGTAGAGTCAAGGATATAGAGAAATATTTGGCAATAGAAATTGGAATTTAATGTGTATGAGGCCAGGAGTCATTAAAGTTTTGTGATAAGGAAAGTAATATGGTTACAATGATGATAAGGATTAACAATAAGACAGTGATGATATAAATTGGGTGGTTACCTGGCTATGAGGTCAGGACAGAAGTCATTAGAGAAGATGCATTTTTTGTTGCAGGGTCTACAAAAAATGTAGAACTGAATCTTGAATTATAGTCACATTAGGGGACAGGGAATAAAAACTAGACCCATGATGGCAAAGAAAATCTGGGAAACAGCAGAAATAAATCCAGTATACAGTCCCCATTAAAGTTAGGGGAAAAAAGAGTATTTTAAGAAACAAAAATGCACCAACAATTAAGGAGATTATTTTATTCAAGCTATTGCAATAGAGACCCCCAGCTTACAAGATCATGTCTTCGTAAGGGGGTTTTTTCTTAGATTCATGGGAAGAGTGGCCAACTTACATGTGGGGTTGTTGTGTAGCCAGTGGAAGATGTGGAATCAGTTAGCTGAACAAGATTTGTTTATCTCTGTGTCTAGCTTGTTTCAAAGGGATAAACAATTGTAATCTCAGCTACTCAATTATGAGACGAAGAATGGGAAATTCAGAGGGTCAGTGTCTGGCTTTGTCAACAGGTGCAGGCAAAGGGGGGAAAGAACCAGGTTTGACCTTGCCACAGGTAAGCAAGGAATCACCTGCAAGTCTTCTGGGAATCATGAGAAAGAGTGGATAGCAAATCAGGTGGAGAAGAGTGCTTTGCAGTATGACATTTTTCTGGAGCACAAAAAGGTGCAGAGACTTTAGGAAACAAAAGGTTGGAGAAATTCCTTAACTGACCCTGTATTCTGGAGCATAAAGCTCAACAGTGTCAAAAGAAGTTGTCAAAAAAGATCAAGAACAAAGGTAAATGACAAAAGGCCTTACCATTTGGATTTTTTTTTCATTAATTTGAGGAGAGTACTGTTAGAAAATGGTCAAGTTAAAGTCAGCTTATAGAGAAATAAAAGATGAAGTGAAGAAACGATAACGTAACAACAACTTAGCTTTTCATGCAGTTTGAAGAAGTAAAGGACAGATTTGTAAACTTCTTGAAGAAAGAGGCTGTTACCTTTGTATTTGGGAATTGTCTTGCACAAAGGAAAGTATATTTAGGCTATATTTTGTCCCATGTTATTCTAGAAAAGTCTCCATGAAAGCTTAGAAGAGGTAGATTTTACCTAAATATTAGGAATAAGTTACTGTGAAAATTGGAATGGCCCATTGAAGCAGAGGCTGTCCATCTGCTAGGAGTGTTCTAGGGGAGTCCAGTCTTTAAGCTGCAGCATTGCTGGAGGGTCTCCAAAACCCCTTTCTACTCTAAGGTTTCTGAATGTATATAGTTTGGTTACTTTCAAATAAATAGGGTTTTGAAAGTAGGAAGATAGTAGAATATAGATTTTAGACATAAAGTGTGCCTTGGAAAATGGGTTTATTAGAGAAAGACACTGGATGCAGAAAAGAGAGAAAGCCTTCAGTGGGATGATCTTTCAAATGGGAGTATTATATAATAGGCTGAACATACATGATTCTATAGTTCTATCCCAGGCAAGCTGTAGACTCACTGTGAATCTTTATTCTTTAATTGCTTATTGTCCCAATGTCCTCAAAGAGCCAAAGCTATTACCTTCTTTGCCACAAAGTAAAGAACTTTCAGCTCTTTGACTAAATAGAGAAAAATCAATACAAATACAAATACTACTTTTTTGATAGAGTTCTGGTTGTGTTCCAGCGAGTGCTATTGATTTTTAGAGCAATTTTTCACTCAAAGGCAGTGCCATAATTTGACAGGCCCCAGGAAGCCAAAACAGACAATGAGTGCAAAATGAATTGTCCCAGTAAGAGACGAGGATTGCATTTATTTATCCACGTGCCAGCATATAACACAAACACCTTTTGTAGGGCTTTCTTGTTACGATAATATTTTTTAAATTAATTTCAAAATTGAGTTAAACCTTCTCAGTAGGTTTTTTAACACTCTGTTTCCATTGGGAAGTGAAGGAGTGGTCGATGGGGCAATGACATGCATTTTCATTTTCTCTTCTTCAGGACATAGTAATGGTCTTTTACAGATTCCTAGATATGACAGCATTTGTAATAACTAGCAATTCTGGACTTTCACTACCTGATAACTAGTCATTTGGTTTATGAAGCCTACCCTAATTGATGATAGCTTTTCAGTCCAAGTTACTAATTTTAGAGGTCCTCATTTTTCCCCTCTCTGCATAGAATATCTGCTTCACCCCTCACAATCTGTGTACAATGTATTGAAGTTTGATATAACAATAATCCTTAGCCTGGTTCTGAAAACATACAGAGTATCTAAAAGTATTCCTGGTAGCCCTTAAAGCAAAATTATGTTGAGTTTACCTTTCATTGCACAAAGGAAAGAAAGAATGAAGGGGAGGGAAGGAGTGGAGGAGGGAAGTTAGAGTAAAGGGGGAAAGGATGAGGGAAAGAAATAGATCATACAGTGCATTTAGGACCACTGGGAAGATATGCAAGTTAAAATCAAGCAGTAGAATTCACTCAACCCCAAAGCCTGTGGGAGGTATTATGGGAGGCTCCAAATTCTTTTGTTGTTGTTGTTAAGTTTATTTATTTATTTTGAGAGAGAGAGGGAGGGGGAGAGGGAATCCCAAGCAGGCTCTACGCTGTCAGAGCAGAGCCCAACACAGGGCTGATCTCCTGGCACTTGGATCCATCTCAACACCCTGGGATCATGATCTGAGCCAAAACCGAGAGTCAAAGATTCAACTGTGTGAGCCATCCAGGCACCCCAGGAGGATCTGAATTAGCTGTGTGACTTTGGGCAAGTCATGGAGACTCTCTATCCTCAGTTTTGTGGGAGGGAATGAGGGGCTGAGATCCGATAATCTCTAATTCAGCTTCCACCCTGCTGTAATTTTACAGTCATAAGCCAACTCTATGACAATATATACAGATTTTGTATTTTTGTCCTGACTCACGGGATTTATACATTTGCATTGATAAAATTAGCAAGACAACTGCCACATCTTTAGTTTTCTTTGTGCTCTATAGATAGAGCCATAAGGGAAAATTAAACAACAAAGATAAATAATAGTCAAGTACCACTCAAACATAGCATAACAAGTCATGGCAAGGCACAAGCTGAAAATGACTCATAAATGTAGTGCTTTTATTTAAAAATCTGAATGTTACCTAAGCAATAGATATTCACAAGTAGGAAAAATTTTTAGGCAGCCATAGTCATTATTGGAGTGACTCTTACAGAGTTACAATTGTGTCTAATTTTTGTTTCTGTATTTTAATCCTGGAGTCAGTTAATCAAATCTTTTACTCAAATATCAGATCTTGGGATTTGATAACCTAGGATCTCTTTTTGCCTTTTTTTATTAAAAAATTTTCAATGTTTATTTATTTTTGAGAGAGAGAGAGCATGACTGGGGGAGGGACAGAGAGAGGAGAGACAGAATCTGAAGCAGGCTCCATGCTCTGAGCTGTCAGCACAGAGCCTGACATGGGGCTTGAACCCATGAAGTGCAAGATGAGATCATGACCTGAGCCTAAGTCCAATGCTTAAGTGACTGAGCCACCCAGGTGCTCCTGTTTCTGTCTTTAAAGACAAATGTTGAAAATATAATCTTTGTAATAGTCATATTAACTGAATCTATATTAAAACATTACAGATGATTAGTTTAAATCCTTCCTTCCTTCCTTCCTTCCTTCCTTCCTTCCTTCCTTCCTTCCTTCCTTCCTTCCTTCCTTCCTTCTTTCCTTCCTTCCTTTCCTTCCTTCCTTCCTTCCTTCCTTCCTTCCTTCCTTCCTTCCTTTCTTTGTTTACTTATTTTTGAGAGAGAGAGATGAAGGGACACAGAGAGAAGGAAACAGGATCTGAAGTGGGCTCTGCACTTAGAGCAGAGAGCCCAATGGAGGGCTCGGCATCACAAACCGTGAGATCATTACCTGAGCCAAAGTTGGACACTTAATCCATTGAGCCACCCAGCCACCCTGGTTAGCTGAATTTTTAAATGAAAACCAGTATAGCCTAGAAGATTGTTCTTTAGATTTCTTAGGGTTTGAGCAACACAAATTATTACACTTTTGTAACTGATCACTAAATGGGACCTAGGGTGACTGCAATACAAACACCAAAGGAAAAACAAACCTGAAAAGGCTGGTACAATGCCTAAGCAACCTGTTTGAATGAAGTTGGAAAACTGTAAAAGGAAAGCTAAAAAGTAGTCTTAATGAAAAATGACCAACAAACATAACAAGCCTGTTTAATTTTTCCCATCTCCTAAATATGGACCTCAGTAATTAATATCAAAATACTTGAGGTCTGATTTTTTTTTGAAAATTATTAACTTCCTCCAAAATGTAGCAGGAGAAATTATAGGTAAGCTTTAGGGGGGGAAATGCTAACTTAACAATATTAACAAGATTCGAAAAAATATGATATTTCTCTGCCTGGGATTTTTAAAAGAGAACAGTCCTTCCTACTCCATCTTTACGGTAGGAATTCCTTCCTTCAGAAGGCCCAGAAATGAGAGTGCTGTGCACAGGTAATGAAAATAAGCCATCAGAGCAGTCCTCTACACAGCCCCAAGGACTTCTCCCCCAACATATCCTCTGTCCCCAGATAACAGCAAGGCTTCTTGGAAGTGAAAAGATCTTTCTTATAATGATGTTGAAAAATCTCATTGTATCTACTCATTTTCCTTAAGGTTAAAGAATGAGAAGTCTTAGGTCTCTTTCAAGTCTCGGATTTGGTGATTATCAAATAAGGGAATTTTTCTTAAAATTGGACATGATGCCTTTTTTAAAAGTTTATTTATTTATTTTGAGGGAGAGAGAGAGAGAGAGTGGGGGGGGGGGCAGGGATGAGCAGAAAGAGGGAGAGAAAAATCCCAAGTAGGTTGTGTGCTGTCAGCATGGAACCTGACATGGCGCTTGATCTCACGACTGAAAGATCATGACTTGAGCTGAAATCAAGAGTCCAGTGCTTAACCAAATGAGCTACCCAGGCGCCCCAGATATGATGTCTTATGCCTGGAGAATTGCCATCCTCTCTATAACTTGCCTACTGGATGCAAGATTTACTACACACCTGGGGATGGGGGTGACTTAGTTCTTGTTCATTCGGTGTGGTACATTTTTGCTATAATATTTATGGAATCAAATTGAGCTAAGGCTGAAGATAAGGTTATTTCCTTTTGAAACCAATTGGCTGCTATTCTTTGGGTATAAAATAGAGGAGATTGTTCTGTTCTTAAGTAGACGCAATATTAGAGTAGTTCCTGCCTTTTGAAATATTACTGTTTAGGAGCCTTGGTTTTTGCATCCTACATCATAGAATCATGCCCCTTAGGTTTGGCCAGTTATCAACTTTGCTAATGTAATCATTTCTGGACTTTGGCCTTTGGCTTCAAGGCCATTTTTCAAAGAATGATATTTTTTTCCACTTTATAAGCAAAAAACTTCAGATTTTTCTCTCTTTCTTAGGATATTGAAAAAAAGGACAGGGGGCTGTGCATTACAATTGGATAAGTATGAATGTGTCATTTGTTAGACACCTAGGCAAGCAAGATAGTGGCAGGGAGTTAGGTTTTGCTTCCTCTCATTTAGTGCTCTTTACAAATCTATGAAATATTCTTATTATTATTATCATTTCTACTGATGAATTAATAGAAAAAACAAGGAAGATGCATATTAATACCTTTATCTGAAGGGTGACAAATACTAAACATTAAGTTTAATGTTTACTTAATAGTAAACATTAAGCCAATATTAGTTCCCATTCAGTTACTAATACTAATAGCCAACACTTACTGAGCACTTACTGAAATAAGCCATTCATTATTAAATACCTTAAATAATTAACATACTTAAATCTTATAACCACCCCATAAGGTAGGTAACAATACTACCATCAATTACAGATAAGGAAAATGAAGCAGTAAGAGGTTAAGTAACCCACTCAAAGTCATGGTAAGTGTCAGAGATAGAATTTAAATGCAAGTAGTCTGGCTCTAGAACCAGCTTTCTTATTCACTACTCCACGCCATCTAAAAATAGTTTTGCTTTTAGTACATATCTGTTTTGTACATTTGGTTTTTTTAATCTGAGTAATTTGTTATAAACTTAGAAGATAGACATAAAATTCAAAGTAGCCAAAAAAAAAAGGAGGTGATGGCATAATGCTTTCTATGGCTCTGAGCCAGAATACTGTTGAGGTTCCTTTTTATTATCCAACATTTTGAAATTCAGACAAACTTCTGCTATTCAAACATTACAGGTACACAGTTTTTCTGCTTGAGGTAATTAAGGTTTTATCTACATTCACAAAGCATTTTTAGGATTTTCCCTTACAAATATTAAATGCCTATCTTGTGATAAGCATGATACTAGGAGTTGGGGTTAATATAAATGGATTGATACATGAAAGTAAATAAACAAATATGAATAGAAATATTAATATTTGCCAGGCACTTTTCTAGGCATTTGGGATTTATTAGTGAGCAAAATAAATTTAAAATAATCTCTGTTTGAGGATCATGATGGAGGAACTGGTCTAAAGGATCAAGCTACTTTTTTGAGAAATTAGCCTATATGCTAAAACCTACAAGCAGTGGCATACCAAGATTGGTGTGGGTGGCTGGGTCCCTGATGGAGGGAAATGTTTTATTACTTACGTTGTTTATAATTGTCAGAGCATGGTTTTAATACAAGGTAGACCACCACCAACAACAACAAATCTCTGCCTTTGTGAAGTTTGAATTCTAGCAAATGGATCCTTTTCCTTGGAAAAGTTAGTTCATAGTCAAGAAGACTCAAAAGGATACCACAAACTGATGTATAATGCAAGAGATATAATTTCCATATAAACAAAGAGAAAGAACTGACTAATTATGCCTAGGATAGCTTTGGAGGTATGGAAACAACATTTGAGCTACTGCATGAGACAATTAAGCAGCAAACCCAAATGACTCAGACCACGAAGGTTTGCTACACATTTTGACTAAGGTAACTGATTGGCCTGCCTCCCAACTCAGTCCTTAGTTTTTGGTTAAAGGAATAATTGTAGTCCCATTCTGTAAAATCTGAGCCTGAGATAGAACTATTATATAAATACTTTATGGGTAGAAATCTGTAAGGGATGAGAAAGGACAGACCAGGGGAAGAAGACAGTCCAAGATGTAGGTTCTGGAAAAGTGAAGTCTCAACTTGATCCCACAGAGAGCCCTGAAGTACGAACTGCACCACCGATACACGGTTTTGCCCAAAAATGAGGGCACTGGAGTCTTGCGGGGCAGACAATGTATCACCTTTCAGGTACTTCTGGTTGAGGTAATTCACAAGTTATGTCCCCACCCAAGGGGCAGAAATGAGCCATTGGCTGCCAACACCTCCAATGGCTGGAAGATGGCAAAGGGAACATGAGCAGGTACCCACAGCATGTGAGACCAGGAGCATAGGGTATCCAGAAGGGATAAGTAGAGATGTAGAGATGCAGCGAAAACGTGAATGACAAGCAAAAGGAGAGGCAATATTGTGAACTAATTTTTTTCCTGCTTCTTTTTGCTTTGGTAGGCCATTTATGAAATCTGAAATAGACATTACTTCTTTTTTACTTCATTCACTAAAAAAATCTTGAAATATGAATACAGATGATGCCTGACTTTAATGCTGATTTGGCTTAGATTTTTTGCCTTTATAATGGTGTGAACATGATACGCGCTCAGTAGAAACCATACTTTGAAGTTTGATCTTTCCTTGGGCTAGCAGTATGTGGTAGGATCCTCTCTCACGATGCTGGGCAGTGGCAGAGAGCTGAAGCTCCCAGTCGGCCAGGCGATCACAAATGTGAACAACAGATACCCTTAGGACCATTCTGCCGTCTCTACTCACACGGCCATTCTGTATTTCATTTTCAGGACAGCATCCAATAAATTGCATGAGATATCCAACAGCTTTATTATAAAATAGACTTTGTGTGAGATGATTTTGCCCAACTGCAGACTAATTTAAGTGTTCCGAGCACGTTTTAGATAGGCCAGGCTAATGTATGATGTTCAGTAGGTTAGATGTATTACATGCATTTTTTGACTTAGGAGACTTTCAAACTGCAATGGGGTTTCTGGGACATAACCCCATTGTAAGTTGGGGAAGATCTGTAATATAAAAGTAGCAAAATGGAAAAAGCAGTACTATTATTTAGGGCTCCTGATTTGAAATTGTTTCTTAAAGATGAATATGACTTTTATTCTGAATAAAGGGAACCTCTTCCATTTTGAAATCAGAGCCCACAAATGTATCTTCTCGATATAGCTAAAGAGTCTTCCTCCAGACACCCTGCCCCCTTTTATTTTTCCAGTGAGAGTGTTTTAACATTTTTGAATGCCTTTTGACCCTACTGCTGGTTTTATCTATGGCCAGATGTTTCACATTAATGTTATTATGTTCGTGGCCTCTAAGACAATTGAGTTTATAAAGGCTAAAGACAGGAAGCTAAGCCTTCCTCTCAGCAAGGATTCTCCTCACCTGAGATCCTGTCAGGTGAAAAGGGCATTGCAGAGTTGAACTCCTATCAGATGGAATTTTGAACTATTAAGAAAATATACATTTCCACAAAAAAGGGGAAAAACTCAAATTTCTAGGCTGAACTGTTTCTGATCATCACCACTAGCAACACTCAATATCACAACAACATCACTTTTCTATCCCCATTGCGGCCTTTCTCCAGGTTTCTCAGTGTCCTAAGAGCCATGATTGTGCTGACTCCCCATCTTCCATTCCTCCTGCCGTCTAACAGAAAGCAGCGTCTCACTAGATCTCCAGATGCCACTGCCAGTTCGACATGTAGTTTAGCTGAGGGGAAGAACGATGGGGTGAATCTACTTGACTATTATGCTAAAGTAAAAATCCTCCAATTTTTGTTTTCAGTTTTAACCTTTAAAAGTTGACTTATTCATAGTGAGAATGTTAACACTTTAATTTTTAATGTAAGAAATATTAACACTTTAATTTTATTTATTTATACCTTAGTGTCCCCAAAATGACTTAGGGCCACTATGGAAAACACATAAATTGCATTTTTTAAAATCTTTCTGCATGTTTCTAATGGGGGCAAAGGATAGAACACTAATTTTTGATGGTTTGGCAGACATTTTCTACTGAGATTATTTAAGAAATTTCCAAGACTGGTCAACTTGTACATTCCTTTTTTTTTTTTTTTATTTCTAGGAGAGAGAGAGACAGCATGAGCAGGGGAGGGTCAGAGAGAGGGAGATACAGACTCCGAAATAGGCTATAGGCTCCAGGCTCTGAGCTGGCAGTCAGCACAGAGCCCGACGCGGGGCTCGAACCCACGAACCGCGAGATCACGACCTAAGCGAAAGTCGGACGCTTAACCGACTAAGCCNAGACTGAAACAGGCTCCAGGCTCTGAGCTGGCAGTCAGCACAGAGCCCGACGCGGGGCTCGAACCCACGAACCGCGAGATCACGACCTAAGCGAAAGTCGGACGCTTAACCGACTAAGCCACCCAGGCGCCCCAACTTGTACATTCTTTGGGTTTTGTTTTAATTTTTTTCAAAACAAAACTCTCTGGGTCATTTCTCTTTCAGAAAAGAAAGAAAGAAGGAAAGAAATGAAGGAAGGAAAGAGGAAGGGAGAAAGAGAGAGAGAGACCAGAAAACACTGACTTTCGTTCTAAATGTTAGAGATCCTAGATTCTTTCCCAAATTCTGACTGAATAGCTATTTAATTCATAAGTCACTGTATCTTTATTTTCTGATCAGAATATTCTAGTGGAGAAGTCCTTTTAATCACTTACTAGGAAAGAAGTTCTATTTTTCCTTTTTTTTCTTTTGGGAAATGGTTTTCATCTTCCTGGGATAAGAATGTTAAACTTGATGGATGTTTTTTACCCAAATCTCACAGGTTAGATTAAAGCATAAATGCACTTCATTCTGTACTTTGAATTTTATAAAGTCCTTCCAGATATCTTCTTTCAACCTCCAAACAACCTGCAATAAGGTGGAATAGTCATTATTTATATTATATATCAATCAAAATAGATAATATATAATCAAAATACAATATAGACAGTCAAAATATATATCATAATATATTCATATTTTTAATAGATTTTTAAAATAGATTTTGTAGAAAGGAAAAATAAGTTCTCTGAGATCATATGACCAATTGGTGCAATATTCAAGGCTGGAATACAAATCAACTTGGTCTCAGGCCTAAACTTTAAAGAAAAGTAAACACGTGTATGTATGTTTCATATATCATTGGGTGCCCACCATCATGCTGCCTTTGAGTTTTCTTGGTTAAATTTTTGCTTGTTACTCTTTGAAATCCTCAGGTGAATAGTGTTATAAGCAATAGAATTATCCTCTCTTTCAAAGGCTCAGAAAGCAAGAGGTGGGGGCATAGGTAATATTTGCATCATTCTGCTGACATGAAAATGGTATATACTGGCTTGGTGCTTTGAAAGGAACTTAAAATGTAAAACAAGGTTTTAAAAGAGTGGAGGTAAAAAATGTGTATCCCAGTGACCACCAAAAGCCACGATCCAGGCTCCAGATTGACATCTGGCACACAGCTCAAGCGGATGACCATGTAAGCAACAAAGGGATATGTGTGAGTTAGCTTCAGAATGTTTCTTATTACTTTCCTTCGAGGCTTTGAGGTGATAATGTTTAATATTCAAGAAAAGTGAAAATAAAAAGGGAAAGCAAACACCCCAGCCGGGAGTGATTGGTAGAGTAATTGTGGGCATGGCCCCAGGATGATAGCAGCTTCTATTTAATCAATGTTGACAAGGCTGGGGAGAGCTGGGCAGGTCCCAAGAGATAATGTTTTACTCGGAAATCCACTCAACCTAATTTCAGTAATGGAGGGCTGTGGAGGGGCCTGGACTGGAGCCAGTAAACAGGGCCATTAGAGCCCAGGGTAGGCGATAGCAGCTGGGAACACCGCCATCCCTCCGGCAGCACTGCGGCGAGCTGCCTGACCAAGCTCGCGAGCAGCCGCTGCCGCATATGCTCCTGGTGTCTGCTCCCCGACAGGATGTGCAGACGTGCTCTCCTCTCACCCTTTCGAGGAAATGAATGGGATGCATAAAGTAGAGAGCTGTTTCTAGACTATTTCCGCAAGGATCAGAGAGCCAATTTGCATGCATCTTTTGAGGGCCACTGTGAGATCATCCACCTGAGTCCCCTTACTCTTTTAAGGCTACCACCACACTATTTGAAATACATAAAGAAATGACTTCCATCTTTATTGCTGATTTTTTAAAAATGTTTATTTTTGAGAGTTGAAGTGGGAGGGAGACAGAGGGTCTGAAGCGGGCTCTAAGCTAAGAGCAAAGAGCCTGATGCAGGGGTCAAACTCATGAACCCTGAGATCAAGACCTGAGCTGAAGTCAGATGTACAACCACTTAAGCCACCCAGGCGCCCCTTTATTGCTGTTTTAATGTGGTCTTGATCTTCCTGAGGAATGATGGCTGTGGATCGAGAATGTGGAAGTTATCAGCATTTTCCGTATTTCGAAACTTATTAAAGATACTGAACTTTGCAAATACAGGGGAAATTATGCCCCTTTGGGTTGAGAGCTTCTTGTCCAGCTACCACTTCTTCCTTAAACACTCCTTCTCCAACAGACAGTATACTGCCAAATAAATATGCTAGTGATTAACTGGTGTATAATTTCCAGGAAGGTAGAGATCCTTATCTTACTTGGTGTTTTCATTGCTATAGCACCACTGCTATATTTGAAACATGTAGAACGCACCTAGTGAGGCTCAGGACTTTTCACTGAATAAATAAATGAATAAATGAGCAGCACATTTTTCTTCCCTTTTTTAGTGTTTTTAACTTTAGAACATTAAGAATACATGACTTTACTGCATGTGATGTTAACTTTCTTTTTAAGTTAACACAGAAATGATAAAATTCATGGAGACTCCTAATGAACATGGTCATTTCTAAGGGGTGTTTGGGTCTGAAAGAAGTAATGATTCTGTCAGGGCTAAAATGCTAGTGCCAGAGAATTTTACAGGTCTTTACCAGAAGCTAACATCACCTGTTCAAAGTGACTAAATGTAGTTTTTGAGAATTTAAATGTTTAATATATATAATTATAAAACACTGCCCAATTTCATTTTTTAAAAAATCCCTTCCCCTTAGACCAAACTACTAAAATGCATCATCAATCTTTGCATTTGTTTTTTTTTTTTTTAATTTGGGAGGATACATTATACCTCATAATAAAACTGGATTTGTGGGGTTGCTTTCCCTTGGTGAGGTATGATTTGGGCGGAGAATCCATTACTAGGTATCGAATAGTAATACTGTTAATGAGAATAAGTTCACTGGTCACCTGATACATGCATAACTTGTGACTTATTTAATTTTGCCTTTCCTGTAATGTCTTAACCATAATATTAGGTTTCCATGCTTAATATGAGCAAAAGTGCTATTCAGAGCTAAACTGAAAAAGAAAAAGCATTTCCTACTCTTTAACTTGCTGGCTTTCAACAATCACATCAACAACTCCAGGCTTTCCTCATTTGCCACTTCTGGGTCCATTTACTTCCACTCGTTCTGTGTCACTTGGTACTGAAAATCTCATTCAGTCTTTAGCTTCCACTGCCTCTTTGCCTCTTCGTAAGCAATAACTGTCTCAGAGGGAGGTTGATCCTCTAGATGGGGAATGTGATTATTTACCCTAATTGGATCATGATAATTGGAGTGACCAGCTGGCCTCCACCATTCATTTATCTCTGACACTCACCATGGTGATCAAAGATTTTGCACAAAATACTAAAGATTACATATTAACTCATCTCTAGCATTTATAATTATGTAATTAGTGCCAGAGAGTGCCAAGACCAGATTTCATATTGTTCAAGACTAATCAAGATTCTTCCCACCATTCTTAGCTGCTTGTATTAAGACCAGTTTTTGGACTGTGAAGGCTGCACGCCTAGGTACCTGTGGACCCCCTGCTCTGGTTCCCACTCTGAGCCCACCCATTGTTCTTGGGCAAAGATAAGGGCAGGAAGAGCAGTCTAAAATAGAAGCTGCCTAGATATCTCTGTCCTAGGTTGAAATTCACTGCTGCCGTTTACTAACAGTACAGCCTAGATAAGTTAACTTCATCTCACTGTACCTCAGCTTCCCCAACTGTAAAACGGACTGATTGAAGAGCCATAGGGATTAAATGAAAAGAACCAAGTACATGTAGAGCTGTTGTGAGCATGTAGTAAGGGCTCAACTATGTTAGCTATAGCTAAACACTTTATACAAAGGGTCAGGAAAGTTGTCATTTGTGATTCTCTCCAGGCAGTGAGGCTGCTGAGTAGAATGGGGAAGAAATTGTAGATATACAAGTATATGGTCAACATCGCTTATTAACTACAGTGACTTGTCTAGAATTGACATCGGAAAGAGAAGAAACAAGTTAGCAATATTCAGAAGTTCTCTCTGGCATTCACGCTCAAATGGACTCATTTCTACTAACTTGGATTCTGTTTCCAAAAACTTCCCCTTTGTCTAAGGTTAAAACTTTTCACAAACTCATACACACTCTCCCTTCCAACGTGGATCTGGCTAGAGCAGGCATGTGCTTCACATCTGATCACTGTTTCCTTCACTTGAACGAGGGTTTATTTTTGTTTGCTTGTTTCTGTTTTTGTGTATGCTTTAAAAATAGATAGCATTATGAGTTCTTGTTCTTATTTTGTGGTTGTGGAAGATTCTTACTTTACATTGTTTCCTTCCTCCATATTTTTTCCTACCCATAATTTCCTGGTGGCCTATAAAAATGTCACGGAATCCACTGACTTAACCCATATTATTTCTACCAGTTAGTCATCCCTACGTCTAACACGTAGAGATGACCCCTTTGTTCATTATTCAGTAATATTGAGTAAATAAAATTTTAAAAATACTCTCATCTTGGGCACTTGTGGGGATGAGCACTGGGTGTTATATGGAAACCAACCTGACAATAAACTATTTGTAAAAAAAAAAATACTCTCATCTCATGTGAAATATAATGTATAGATAATTGTATGTATTCAGTTGGGTTGAGTTCCAGCTAGTTGACTGACATGTTCCCTTTTGTAGCCAACTAATTGAACTTCATGAGCTTTAATTTTATGGTTTTTATTTTAAATGTTGGAGCCAACAATTTGTTTTTAATCTGAGAAGGTTTTTAAGTCACTAAAAGCCTGTGAATGCTAGCTACTTGTTTCTAGTGTGGAATAAAACTGATTTGATCTTGACCTCCTCTGGTCAAGTTTGACCACCTGCTGTAATAGGAAAACTGAGACCAGGCAAGTTCTATGTTCTAGTCCTGGCTGGGTCATGAGAAAACCGGATGATTTAGGGAAATGTCTGGACTTTCATTTCTTCATCTATAAAGTGAAGATGTCCCCCCATTCTTTCATTCAACAAATGTTTATTGAGGGCCTTCCCTGCACTAGGTTCTATGCC
This sequence comes from Hyaena hyaena, assembly GCF_003009895.1. Classification (NCBI taxonomy): domain Eukaryota; kingdom Metazoa; phylum Chordata; class Mammalia; order Carnivora; family Hyaenidae; genus Hyaena; species Hyaena hyaena. The sequence continues at coordinate 312,630 of NW_024081607.1, forward strand.
AGACACAGGGGGTTCAGAGTTGAGCAAAAATAATTAAAAAAAAAAATAATGTTGTTAACCCTTGAAGAGTTGTGTCTAGTGACTGGATGGTCGTTGAGGCCCCTCTCTGCTGATATTCGATGATTATGGATTTCATTGTCCGTGAAAGGCTTAAATGAGAGCAAGAATATTTGCGTTTTTTTCACCTCTTCTTAATATCTAGAAAAATGTTCGGCCCATTGCAGGTGTTCAGCAACAACTTAATGAACAAATAAATGACTAAATAATTATATTTCAAATACTTTGAAGCCTTTAAAGGAAAAAATATGCAGATATTGAAGCTCTCTTAATAAGAAGTGGACAGCGCCACTTCCTGCCACAATAAACAGATGTGTGCCATTTACATCATTTTTCCCAGGCCCAGGCAAAGGGTGACAAGAGAAAGTACAGGAATTTGGGAGGATTTAACTTGATTCCACTCTGACAGAAGACAGAAAGTGTGGCTACTTCTCAGAATTACCTGAATCTTTGTTCTTTTGTTTTCCGTTTTGGAATGTTCTTCCCTTTTTCCATCAACAGACATTCTGTTTCCACCTTTTCTCATAAGCCCCCCAGTCTCTCCTCAAATCTGCCACATAGCTCCCAATTTTTTTATTTTTAGGAAGAGAGGCTGAAAGTCTTGTTTTGCACCTACAACTGAACCTTCTATATGCTTCAGGCCAATTTAAATCAATGTTCTGTTTCTTTTGCAGTTTGAAAAAGGCACTAAATTCCCCGTTTCCTGAGTGATAAGGATAGTAAACCACCTTGGGGATACCTGTAGTATCCAAAGGTTTGAGTAAGGCTAGGGAACTAAGTAAATTCTCTGAGAGAATTCCAGATTACTATAAAAAAATAAACCTCACTTAAATAAATCTGAAAGCTTTCTTCTGGCAGAAAATTAGCTGATTCTGGGGCGGCTAGGTTGCTAAGTCGGTGAAGCATCCGACTTCAGCTCGGGTCATGATCTCACGATTCATGGATTTGAGTCCTGCATCGGGCTCTGTGCTGACAGATCGGAGCCTGGAGCCTGCTTTCAATTTTGTGACTCCTTCTCTTTCTGCCCCTCCCCTGCTCACATTCTGTCTCTCAAAAAAATAAAGTTAGAAAAAATTTATAAGAAGAAAGAAAATTAGCTGATTCATTAGTGCACCAGAGTTCTGTATAATCCATGAGGGACAATGCTGGTACACAGAGTACTCCAATGATCAGAATTGAGTTAGTTTTATACAAAACTTCTTCCTGAAAAATATGATTGGTATCCCAATTCTTGAAGAGTTAATAATAGTCACTTTAGAAGACTAGAGTCTTAAAATGTCTTTATGAGTAATAGTATGTAGTCTTACTACATAATAAGTAATAATTATGTTTTGGAAATAACTGATAGCTACAAATCCTCAAAATAAATCAGACTTAAACATTTTGCTCAAAAATTAACCATTGTAATATTAAAATTAACCATCATAGCTGCTACCTTATTTACCAGTCCAGCCTCATTTGATTCTAAAACTCAAATCTATTTTCAAGGAGATAAACATTTTCTGCTACTGACAGATTTAAAAGAATATTATCAGATGGTTGTTCCAAAGAAAGAATTCCAAAAATATATTTTCAGCGGTTGTCTTATTTGGATGTAGATGTTGAACTTCATCTGAATATAAATATAGAGCTGACTAATTTGAAAGAAGCATATATTTATGTGAACTCTTCTAATGATCTCCTAAAAGGCCTGGATTTCTTTAGTCTCAACATCTCTCATTTCTTAGAAAAGATGCTTGTAGAGTTGATCCTTGGCTGGCATCTAGGAACTTGGATTTTGAGAAGGGGCTCACCATTTCCTAACTAAGAGTCTTTACTGTGCGTAAACACTTGTTGCAAACAATGTGGTTTATGCTGGACATCCGTTTTCCTTCTGGGAGTCTGGATTTGGTACATGCCAGGTAGAGGGTGCCTACATGACCAGCCCCCAGTAAGAACTCTGGACTTGGGAGCTCAGATGAGCTTCCTTAGTGGCTGACCTCTCATACGTGTTGCAGTTTATTGCTGGAGGAATTAATCACATTCTGCATGACTCTATAGGTAAAGGACCCTTGGAAGGTTGTGAGTGGCTTCCTCCAAACTTCACCCCATACAACTTTTCCCTTTGATGATTTTGTTTTGTATCCTTTCACTGTAGCAAATTATAGCTATGAATAGGACTATATACTGAGTCTCATGAGTCCTTCTAGCAAATTATTGAACCTGGGTGTAGCCTAGGGGACACCCAACACAAGAAGTTTAGGTTAGCAGTATGGGTGATTTCAGGGCAAAGGAATTCTCTTTCCAGTAGCTGGCATATTAGTGAACCATCTGTCCCATGAAAGCAATTGACTGAGTTCTATCAGGAAACCAGGCAGAAGAAGAGTTAGAAAATTTGCCTACTTCCTGAGGAAGAAACTATCCTTTAAAAAGACGTAGTCTTCCATGTTAGACAAAGCACATTGCCTTATGGATAAGTATATTCAGTTGGAGTGTTCTTGACTACAGGTAACTAAAAATTACTATAATGGTTTAGTGTAAAGTTTAGTTATTTGTCTCACATAATAAGAGAAAGTCTGCGCTAAAAGTGTCTGGGACTGATTGGTCACTCAGTGATAGTTTTTTTCCTGTCTTTCTGCTCCACCACCCTTAGTATAGAGTTTTTGCCTTTGTGGTCGCAAGATAGCTTCCATCCTCCTGGGGTATTGTTTGATGTCTCAGTTATCAGGGATAACAGAAAGTAAAGGGCAAAGACCTCCTCTGGGGTCCTCCCCAGGGAATTCTGTCTCTATCTGATTTGCCATCACTGTGTTACGTGGATACCTCTAACGTCAACAGGATCTGGAAATTCAATTATTTTACTTTCCAGTGTTTATAACACCACAAAGAAGAGGTAAGAGAGTTGGAATGGTTGTTCAATGATCCACAGAAAGTATCTGTCACAATCAGTTTGTCATGAATGGAAAAGAGATACAAGCTTGTTGTCAATTCCTTATTTGAGAGCCTGTGTATGGATATCTCGATTGCGAGACTGAGAGATTAAAAATCATGGTAATTTCTGTTTAGTAGCTCCTTCCCCCAATATCGTAGCTTTGTTCCTGAACTCTTCCATACATGTCACTGAAAAACCTCCTGGAAGTAAACTCTTCTGAACTTGGAAGTTACATTACTGAGATAACAATAATCTCATTTTATCTTAAATCTTTTATGAAACGGTATGAAAAGGAGAAATGCATTGCACTATCATATGAACAGATGAGACAAAATACTAACCCCTTTCTCTCCCTCTCCCCCCACCCCCCACCCTTGTTTTCTTCCTCAGAAGCTGTAGATGAAACCAAACCTAAGGAAAGTGCCCGGCAGGATGAGGGTAAAGGAGAAGAACGTGAGGCGGACCAAGAACATGCCTGAACTTTAAGAAATGGCTTTCCACGTCCCCACTCTCCCCTCTCCTGACCCCTGTCTCTCCCCACCCCTCTTCTCAACTCCACTCTGAAGTTCCCCTTCCTGTCCTGCTCACGTCCGTGAGTCTGTCCTCTCCTACCCAATAGCCCTCTTTCTCTCTGTGTGGCAAACATTTAAAAAAAAAAAAAAGCAGGAAAGATCCCAAGTCAAACAGTGTGGCTTAAACATTTTTTGTTTCTTGGTGTTGTTATGGCGAGTTTTTGGTAATGATGATCCAATCATTTCGGGAAATTCTTGCACTGTATCCAAGTTTTTTGATCTGGTGCGTGTGGCCCTGTGGGAGTCCACTTTCCTCTCTATCTCTCTCTGTTCCAAGTGTGTGTGCAATGTTCCGTTCATCTGAGGAGTCCAAAATATCGAGTGAATTCAAAACCATTTTTCTTTTCCTCCTTTTAATGTGATGGAATGAACAAAAAGGAAAAAAATCAAAAACCCAGTTTGTTTTGAAAATAAATAAATAAATTAAATAAATAAATAAATAAAGCAAATGTGCCAATTAGCGTAACTTGCGGCTCTAAGGCTCCTTTTTCAATCTGAATATTAATAAATCATGAGAGTAATCAAACTCCAGTGGCTCTGTGTTTCTTTTCCACCAGCTCATTAGTTGATTTGACATATTGCCGTCTCACATTTCATCTTCTTTCTGGCTTCCCAGTCTGACATCAGTGACCCTGATCAGGAAAAGAAGGATGAAGCCTGAGCCTCTAGTCAGGACCAATTGCTTTGGTACTTGATGGGATTGTTGGGCACTGTATTCACTTGCTAAGGCATTATAGCAAAGTACCACAACCTGGGTAGCCCAACCAACCTACATTTATTTTCTCACCATTTTGGAGGCTAGAAGTCCAAAATCAAGGTGTTGGCAGAGTGGGTTCCTTCTGAGGGCTGGGGGGAAGGATCTGTTTCAGTCCTCTCTCCTCAGTATATAAATGACCATCTTCTCCCTGTGTCTCTTTGTATCACCTGTGGATATCTCTATGTCCAAATTCCCTCCCCTCCCCTGCCTTTTTTAAACAGTTTATTTATTTGCAGAGAGAGAGAGAAAGCATGAGTTGGAGAAAGGCAGAAAGAGAGGGAGAGAGAATCTCAAGTAGTTTTCCTTACTGTCTGCACAGGGCTCAATGTGGGACTCATGCTCACAAACCAAGAGATCACGACCTGAGCCTTAGTCAGACATTTAACTGACTGAGCCACTGAGGCACCCCCAAATTTCCCCTTTTTGTAAAAGACTGAATTTGACCCCATAATGACCTCATCTTAATTTTATTAACTCTGTCAAGAGCCTATCTCCAAATAAGGTCACATATGCATTTGAGGAAGAGGGGCATAATTCAACTCATAGCAAGCGCTAAGACTTGCCTTTACTCACATCACCTCGGAATATTTTCATGACTCTGAAGAAGTATCTAATGGAAGGTTATTCTAGGTTTTACTAAGTTAAATATTATAGAGAGATACATAACTCTTAGAAGCCCCTGGCTTTTGTTTAGATGACTTATTTTAATCCAAATATTGATACAGTACATTCTATCTTTTTCAGCTTTAATAAGTTAATATTTCTATTGGACATATCCCCATACAAGTCAGTTATCAGATTCTTGATTGAATATAATCATTGTTCCTGCAATGGCGATACTATATTTTTAAAAGTTGTACATTTAGCACACCCATCCTTTTCAAATTTCCTTCTAGTTCCCATTTTCTAAATACCCTCTATTAGAAGGTAAACAGTTCCAATGAGAAACAACAGTGTTCCTAAATCTTGAAGTGTTTGATTCTTTTCTTTTTTCTTCTAAATTTCCTAAATCAATCCTGGTGCAAATTCCTAACAAATCATACTTTGCCCTGACCCTGAGTCCCCACCATAGACAATCATGGCCAGTGGATGCCCTTCAGCTTCCAACACTCATCTGCACATAGAATTCCCTAGCAAGGAAAAGAAAATGTGTCAAAGCCTCCATGATAATGAAGATCATGGACATAAGTGATCTGAGAAGGAACAACTTATACCTTAGTAACTCTACTCAGCTCTGTGTGGAGCTGGTACCTATTTAATATTTTGAAAAGAGCTGATGTTACACAGGGGTGAGTCCTTACTGAATCAAAGGGTCTTTCCTTGTCACTGATACTAGTGAAATTTTCATTGGGAGAAGCAGCCACACAGAAATAGGTCAGGAAGCATCATTAACATAGCCAAACAATTTAAGAGTTTTTACTTCATTCTGAATTGATGTGATTTCCACAGAAGACTTTGGAGCAAGTATCTGGGACTTAACCATAATCTGATTAAGATCTCAACAGGTGTGGGATAAGATGATGAAAAAGGTCATTCATGGGTTGGAGCCATATTGGCAGTATATTGTTTAGGCATTCTTTTAAAGTTTGGGGGGGCGGGGTTGGTAGGATAAATGCTTTTACTTACCTCCCAAATCTATACCTCAAAGTAACATCTTTGTAACTTAGCACAGAAGCAAACCATAGGAAACTCCTAAATACAGAGAACAAATTGAGGGTTACTGGAGGAGTGTTGGGTGGGGGATGGGTTAAACAGGCAATGAGCATTAAGGAGGGCACTTGCTGGGATGAGCATTGGGTGTTATATGTAAGTGATAGATCACTAAATTCTACTCCTGAAACCGTTCTTATGTTATAATAATTTTAAATTATATTTAAATTATATATGCTGTTATAATTTTAAAATTCTCCCATTGAATTCATGGTCACACTGAAAACAATAGCATTGTAAGTCTACATTAATATATACTGTTTAGTGGTCTTCGTGTTTGTGTCAAAGTTGGGATTCTGGTTTTTGTACATGTGAATATCTGTTTTTATATGCTTTATAAACTCTTGGCTCCTTAATAGAATTTTTAAGGTGGGGAAGAACGCATTAGAGAAGCTCATAATAATCCTAAAAGACATACTAAAGACAAATGTAGCCTCACATTGATACAAAACAAATGTGACTCTAACTTATACACAGCAAACACAAAATCAATATACTACTAGGAAGTATAGATCATTCAAGATACAGAAATAAATAGATTTTAAATTCTGTTCAGAAAGCAACATAATTTGTTGATTCTAACATATCTACATCTGGGGGCACCTGGGTGGCTCAGCCAGTTAAGCAGACCACTCTTGATTTCAGTTCAGGTCATGATCTCATGGTTCATGAGTTCGAGTCCCATGATGAGAGCACGGAGCCTGCTTGGAATTTTCTCTCTCTCTCTCTCTCTCTCTCTTTCTCTCTCTCTCTTTCTCTCTCTCTGCCCTTTTCCAACTCGTTCTCTCTCTCAAAAATAAATAAGGATTAAAAAAAGAGCAGACACCCTTAAAACACCTACATCTGGAGTACTTTAATAAAAATTCAAACTAGGTTGGTCTTTCTCGCCACCATTTTGGAACCTGTGGATATCTGCTGGGAACAGGACTCCTAAAATGACAAATATGTTTGGAAGGCTGTGGTCCAAGGCCATTATTGTTGGCCATATACAGGGTCTCTGGCACACAGTTCTTAAAATTGAAGATGTTTATGCTGCAGATGAAACTGAATTCTACTGAGGCAGGAGATGTGCCTCTGTGTACAAAGCCAAGAACAACACAGCGACACCTGGTGGCAAACTGAACAAAACCAGAGTCATCTGGGGGAAAGTAACTCCTGCTCATGGAAACGGTGACATGGTTCGTGCCAAATTCCAAAGCAATCTTCCTGCTAAAGCCATTGGCCACAGAACTCATGAGATGCTGTACCCCTCAAGGATTTAAACTTAAGGAAAAGGAAATAAATAAAGGTGTAAATTTGTTCTCTTATATTTTTGTTAAAAAATAATAAAAACTACACTGAGGACAAGTAAAAAAGGCCTCAACATCAACAGGTGAATCTTTCAAATGGTAATAAAATCATCTTCTGGGCACTATTCCTGATATTCTCTTGATAGCAAAACTATTGCCATGTCTGCATGAACTAGTCTTTTGACTGAGTTGTATTATTCTGGTCTAAAATGTTCAGTCATGACGTGATACAATTCCTATCATTCTGCTTACACTGCTCATCCTTCAGTCTTTTCCACCACCATCCATCCAGTGACTCAGTTCAGAAACTTGGAAAGTAGGCTGATTTCTCTTTTTCTCAGAAAACATTTCATTATCAACAAACATGCTAATGTGGGTTCCAGAAGAAAATAAAGATAAACTTGTGCCTGCTGCTCTGACCAAAACCTTCACTTGCCTTAGTCAGTGTGAGGTCTTATCGGGGTCTTTCACAGAGGTCCCTGCCTCTATTCAGCTCATCAAGAAATCAGGGAGGAATTATCAAACTCTTTCTCAACTTCTCGGGAAAAAGGCACAGTGGAGGTCTCAGAAATGCATTATTTCCAGAGTCAGTCAGCGCCAGAAAATCCAGTTCTGCAGTTTGCATGGAAGCCTGAGAAATAGGAAAATCAAATTAATGAGTGATTTCCATGGAGCATTACTGAGATCACCACAAATCCCATTAACTTTTTTTTTTAACCTTTGCATACATTGCCTGTTGTCATGGAAACACAGCTTCTGCTAAGCAGCCTATAAAAATAATTTAATGATTGGTGGCCCTTCTAGCTAAAAGCTAGCTAATAAGCATTAGAAATGTGGACGTTCTTTACTTAAAAACAACAACAACAACAATAACAACAGTTCATGTAACTTTTTTTCCTAGGGGATTAAAACTCATGCCTGCCTATCATGTATGTAAGGCTGGCATCCACACCCACTACCTCTTTCAGTTACCTATTTGCTCATGTGTAATTGCAGTTTCATCCTGTTTTTCCTGGAAACAAATTTGTAGTCATCAGGAATGAGGGCAAGGTTATAGCTATGAGAACGATGAGTTAGTAAATGCTCTTGGGGAATTCTATTAAAGTGGCAAACACATTTCGAATGTACATTTTCCAGCAGACTGGCTACTTGATTTGTTTTTTCACAGGTATGTGTTATTGTTCATAATTACAGCATATTTAGTGTTGCAGATGGCACCTTAATAAGTATATTTTTGATGAAGGGAGATGCTTCCATACCAAGGAAAACGTCTCTGGTTAACATCGTTATCACATGTGATCAGGCTATGAAAGCACATGGGGTTGTCAAAAGAATCTTAAAATAATTTTATTGTTTAATTACCCAAATAACGCAGGTTCACTGTAGAGAGGTAAAAAATATAAATAAGAAAAGGAAGATAAAAATAATCCACAGTTTGCCACCCACAATTGAGCATTTAAACAGAGAGAGATAGCTTTATATAGTTTGTCTGCCTGTTTATCTGCCTTCTCTTTCTGTAGACCATCTGCTTATCTAGTTATCTACATCTCTATCAATATATAGGTAGGTATTTAAAATGGGCTCATGCTGTATATATTTTGTAAACCGCTCCACACAAGACGGACATTTTCATACAGACTGCTAAAGTATAGACAGATTTAAAATTGCTTTCCTAGGGGAGGCTGGGTGGCTCACTGGTTAAGCATTTGACTCTTGGTTTTGGCTCAGGTCATGGTCTCATGGTTGGTGAGTTCAAGCCCCACATCAGGCTCTGTGCTGACAGTGAGGAGCCTACTTGGGATTCTTTCTCTCTCCCTCTCTCTTTGCCTCTTCTACATACTCTCTCACAAAATGAATAAATAAACTTAAAGAAAAAATAAAATTGCCTCCCTATGCCTTACTGAAGCCTGAGCTAAAGGGGGAAAATGTGCAGTTTTATGCATATACACTTTTTAAAACATTATCTTATATCATGATCCAAGTGGGAAAGTTAATGAAAGGTCTACAATCAAAGACATGAGTCTATAGAAAACCCATGTTGGTTGCCCAAGCTATTGGCACACCCTTGTCACCCATCATGAACCTGCCTGCTGGTGGCCATGGGTTGCTTTGTTTGTTGGGCCAGGGAACGAAGGATGATTGAAAAGGACTGATGTTATTGTGCAGTAATGTAGAGTTGCAAACATACAAACAGAAACCGTCTTTATTTGAAATTTTGATCTTCGGTTTATCACAGATATTTTTGCATTAATTTTGATTTTGCAAATATTGCATTATTATTTATCTTGGAACACCTGGGTGGTTCAGTCAGTTAAGCATCTGACTCTTGATTCAGGCTCAGGTCATGATCTCACAGTTTGTGAAATCCAGCTGCACGTTGTGCTCTGCATGGACAGCTTGGAGCCTGCTTGGGATTCTCTCTCTCTCACTCTCTCTCTGCCCCTCCCCTACTTGCACTTTGTCTCTTTCTTTCAAAAATAAATAAACTTAAATATATATATATATCATTTGTCTCAATTACTGATTTTTTTTATGTGACCTTAAATTTCACCCTTGAGGCAAGCACCTCACTGGTCCTACCCTAATCCTGTCCCTGAGGTTCTCAAAGGGAATGCTAGAATTGGAAATTTTCTAGACAGACATTTTCTGATGACTGGCAACTGTCACTATATGGGCTTTTCGTGATACCCAGGGACTATAAGGCTTGAGAGCATGTGGGCCCATGAGGACTTCAGAATTAAATGTCTAATATTCCTAGGAAATTAATAGAATTACGCTAAGATGTTTCCTTGCTTTCAAGAGAAGGTAGAGATGGCGAAACATGGGGATATAGACAATAGGGAGTGATCGAACAGAGTCAGTGATACGGCAAACAGAAAAATTCATGCCCCACCTAAACACTCTGAAAATAAACTAAGGAGTATTGAAGGATAATACTGGCCTGCCCAATCAAACCACCAATTTGTGATGCCCCCTGGGCTTTCACTACTTCTCACATACTTCCCCTTTGCCGGGGAAGCCTACAGCCATGAAACTACTTTGGTCACTTCAATACTCCTGTTCGTGAAAAAGCTAATCAACCAGGTCTTCTTATAACCTAGAGCTAATGGTCACTAAGTGTTAGGAGAACCAAGCACTCGTGACTGCAAATTTATGTTTAAACTATAGATAAGAAGATGAATATTTCATTTTATACTTAGGAGTAAAAAAGAAGGTATCTCTCTTGCTTGGAATTTTTTAAGCATGAGAGTTAGAATTATGCTTTTTAAAAATTTCTTTCCCATCATTTTGGGAAAAGAAGATGCAGGACAGGAACAAAAGGAGACATTTGGTGTCCAACTGTCTTAATTTTTCTACCCTCCATAGCCCTCCTCCTCCACCTTTAGTAAGTGGAAGCAGGAAAGAGCCTGGAGACCTTGGAGTGATTCATAAACAAGCGGGAATGCCAAGGGGCAGCCAGAGGGAGGCAGTGCCTGTGTGCTGGCCTCAATGGCCGCAAAAATCATCTCCCACACCCCCAGAGGGTAGACAGCCTCTGCCTTTGCATGCAAGGTCACCAACAGTGTTGCCCTTGCTGACTTTCTGACCTCCTACTAGCCTAGACCTATGAATCCTGCCCTCCTCCCCACTCCTGCTGCCAGTGTAGCCCACCCTGTCTTCGTAGATGACTCCTGCCAGACAGCAAACCAGTTAGCCGTGGGAGTTTTGTCCTACTCAGTTTTGTGCTCTGGTTACCTGAGTGTCTGAAAATAGCAAGTGGCTATCAAGTAAATGCTTCAAGAATGCATGAATGGATGAAGGAATAAATGAATGAATGGACTTTGATTCATGCCTGTCGATGGCTACCTCCTTTCCCCTTCCTTTGGCTTTGTAAACTACCCATAGTAGCTCCAAGTTACAACACAGGCTCCTGTCCAAGAAGAGGGAGAATTCAGCACTGTCACGTATCACACCTGTTGATGAACTTGGGGCAGCAATGGTCTTATGAATTCCACTAGTTGTGATTGAGTCACTAAATGATGGCTAAGAGATTCCAGCCATGGCCTCCTCATTGTCCCTGCTTGCTCCACACCTAACTGTATGTTGGCCCTCAGTTACTTCATTGTCACCTTTGCACATGTCTTCCCTCTGCCTGTAACGCTCTTCTCCTAGATACCTTCAGGTCTTTTCTCAAAAAGCATCTTCTCACCAAAGCCTTGCATTACTAGCTGACTCAGTATTTTCTATCACAACAAGTGAGTGAATCCCTCTCACAACTGCAACCACAAATTTTACTTAAGTCTTTTATTTGCTCCTTGAATTTAGCACATGCTTTTTGGCCTTCTCACTTTTAAAACTAGTTTCTCCTAACTATAGCATTCATCCATGAACTACTTTCTCACAATGTTACTTAGCAGTGGACATCTGTTCACTGCATCTTTTCACAGTCCACTGGTAATAATAGACTACCTCTTTCTTATGTTGAATCTATGCCATTTAATTTGAATACCGCTGACTCTGAATCTTTTCCTCTCCTCCTCAACAGAGACTAGATGTAAGAAGAACCAGGCCTGGCCAGTCAGCCCAATATATGCCCTGGCTTTGGCAATTAGCTTAGGCACCAGCAAGTGACTTAACCAGGTCATTCCTTGGAATTTTCCTTCATAATGGCTGTTTGCTCACTATGTGGAAAGAGCCTGCCCAAGAAATGGAGACCGAGTCCTGGTAACATTGTCTGGTCACCTAGTTCCAACAATGCTTGAAACAAGTACTATTCTTGGACTTTTCAATTCTCTTTCATCAATACCTTTCATTGCTTAAGCAAGTTTGAGTTGTATTTCTGCCATGTAAAACTTAAAATATTCCTGATATATCAGCGCCTCCATGCTTGCCCCAACCCCAGTAACCTCCTACACATAACTAAGCCCCTGGGTGATGCTTCCACCCTAATGGTCCTGGTTTCTTGACCCCTGGACATTTTCACATCTGTGGCATAAGCACAGTGATTTGCTATCCAATGTATATAACATATCCCCTGTGTTTCCACACATGTTGATCACATATTTTCAAGATTTAATACATAAACTAAAAATACTGAGAGATAACACCATTATATCTACAGAGGAGGAAAATATAAGGTTGGAAGGTTGGAAGTGGGGTTGTGGGTTGTGATGCCAATGACACTTTTCCCATCCCCAAACTCTGAGTGAAAGTCATAAAGCATATTATATGCTTAGAAGAACAGGATATCGAGTGTGATCTAATCTTGGAATCATAGGTGTCTCTCTCAAATATCAAACCTTAATTTATATCAGAACAGCATATGGTATGCAAGTAATTATACATCTTAATGAACATGAATCCTTTGCTATTGGCAAACTATGTTGAACAAATATTTAAAAATATTTACTCTGGGTATATTACTGTTATGCTACAATAGAGTGGGTGTTGAATGAAATAAAAATTAGTATGGTTTTGTCGCCTAGAGTAAAAAATGCTGCATATGTGTTAGTATGTATGTATATATAATAATGTATAATTATTGTATGTGTATATATATATTTATATACATACATGTATATACATACATGTATATGGTAATTTGATAAGATGCAGAAAGTGGGACAAGAAATAAAAAATTAAAAACAAAAAATAAAACAAAAACAGGGATCTCACCTTAACAGCTATAACATAGAAGTAATTGTCACTAGTGTCTATCCTGGAACTTTCCTGAAGGTATTAGGACATAAGAAGATCTCATTTTGCTAGGGTATCACCTAAAACAGGGATGGTTAGCCAACACCCTGGAAGGGGTTTTAGTGAATATGTTTTTTAATTTATTCATTTATTTTGAGAGAGAGAGAGAGAGCATGAGCAAGAAAGGGGGCAGAGAGGGAGGGAGACAGAGAGAATCTGGAGCAATGTCAGTGCAGAGTCCAATGCAGGGCTTTAATTATGAACTGTGAATTAATGACCTGAGCTGAAACCAAGAGTTGGATGCTTAACTGACTGAGCCACCCAGACACCCCTATTGTATTTTTGAACAGACAAAGTCAGGTTTCTTTCTTTTCCCCTTTGGCTTACCTTTTCTTCAAATAGTCTTTGTGAGACTCAAGTTGGAGCTACTATGTCATGTTGCATATTATTAAGCAAGTCCTCATCTGCTACTTTAAAGCTATTACCAGGGCAATTCACATGGGATCATTTCTTCTATTTATCCATGCTTAGTCTTTGTTTTCTGGCCATTGCACAGGAACCTAGAAGCTACCCCAGGTTCAAGACATCATCAGTTGATTCCACAGAAATGTGTTAAACACTTGTACTGACCAAAGCACAGGAGACAACACAAGAACTAAGACACCATCCATAAAATTAAAGGGTGCTAACATAAAACTAGGCCAGTGGATTTTTGCAATGACTGCTGTAGAGGAATAGTTCTGTGAGAACCAGATAGAGGTGTATCCAAACTGTGCAGAAAATAGGGAAGGTTTCCTGGAGGAGGGGGAGAAATTAAAGACACTTAGTCTTTAGTAATGTGGAAGTTTTTTGAACGAAGAAGTAGGAGAAAGAAATCCTACACAGAGAGACCACTTTTACAGACCTAAACATACAAGAGCACTTGAAATGATTGGAAATGGAAAGAAGTCTGCACATCTGTAAAAGTAGAGTACAAAGGGATGCATGGCTTTTGTACACAGAAAAGGCTGTGAAAAGTGTTGGAGATAGTTGTAAAGAGTTTAGAAAACTAACTCAGGAGTTTGGACTCTATTGTATAAACGATGGTATATAAGGACTCAACTGTTAGAATCCATCTCGGATAGAATTGAATGGGTTTGTAAGCTTAGATGAAAAATAAAATAAATCTTTATTTTGACTGATTATTATGTAAAACATAGTGTCTCCTTCTGTCTTAGTCTGCTTGGACTGCTATAATGAAATACCATAGACTGTGTGGCTTCAAAAACAACATTTATTTCTCTTAGATCCAGAGGTTGAGAAGTCCAAGATGAGAGCAGATTGTTTGATTCTTAGTGAGGGCTCTCTTCCTTGCTTATAGGTGGCCGCCTTCTTGGTGTCCTCACATAACAATGAGAGAAGGAGCTCTGCTGTCACTTCCTATTCTTTTTTTTTTTTTAATATTTTTATTTATTTCTAGGAGAGAGAGAGAGACAGCGTGAGCAGGGGAGGGTCAGAGAGAGAGGGAGTCACAGACTCCGAAACAGGCTCCAGGCTCTGAGCTGGCAGTCAGCACAGAGCCCGACGCAGGGCTCGAACCCACGAACCGTGAGATCATGACCCAAGCGAAAGTCGGACGCTTAACCGACTAAGCCACCCAGGTGCCCCTGTCACTTCCTATTCTAATGAGGGCCCCGATCCTACCATGGGATCCACCTTCATGCCCACATTGAAATCTACTTGCTTCTCATCCCCCTACCCCTCCTAATACCATAACATTGAGGGTTAAGGCTTCAGCATGAGCATTTTGGGAGGAAACAAGCATTCAGTTATGAATGTAGCTAGCAAAACATTATATTATTATTTCCAGACAACATTCTGAGAAGGATAATGGGTGCCTATGCTTAGTCAATTGCCAAAGGATCTAGGGCACAAAAAAGGTTAAGAGTCTTATATTACAGAAATTTTAGAAACTGGATTTTGTTTTTTAGAGGGAGTATAAATTTTAATACTATCGCTCATAAAATCCATGTTTCAAAGGTTACAAAACAGAACCATGTTTACCAAAAAGCAAATAAATCATCTTGCTTTGGGACTTCTTCTTTCATCTCTGATTTTTATTTTATTTTATTATTTTTTTTGGTGGGGGGTAATGCTTAGTCTTTTTTTTAATTTTTTTAAATTTTTAATGTTTTTTTCTTTTTATTATTATTATTTTTTTACAAATAGTTTATTGTCAAGCTGGTTTCCATATAACACCCAGTGCTCATCCCCACAAGTGCCCTCCTCCATGCACACCTCCCCCCTCCCCACCCCGACACCCATCAGTCCTCAGTTTGTTCTCAGCATTCAAGAGTCTCTCATGGTTTGCCTCTCTCCCTCTCACCCACTATTTCCCCCCTTCTTCTCCCCCACGGTCCTCCGTTAAGTTCCTCCTAATCCTCCTACACGTGCAATCATATGGTATTTGTCCTTCTCTGCCTGACTTATTTCCCTCAGCATAACACCCTCAAGGTCCATCCATGTTGCTACACATGGCCAGATTTCATTGTTTCTCATTGCCATGTAGTATTCCATGGTATAGATAAACCACATCTTCTTGATCCATTCATCCGTTGATGGACACTTAGGCTCTTTCCATGTTTTAGCTATTGTTGAGAGTGTTGCTATGAACATTGGGGTACATGTGCCCCTATGCATCAGCATTTCTGTATCCCTTGGGTAAATTCCTAGCAGTGCTATTGCTGGGTCATAGGGAAGTTCTATTGTTAACTTTTTGAGGAACTTCCACACTGTTTTCCAGTTTAGAGACTGGATTTGTGGTTTAAAAAGAAAACTGGCAATACTGCAGACTACAAAGAAGTTGTAAAGATGAAGAATGGTCAGGAGGCTAACGTTACTGTTTCAATGGGAGATGATGAGGAATAAGCAGAAACACTGGGTAAAGAGTTGAGGAGAAGGAGGCTGTGGGAAGAAGGGAGGAGAAGATGAGGCAGCAGAAACAGCAAGTTCAAGCCCAGTGGGTAAGAAGAGCTGGCTGTGTTCCAACAAAGGAATGAGTAGAGTGGCTGTGAGGTGGCAAGCAAGGGAAAGTGGGATAGCTTGAGACTGTCAAGTAGAAGGGCCATGTTAAATCACTGTAGTCTTGATAAGGAGATTGTTCCATATGTAGAATGTGAAGCCATTTAAGAACTTTAAGCAAGGGAGTCAATGTGATTTGATATATCTTATATAAAGGAAACTCTGATTTTCTGTAAAGTCAGGATTGAGGGCAAAAAAGGATGCAAGTGGGAAACCAGTGAGAAATAATGATGGCTGGGTCAGGGAAAATGTTGGCGAGGGAGTGGAGAAGCTTAATATGGTATGGTGGTTAATTTAATTGGTCAGCTTGGCTGGGCCATGGTGTCCAGATAATTGATCAGACATTATTCTACAGTTTCTGTGAGGGTATTTTCAGATTAGATTAACACATAAATTGGAAGACTTTGAGTAAAGCAGATTGATTTGAATAACATGGCTGGGCCTCATCCATTAAGTGAAGGTCTAAAATCATGAACAATCCCCAAGTAAGAGAGAATTCTCCAGTAGGCAGACTGGACTCAGACTGGAAAATTGACTGTTCCTGGTTCTCCAGCCTGATAGCTTTCAGACTCCAACTAGAATATGGACAATTTGGAGTCTTTAGGCTCCCAGCCCACCCTGCAGATTTTGGACTGGTCAGCCTCCACAATCATGAGAGCCAATTTTTTATAATCAATCAATCAATATTTCGCTAGAGAACAGTGACTAATATAAATGATATGGTGAAATGTTGATTCAACAAAACTTGTTGATAGACTATCTGGAGAGTGAGGAAAAGGGAGGTATTTCTCAAACTTTTGTCATGAGCGACTGGGCATACAATAGTACCATTTAATTCATTTTCTGGGAAAGCAAAGAGTGAGGGAGAAAAAAGTCTGAAAGTAAATCAGTGTAACTTGCATGTTAATTTTGAGGTGCCTATGATACATTTAATTAGAGATGTCATGTAGGAAGATGCATTTCCGAGTCTCTAACAAAGAAGAAAGAGCTAAGCTGGAGCTATTAAAGTTAAATGTTATAGAGAGAATTTCTGAGAGAAAGAGAGAGAAAGGCTGAGGATCAAGCCCCAGGGCACCCATAGATAGGAACCAATAAAGGAAACTAAGAGGCAGCAACCAGAGAGGCAGGAGAAAGACCATAAAAGTATAAAATTCTTGAGAAAGAAGAGTGTTTCAAGAAGGAAGTAGGAATCCACTTTATTAACTATAGAATAAATTTTATTTATTTATTTATTTATTTATTTATTTATTTATTTATTTATTTAGATTGAGAGAGAAACAGAGAGAGTATCTTAAGCAGACTCAATGCCCAGCATGGAGCTCTACTCAGGGCTCCTGACCAAAATTAAGAATCAGATGCTTAAGTGACTTAACCACCTAGGCATCCCATAATCAATTTTATTGATGTATAATATACATATAATTAAATGCACATATTTTAACTGTGCTGTTCAATAAGCTTTTAAAAATGCATACACTTGTGTAACCTTCATCACAATATATAGAATGTTTCCATTATTCCCCAAAAGGTTCCTTTTTTTGTATTTTCCCAGTCTATTACCAACCTTACCCCAACTCCCCACCACCAGTGGATCTTCCTTCTATCACTATATATTTGAATGATATTTTCTAGATTTTCATATAAACTGAATTACCTGATGTCTGGCTTCTTTCAAGCAGCATCTTTTAAAAATTCATCTACACTGTTTAATGTACCAGATGTACCAGTAGTTCAGGCTTTTCTGTTGCTGAATATTATTCTACTGTATGGACACAGTATTACTTGTTTATCCACTCACCTGTTGTTGGACATTTGGGTTGTTTTCCTTTGAGGCTATTAATATTAAATTAAACTGCTATTAACATTTATGTACAGATCTTTGTGTTAACATATGCTTTTATTTCTCTTGAGCAAATACCTAAGAGTAAAATGGCTGGGTCACATAGCAAGAGGATATTTCATTTCTTAAGAAGCTGATGACCTGTTTTCTAAAGTGGTTATACCATTTTTCATTCTAATCAGCAACACAGCAGAGTTCCATTTGTTCCAAGCCCTCCCTCACCAGCACCAGATGTTGTCAGTCTTTATAATTTTAGCCATTTTAGTGGATGTGTAGAAGTATCTTGTTGTGCATTTTTTTGCCTTTCACAGATGATTAATGATCAAAATTCCAGCAAACATTTTTAAGGAAAAATTGGCAAGCTGATTTTAAAATTTATTTGGAGGGGCGCCTGGGTGGCTTAGTCGGTTAAGCGTCCGACTTTCGCTTAGGTCATGATCTCGCGGTTCGTGGGTTCGAGCCCCGCGTCGGGCTCTGTGCCAACTGCCAGCTCAGAGCCTGGAGCCTGTTTCAGTCTGTGACTCCCTCTCTCTCTGACCCTCCCCTGCTCACGCTGTCTCTCTCTCTCTCTCCTAGAAATAAATAAAACATTTTTAAAAAAATTTAAAAAAATAAAATAAAATAAATAAAATTTATTTGGAAAGGCAAAGGACCTAAAATAAGCAATATGGTTTCGGAAAAGAACTGGCTCGTACTATCTGATTTTAAAGTTTACTATAAAGCTACAGTAATAAAGGCAGTATGGTGTTGCCACATCTCAAAGGAAAAGAATAGAGAGTTCAGAAATAGATCCATGGTTATATGTTCAATTGAGTTTTGACAAAAAGCCAAGGTCCTTCAATGGGGAAAGGATAGTTGTTTCAAAAAAGGGCACTAGACCAATGGATATCTGTATAGAATAAAATAAACCTCAACTCTTACATGCAATTATACATAAAATTTAATTCAAACTGCATCATAGACTTAAATTTAAAACCAAAACTATAATATGCCTAAAAATATAGGAGAAAATCTTTGTAATCATAAGATAGGTAAAGATTTCTTATATAGGATACAAAAGCATGATTTATAAAAGAAAAAAAATCAATAAATGAATGCCATCAAAACATCTGATCTTTGAAAGACAGCATAAAGGAAATTAATTCACAAGCTACAGATTGTGAGAAAGTTTTTTATACATTATACATATTTTTATATATTTCATGTGCATATACTTACTACTGAGTTGTAAGAATTCTTTGACATATTCTGGATATACACTAATATAATCTGATAAAGGACTGTACTCAGAATATATGAAAAAATTCTTACAACTCAACAGTAAATATATATATGTATATATGTGTACATATATGTAATATTATATATATATTTGTGATTCAATTAAACACTGGCCAAAAGATTTGAACAGACATTTCATACAAATGGCTAATAAAATAGTTCTAAACAATTGTTTCTCTTAGAAAAAAAATAATAAAATAATTATCCACATTTTAAGACTCAGGAAACATATACAATGTTCCTGCCAAATTGTCTACCTCCAGACTATTACTGTCCTACTACTCAAAGATCCCCAATCCTTAGTTTCTCCATAAATCTTTTAAAAATAAAAGAGGACCTTTTTTCCTCATTAGCTATGTAGATTCAGAACCAATAATATTCCTCCCCTTACTTAAGACTCTTCTGAATTACATGTTGGAGAATCTTCTCAAACATCTCCAACACAGTTTAGAGGCCATCTTTCAGCTTTATTATAACTACTTTATAACTCAGTTAAAATGAAGTTGCTTTGAAAATTTAAGTAGGTATAATGCTGCCTACAGAACGTCACTTCCCTCCACATCTTTGGCCTCCTGCTGGCTAAATCCTAACATAGTAAGCCCTTTCTGAAGAGATTTTCAACTCATACAAAGTACTAGCACAGTAAATAATGCATCATTGACTAAATTTCCAGATAATTTCTAATTGTTTGGTCTTTAGTCCATACTTCATCATGAGTAAAAGAAAGAATAGCAAGATTTTCTTCTGTTGATAAAATTTATAATGCTGAAGGCTGGGAAATATAAAAGAACATGTTCTGATTTGGTATAACAAGGTAGAATAGTTAAGGGAATGAGTAGAACAGGAGCACCTGGGTGGCTCAGTTGGCTAAGTATCTGACTTTGGCTCAGTTCATAATCTCACAGTTTGTGAGTTCAAGCCCCATGTCAGGCTCTGTGCTGACAGCTCAGAGCCTGGAGCCTGCTTTGGATTCTGTGTGTGTGTCTCTCTCTGCCCCTCCCCTGCTCACACTCTGTCTCCCTCTCTCAAAAATAAATTTTAAAAACATTAAAATAAAAGATTGAGTAGAATATAAGCCCAGAGTCTTCAAAATATATATTAATATTCTTTACTTATTCTTTCTCCATCTCTTCTATATTAAATTGGATCATTTAGCAAATGAAAATGGAATTTTCTGAAAACAAAACAAAACAAAACCAAAAAAAAAAAAACAGAAAAATCTTCTGTTACATTTTTGTAAGGAGCCAAAAGAGGGAAACACCCGCAGGGAAATGCTCAAGTAGGGTTCCCTTAAATATTATTCCAGCTCTAGCTTACACTTTCAGAAACAATCACATTTCACTTTTCCTTCTTCCTTCGCCAGCACCAGGCAGAGCTAAACTGGCGCTTGCTGAAGCTGGGTGAGAAAAACGGCTTTGCTCTGTTCCCACGACATTGACTTCAGCTCTGCTGACGATGGGGAAACATGCCTATTTCAGCAACATAAGCAGATAGGAGATCCGTGATTACACCAAGAAATGTTCATGTCCTCCAGACAATCACCCTCTTGGAGATTTGGTTATTTAGTGCACTCTTGAGAAATAACACAAGGAAGAATTTATCAGAAGTTGGTGATAGATTGCCAATGGGATGGAAAGGGTGAAAAAGAGAGAGAAATGGAGGGTGCCTGTAGGGTTATGAATATGATAATTTAGAAGGATGCTGGTGGCAAGGAAGACAGATGGAAATGTGTGATCGTGGGGACATTTGATGTTAGATAAACTACTTGGCTGTTTGCCTCTTTAAGCCCCATTTATTACTACTTAGACGGAATTGATTTCTGCATGGCAAATATTGACTAATCTTTCAAAAGCCCCAGCTAAAATGTCACCTCCATGGAGAAGCCTTTCAGATACTCCCCAGGCATTTAGTTGCCTCTCCAGGGTGCACAGGGTACACACTGAACACACTGTTCATGCTGCTATATTTCCCATGCTATAATTTGCTGCTTATACATTTTCTGTCTCTGACCAATGAGTTTGCATGCCATGGTAAAAGAGCACTGCTTTTGGAATAGACAGATCTGGTTCCAATTCCAACTCTGTCACCGTAACCCAGGGACCTTGGAGATGACTGGGTTTCATGTAACATGGGGACACTGGCAATTTTGTAAAATTGTAGTGAAGACTAAATACACCCCTGAGCTTGGCACAAAGGTGGCACTTAATTTGAGCTCTTCTTGTCTCTTTCTTTATCTTGTCAAGACCATGTGATCCTTGAAGGCAGGAAGTGGGTTCTTGGGATCCCTGCTTACTAGCATAGTATAGGTGTTCAATAAATGTTTCTTGAATAAATGAATTGATCCACTACCTATGTCCTTTAGCTCCATGAGGTCACCTTTTCTTATAGTCACTCTGCAGTTTTTATTTGTCCATCTTCATTACACCACTGTGAGTTACTCAAAGGCAGTGGATCATTAATACCCAGTACTACCAGGACACTTCTGCTGTTCATCAACTCCCTAGAGCTCTCTGGCTTCCTGCTACATGTTAGGATTATACTTCTTATGGCTGTTTGTGTATCATATGACTATCTCTTGACTCTCTCTATTGAGTTGTAAGTAGTAGTGACTTCCTGGAAGAAGCAAGTGCAAGCCCATGTGAGATTCTCAAATTCTTTCTTTCTGTCTCTGCAACTGAGAGTACTCAAGAAGGTATTTGGCCTGTTGCTTGTGTCCCTGAGTGACTATAAGAACAAATCTCCCATCCTCCACACACTAGGGGGACAAGTTAAATAGCTAAGGATACACCTTAGTTGATTTCAGTCACTCAGGTTTTGGGGATGTTCATTACTGCAGCCTAATCTTACTTATACTGACTGATGCAGACAGCAAAACACAGAATGTCTAGCATTATATTCAGTAAAAGGCAATCATCAGGGGGTATGTTCAGTAAACTAATTTTAGAGCATTTTACTATTTAAGAAACATTTTAGAAGTATTCCATCATTAACATTACACAATCCCATGTAATGACTGAAAGAGGAATATTATCTCTATGTTATGGATGGGGCAACTGAAATTAGCAATTGTTATTCATGAAAACTTCAACAAGTCATGCAAGCACTTTCAGAGTCAGGAGTAGAATCCATGGTTTTTGTCTTCCAGAAGATGACCTTTGACAAAACCTCACATGAAATATTGGAAGTGTAAACTTCACATTGCTAAAAACATCTACTCTTAAGAAGCCTACAATTTTGCTGGGAGTGAAAAGACTTGAAATAGTTGTAAAACAGTTTTTTAAAAAAATTTTTACTCTTATTTATTTTTGAGAGACAAAACACAAGTTGGAAAGAGACAGAGAGAGAATGAGACACAGAATCCAAAGCAGGCTCCAGACTGTGAGCTGTCAGCACAGAGCCCAAAGCGGTGCTCGAACTCACAAATTGTGAGATCATGACCTGAGCTGAAGTCGGCCGCTTAACCAACTGAGCCACCCAGATACCCCTAGTAAAACAGTTTAAATTCTAAATTACAGATATAAGTGGGTCAGCTATAGAAGATCAAAAACAGGTGAGATTAATGTTTAGTAGAATAGATGGGGAAGAGTCATCATAAAAAAGATGAGTTATGAGATCAAGTATGTAGCATTTTATTTGAAAGGATTTTTTCTAGTTTAATCCTAGAAAATTATGACTTGTACCAAGAAATCGGTTAACTCTTACTTACATTTCAGGACTCAGTTCACCCACCACCACCTCCAAAAGGTCTTTCCTGACTACCCCTATCTGCTTTTAGGGGTCCTTCCACAAGTGTCGGGTCATGGAGTTTAACTTCAGTGCTAGACTTCCACTGCATTATAATCACCCATTTAGTTGTCTACCCAATTAGTTGCCAATTAAATACAAATTCAGTTGTCTATTAGACTCTAAGACACCAAGGGCAGGGACCGCTAAAATGTTCTTTGCATTGCCAGCTTCTAGTATTGAGACTGACTGTTAAGTAGTCATGCAATAATGTTTGTGTTGTGAACTGAATTTGTTTCCCCTTCTCCCCCCACCTCCAAAAAAATTCACATATTGAAATTCTAACCCCTTACAATATGGAATTAGGAGGTAGGGCTTTGGGAGTTGCTTAGGTCATGATGGTAGAGTTTTATGAATGGGATCAGTGCTATCACAAAGGAGGCCCCACAGAGCTCACCTCTGCCACATGAGAGCACAGTGAGAAGTCAGCAGTCTGCAACCTGGTAGAGCATCTTCTCCAGGATCTCACACTGCTTGTGCCTTGACCTTAGACTTTCAGCCTCCAGAACTGTGAGAAATAAATTTCTGTTTTTCATAAGCCACCCAGGCTATGGTTTTCTGGTATAGCAAACTGAACAAAGACAGTTTGTGAGCAGAAACTGCAGTATTTTTCAATGGCTCAGAGAAAATTCTGTAATCTGGAGGAGGCTTTACTGATTAACTGATTCCAAAACATCTTGGTCAGTGTCTGCACCATCTCTGCCCTCAGAGTTTACACAGAGCTCATCACTGGGAAAATAGTTTCCATTCCTCCTACTGGAGCGATGTCAGAGTTCAAAAGAGATACCCACTTGGGCTCTGAGTTGATAATGACACATATGGATGTTTGGACAATTCAAAAGTGATTTTTATATTGTGTGGAGGTAACTAAAGAAAGGGAATGAAGAGAGGCATAGTTTCCTGCCAGACTAGAAAGCAGAAGGTATCGCCTTACTGACTTAACTGGTCCTGACAGGGCAGGGACCATTAATGAAGGCTTTCTAGCCTGTTGCATGCCTGTGTGGGCTTAAAAGCCTTGTTCCCTCAGGGCCATTAGACAGAGGACTGTGTCTGCTGCGTCTGTCAGGCAGATGGGCTGCTTGCCCTTGGAAATGCCAGAACCAGCTGTTAACCCCAACGGTTGGGCAGAGGCCTTGCACAGCTGTGGTCTGGCAAGAAGGTGGAGGAAGAAGATAGTTTCTATGCACTTAAGAAAAGAATGTGGAGGAGGAATACATAATAAAAAGAGGAAACATTTCCTAGGCAAGTAATCTGTGCTCTGAGATATATATGTTTTGCCACATTTGATTCTAATCACTCTGTTCTGATGTGGGCACTGTCACTAGCTCCCGGATCCTGAATTTCTTCATCTTGACATGTAGGTAAAATACTTTTCAAGGTAATGTAGCCAGTCAGTAAGAGAAACCAGATTCCAACTGGGACTCTTGGACTGGAAAGACTTGCTATTTGGCCTCCCATGCCGTTTTGTGGTGATAGGTACAAAAAATGTTGGAGGTCTGAAAAGAGCTTGAGGAGGGAGAAGGCTGGAGAGGAAATGGAGTTTTTATCATGGTGAGAAGCATTTTATTTTATATCTGCCTGTTTTGCTCTGACATTGCCTTAGCAGCTCTGAGCATTTCATTATTCAGTCTCTTCCCCTATTTACAGAAGAATGTACGAGGTTTAATGGAGTCCCTTGGCTTTTCCCTTTGAAATATTCATGGGCCTTTAGCAATTTCTTCCATGCGCACCTTCTCCTCAATTAGGGAAGAAACGCTGAGGAGACAAGGAGAGGAAGAGTCCAGAAGACGTGAGTGGGTATGGTAGATACAGCGGGTGCTTACTCCCAGCTTCAGGAGGGTAGAGGAAGTATTCATCTCCCAGGAAGCAGTCTGCTCTCCCCAGATCTGAAAGAAAGGAAGTGTAGAAACAACACATTCTGGGACACAGGATCTGACTGTCATTTCTAGGCCTGTGTCTTCCCTCTTCACTAGATAAGACTTTTCCAAGGCCCAAAAGAACGTTATGAAATTGCTTCAGTGGAAGGGCTTGGTGAAGGGTAGTGAACCAGAATAAAGCATGATTGACCCCATACATCTCCCAATAGCACCTTCACATGTGGCTTCAGGGCTCCTGCTCTGCCTTCACACCCACTCACCCAGATCCCTTCCCTATTGCTATTCATCTGCCCCTCCCAATCATAAGAGTGACATAGCAATCACAAAGAAGCATATCAAGGCCACCTAATGACTTTTTAAAAAATGTTTATTTATTTATTTTAAGAGAAAGAGAGCACAATCAGGAGAGGAGCAGAGAGAAAGAGGAAAAGAGAGAGAATCCCAAGTAGGCTCTGTGCTGTCAGCACAGACCTTGATTCGGGGCTCAAACTCACCGATGATGAGATCACGATCTGAGCCAAAATCAAAGAGTTGTCACTTAACTGACAGAGCCACTGAGGTGCCCTGGCACCTCAATGGTTTTAATCCTGGTTTATGAAAGTGGAAACAGAAAAAAAAAGATAGATGATAGATAGATAGATAGATAAATCTATACCGATATATAGATAGATTGATTGATTTATAGTGCTTTTATTTAACAACTACTGCCTACCTACCAAACCCAAATCCCTTTCTAGACTAATGGCTAGCCGCCTTTAATAGTTATCCTTTACAGAGTATCTATTATGTGCCAGGTACCATGACAGTCTTGAGACTGTCAACTAAATACAATCCATTTAGAGAGAAGGAAATGGAGGCTCAGAGAAATCAGATAACTTTAAGCCTCTCCTGGAAGGGCTGAGATTTGAACCCCACTCTCATTCCAAAGCCCAAGCTCTTTTTATTTTTCTACCCTCTTGCTAAAAGCAGTTTCACAGTTCCAACCCTTAATACCATTTTTAAAAATATAAACCAAAAATAGTTTATTGCAAGCAGAATATAGATACTTTAGTATTAAGCTTGGAGAATCCCTGAATAGCACCCCCATTACATGAATACCTTAAAAATAAATTAAGAGCACAAAGTAAGTAAAAACTATAACAATTGCTCACTGTACACTTATCTAAATATCACATAATCAGACTATAAATCATGTGATGTGGGAGAATTCCTGTGGGAAGGAAAGGAACTGAAACTGGATTTATGTGCACAAAGGGAAAACTACATAAAGTGTAAAGTTTCAGTGGTAGGCAAGATAGCAAAACAATATCTAGTATGAAAAATGATTATTTGCTTCTTAAAACATTTTTTAGTTTATTTTTTAGAGAGAGAGATAGAGAGTGCATGCACAGATGTGCACGTGTATGCTGGAGAGGGACAGAGAAAGAGGGAGAGAGAGAATCCCAAGCAGGCTTCGCTGTGTCAGCACAGGGCCCGACACAGGGATCAAACCCACAGATCATGACCTGAGCTGAAACCAAGAGCCAGATGCTCACCCAACTGAGCCACCCAGGCACCCCTAAATCATTTATTAATACTGTTTCTTTAAGTCCTAAAAATAGTACTCCCTTTCTCTAAGAATTCTTCCATTTAATATAATCTATAGTCAGATTAGATGATACTAGTATAACATTTTTTCTATTTACTGAATGCATATTTATTGAGCAATGATAACCAATATTTGTTAAGTACCTTTGGCACTCAGTCTTTTATGTCTATTGCCAAATTTAATCCTCATAATGATATAATGACATGAAATAGACATTACTCGTATCACCATTTAGAGATGAATACACAGAGGCACAGAGACGTTATATAACTTGCCTGAAGTCCTCAGCATGTGGCAGACATGGAAACCAAACAGGAAGTCCATGTCCAGATCCCAGTCTCTGATCTCCATCCTACACTTCTTGCCTAAGTGTCAGGCACTGAACAGGATGATGGACACACAGCTTTCTTTTAAGGCTCTCACACTCTCATAGGTGATAAATCCTGGGACCAGGCCTCTCACCTTTGACCTCTGACCCAAGGCCCCCAAATATCCAGTGCTCTGTTGATACCTTAGTGAAAGCTGTCCCAGAAGCCCAGAAAAAAAATAATAAGTTCACTCCCCAATAAGAAGCTAACATGGAGTTGCTACTAAATTAATTGTGTAAGAGATCTCAAATAAGTACAAAAGAACATTAAATTATTTTATTCCATTCTCCTATAAGGTTGAAAAGTAAAAATTGACATTAGGTCTAAAAAAGAGCTGTGATTTTATCTGAGAAACCATTTTGCTTGCTTGCCCTGATATGCTGAAAAGGCAGTTCTACTTGGCCACATAAAAATAGAGCTTTCCCCTCTCTGTCCTGTATGGAGGAGGTAGGGCTCCTGCTTTAACCACTGAGATAAGAGAGGCAGAGATGAGAAATAGCACAGCAGGTTGAATGGGGCTGGTGCAGAGCCAGAAGCATAGTTTTTGTCCCTCATTGTTGTGTATTTCTTTCCCTTAATACAAGTTAACTTTTCTTGCAGAGGCTTTAAAACACAAAATGATATTACATAATCATCCCAGCTGGGATAGAGGTTTGATAGTCTTCCTTGCAACCTCAATTAACTAGATCACCAGGCAATTTCTCCCCAAAGGTCAAATGAATATAATCCTCCAGTTTCCTATTGCTGAGGCCTGAGATGGAGCTGAATGTAAGTGCCAGCCATCGCTGCGTCAACTGCATATGCCCCACTGTGTCAGAATCCTATAAAATAAATCAGGATTAGGGTTCCAAAGAGGGCTGTGAGATCTAAATGAAACAGAATCTTGAATGCCACCATGTCTTTCATAAAATACCTCCATCTCACAAAATCAGCACATTTACGCTTTAATCCAGTCTGCCTGCCAAACTCGTCATGACCTCATCTTCTGCTGCTCATTTAAGTTAAAATATTTATCTGCAAATTGTACCTGAAACCTGTCCCTACACATCATTAGCAATTATTTTACCACCCTCTGGGATCCCTATGGTCCCTTGTTTCAGTAAAACTTGGCTAAGACTACAACTTCATAAGATAATTAGGACAATTTTATGAAATAACATATGTAACAATGATAAAGAAATAGATGCCTGGATTTGGTCTGTCTATTGCAAAAATGGCTGCAGCTCTTGACCTCTCTTCGTGTCCCTGTACTTTACAAAATGGCTTTAGAACTGCTTCCCATAAGAGGTAGAGTCTATTTTCCAGTCTGGCCTTGTGGACTGGCCTTGTACTTGCTTTAGCCAATAGAATATGGCAGAAGAGATGGTGTGTCTTGCAGGCTTCTGCTTTCTATATTGCTCCGTCTTCTTTGCCATGAAAAAGCTTGGGTCAGCCTCATAGAAAGATGTAGGGGAAACATGGAGAAGAACCAAGGCTGTCCCAAACTGAGGAAGAAAAAGAAAAAAAAAAAGAGAGAGAAAGTCAGCTTCAGCAAAGCCAATACTCAGATTACCACAGATGCACAAGTGAAGGCAGTTGTGACTAGAAGAAGCATCCATACGCTTGTGAGCAATAATAAATGGCTGCTGTTTCAAGCCATTATGTTTTGAAGTGATTTGTTATGAAGCAAGAATTTAACAATATATCAAGCCTTACCTTGATTCTCTGGATCAGAAAACCCAGGGGTGGATTTATAATATCCCAACCCCAAATCCTTCATGTTGGTTAAAAAATGCACATTTCTAGGAGCCATCCCAGGCAAGAATCAGAAATTAGGGATAAAGGACCCTGGAGCTGTCCTGTTTAACAAGTTCATCAAATGATTCTTAATTACTGGTAGCCAACACTCTAAGGCAGCCCTTTCAATCTTGGAAGTACATACCACACTTTGAGTAAACTCATCTCTATTTAGCTAGGGTCATAGAACTTGGAATTTCAAACTTAAAAACATGGTCCCTTTCAATTGAGTTCGGAAGAAAAAACTTGATGGCTAAAACAATGCCATGGTTTCCAAACCTATGCCTTTACTTATAGAAATTGAGGAATCCCATTTGGCAGGATTGAGGGGCAATGTTGGAAGTCCCTGGTTCTAAAGCATGGCTGCACATTATATCATTTGGGTGGCGTTAAAAACTATTGAGCTTGAGTCCAAACCTCAGAAATTCTCATGTAATTGGCATATGGTGTGGTTTGGACACATCGTATTTTAAAAACATCCCTAGATGCTTTTAATGTGCAGCCAAGTTTGAGAACCACAACTCATAATTTGTCTGTGAGTCCAATTTCCAGTTAAATGAGAAAAAAATAAAAATAAATCAAACAAAATAGGTATATATGATGTGGTCATTAAGATTCCCTGTGATGGTCCAAATGACCTACTCTTCAGAAAGCCTGTAGCTCAGTTGACATTTATCAGCAGCCTGCCTATATCTTAATACATATTTAGATTGGAAGGGATCATGGGACACAGAAATCTGGGCAGATCCCTCTTATATTGCAAACACATTAAATTCTCCCACCAGGTTGGATGGTTTGGCATTTGGATATTCTACACATATTTTTAAAAAATATACACTTACCCTGGAAGTATTTTTCTCAGTACAGGTGCTTCACATTAAGCTTACTGTCAGTAATTGGAGCACAAATTTGATGACAAATCTTTGATCGAACAAAGAGCAACCTTGGCATAGCTTTGAATGGTTTTAGCCAGGGTTGACAATGGCCCACTTTTACAAACATCGTCATGAGTAGTAGCCTTGGTTAAAGTGTCAACAGTCTTTTTCTTTGTGCTCTAGGTTGGAGGCAAGATGGCGGAGAAGTAAGGACCTCCGTACATTTTGTCTGCACCCATCCCTCAAACAGAGAAGGCTCGAAGTCTTAGGACCCTGAGCCACAGGAGTTTGGGAAGAGAAAGAGACAGAGTACACTGGGAAGGAAACCTCATAAGTGCGTGAGTGCGAACTGGGGAAGATAAAAGCAGGACAGGACCCAGAGACATGGAGGGAGGGGAGGGAAGCCGGCTTGCCTGCAGCTGCGGTGAGTGATAAACCGGCGAGTGGTGGGGAGTTGCCGTGAGTCCAGGGGAAAGGAAAGAAAAGCTGAGATGCTCATAGAACCGTCCCTGGAGAAGAGAAAAAACCTCGGCTTGGAAAGACAGTGTATTTTAGCTCTGGCTGGGGTGCTGACTTTAAACTAGGTGCCCTGGTCCCAGAAGGTGCCAGGAAAAACTGAACTGCCCAGTGAACCGGCAGCAATGCCAGGGGAGGCGGTCCCAGCGCCGGGTGAAGCGGCAGCGGCCCGCTGAAACGACGAGGACTCTACGGACCTGAAGTTGCTATGTTCCCCAAACGCACTCGGGTTGTATCCCTGCTTGATGCCAGTGGATCTGAGGCTGCGACACTTCCCCTCCCACCCCCCACTCAACCCCCAGGCAGCAGGGAAGCAGGGACCTGCCTGTGGGACTGTTCAGGGCAGTATAACAAAGCCCGAGGACTGGGACCTGGAATCAGGCGGGGTGTGGGGCATAAAACTCAGCCCACCTTGGCTACATCCTCAGCACGTAGGGAGATCGGACCAAAGAAGTGATTTGCAACACTTGGTTGAGAAGGGACTGGGCGATGCCATTCTTCTCCCCACAACTACCAAGGAGGGGCCTCAGGGTGGCCAGCAGACACAGTGGAGACAAGACTTGCCTACACTAAACCACGCCCATCCCCTCCAGACAGCTGTTTTGTTGTTGTTGTAGCTGTTTTTACCTGAGTCTGGGTTTGCCTGTTTATTGGTTTTGTCTGTGCGTTTGTGTACCTGTGTTCTCTCTGTGGTTGTCTGTTTTCTTTTTCCAGGGCTGCCTCAAGAAACAAGCCAAACTAGACATGGTGGAGACTCTCAAATACCACTACCAGTAGGGAAACAAAATAACCAAATGCTCAACAAGAGAAACCAAGAAACACCATCCATAGAACACTTCCTGAACAGACAGCCACTGAACAGTCAAAAGAGCCCTCTCTAATACAGCAGAACTCGCAGGGGCTGTGTGTACAACAAGCTTTTAAAATTAACAAGAGATAGAAAGCTAACCAAAATGATGAAACAGAAGAACTCTCCTCCAAAGAAACTCCAGGAAGAAGTGACAGCTAGAGTACTGCTCACAACAGATACAAGCAACATAACTGAACAAGAATTTAGGGCAATAATCATAAAATTAATCACCAGGCTAGAAAAAATCATGGAGGACATCAGAGAAACTATGGCTACAAACAATATGGAGCTTAAAAATAGTTATAGTGAATTAAAAAATGGGATAAATGAGATACATAATAAACTGGAGGCATACAATGAACGGATTGAAGAGGCAGAAAGGAGAATAAGTGATTTAGAAGACACTATTGTAGAAAAAGAAGAAACTGAGAAAAAGAGAGATAAACTGATCCAGGAACATGAAAAAAGAGATCGAGAGCTCAGCGCTACAATCAAACAGAACAATATCTGTATCATAGGAATTCCAGAAGAGGAAGAGAGAGGGAAAGGTGCTGAAGGAGTCCTGTAACAAATTATAGCAGAGAACTTCCCCAACCTGGAGAGGGAAGTAGAAGTTGAAATTCAAGAGGCACAGAGAACTCTCCTTAGATGTAACTTGAATTGATCATCTGCACGACATATCATAGTGAAACTGGTAAAATATAAAGACAAAGAGAGAATTTTGAGGGCAGCTAGGGAGAAAAGGGCCCTAACATACAAAAGGAAACCTATCAGAGTGGTGACAGACCAATCTACTGAAACTTGGCAGGCCAGAAAGAAATGACTGGAAATCTTCAATGTGATGAACAGAAAAAATATGCAGCCAGGAATCCTCTATCCAGCAAGCCTGTCATTCAGAATAGAAGGAGAGGTAAAAGTCTTTCTAAATAAACAAAAATTGAAAGAATTTGTCACCACTAAACCAGCCCTACAAGAAATCCTAAGGGGGACTCTCTGAGGGAAGTTTTGCAAGGAATGCAAGATACCAGAGACACCACCACAAGTGTGACCCCACAAAGGACACAATGACTCTAAACCCACATATTTCAATAATAACACTGAATGTAAAAGGGCTGAATGCTCCAATCAAAAGACATAGGGTAGCAGAATGGATACAAAAACAAAATCCATCTATTTGCTGTCTACAAGAAACACATTTTAGACTGGCAGATACCTTCAGATTAAAAGTAAGGGGATGGAGAAATATATATCATACTACAGGAAATCAAAAGAAAGCCGGAGTAGCTATACTTATATCAGACAAACTGGACTTTAAAGACAATAACAAGGGATGAAGACGGGCATTATATAATAATTACAGGGTCCATCCATCAGGAAGAACTAACAATCATAAATGTCTACGCACCGAATATGGGAGCACCTAAATATTTAAAACAATTAACCACAAACAGAAACAATCTTATAGATAAGAATGTGCTAATCGCAGGGGACTTTAATACTCCACTTACAGCAATGGATAGATCAACCAGACAGAAAATCAAAAGAAACAATAGACTTGAATGACACATTGGACTAGATGGATCTGACAGATATATTCAGAACTCTACATCCTGAGGCCATGGAATTCACTTTCTTCTCAAGTGCGCACGGCACATTCTCCAAGATAGATCACATACTGGGACATAAAGCAGCCCTCAATAAATATAAAAGAATTGAGATCATACCATGCACCCTTTCAGATCATAATGCTTTGAAACTTGAAATCAATCACAGGAAGAAGTCCGGAAAACCTCCAAAAACATGGAGGTTAAAGAACACCCTACTAAAGAATGAATGGGCCAATCAGGCAATTAGAGAAGAAATTTAAAAATATATGGAAACAAATGAAAATGATAATACAACAACCCAAACTCCATGGGATGTAGCAAAGGCAGTCCTAAGAGGAAAGTACATTGCACTCTAGGCCTATTTCAAGAAATTAGAAAAAGCACAAGTGCAAAATCTAACAGCTTGCCTAAAGAAGCTAGAGGCAGAGCAACAAGAGCACCCCAAGCCCAGTAAAGAAGAGAAATAGTAAAAACCAGAGCAGAAATAAACAACATAGAGACCAAAGAAACAATGGAACAGATCAATGAAACCAAGTGTTGGTTTTTTGAAAAAGTAAACAAAATTGACAAACCTCTAGCCAGACTTCTCAAAAAGAAAAGAGAGAGCACCCAAATAGACAAAATCATAAATGAAAATGGAATTATTACAACCAACCCCTCAGAAATACAAGCAATTATCAGGGAATACTATGAAAAAATATATGCCAACAAATTGGACAACTTAGAAGAAATGGACACATTTGTAAACACACACTCACTACCAAAATTCACACAGGAAGAGATAGAAAATCTGAACAGACCCATAACTAGTGAAGCAATCGAATCAGTTATCAAAAATCTCCCAACAAATAAGAGCCCTGGACCTGATGGCTTCCCTGGGGAATTCTACCAGACATTTAAAACAGAATTAATACCAATTCTTCTCGAGCTGTTCCAAAAAATAGAAATCAAAGGAAAACTACCAGACTCATTTTAGGAAGCCAGCATCACTCTGATTCCCAAGCCAGACAGAGATCCAGCAAAAAAAGATAACTACAGGCCACTATCCTTGATGAATACGATGCAAAAATCCTCAACAAGATACTTGCAAATCGAATCCAACAGCACATAAAAAGAATTATCCACCAAGATTAAGTGGGATTCATTCCTGGGTTACAGGGCTGGTTCAATATTTGCAAATCAATCAATTTGATACATCACATCAACAAAAGAAAAGATAAAAACCATATGATCCTGTCAATAGATGCGGAAAAAAGCATTTGACAAAATACAGCATCCCTTCTTAGTAAAGACCCTAGAGAAAGTTGGGATAGAAGGAACTTACTCAAACATCATAAAAGCCATCTATAAGAAGCCCTCAGCTAACAGCATCCTCAATGGGGAAAAACTGAGAGCTTTCCCCCTGAGATTAGGAACATGACAGGGATGTCCATTCTCACCACTGTTGTTTAACATAGTGCTGGAAGTCCTAGCATCAGCCATCAGACAACAAGAGGAAATAAAAGGCATCAAAATCGGCAAAGAAGAAGTCAAACTTTCACTTTTTGCAGACAACATGATACTCTACATAGAAAACCCGACAGACTCCACCAGAAGCCTACTAGAACTGATCCAAGAATTCAGCAAAGCTGCAGGGTACAAAATCAACGTGCAGAAATCAGTTGTATTCTTATACCCCAAAAATGAAGCAACAGAAAGAGAAATCAAGAAACTGATCCCATTCACAATTGCACAAAAAAACAATAAAGTACCTAGGAATAAACCTAACCAAGGATATAAGAGATCTGTATGATGAAAACTATAGAAAACTTATGAAGGAAATTGAAGAAGACACAAAGCAATGGTAAAACATTCCATGCTCATGGATTGGAAGAATAAATATAGTTAAAATGTCATTACTACCTAAAGCAATCTACACATTCAATGCAATCCCAATCAAAATTGCACCAGCATACTTCTCAAAACTAGAACAAGCTATTCTAAAATTTGTATAGAACCACAAAAGACCCCAAATGGCCAAAGTAATATTGAAGAATAAAACCAAAATGGGAGGTATCACCATCCCAGACTTTAGCTTCTACTACAAACCTGTCATCATCAAGACAGTATGGTATTGGCACCAAAACAGACACATAGACCAATGGAATAGAATTGAGAACTCATAATTGGACCCAAAATTATACAGCCAACTAATCTTTGACAAAGCAGGAAAGATTATCCAATGGAAAAAAGACAGCCTCTTTAACAGGTGGTGCTGGGAAAACTGGACAGCAACATGCAGAAGAATGAAATGAGATCATTTTCTCACACCATACACAAAAATAAGCTCAAAATGGATAAAGGACCTGATGTGAGACAGGAAACCATCAAAACCTTAGAGAAGAAAGCAGGAAACAACCTCCTTGACCTCCACCACAGCAACTTCTTACTTGACACATTCCCAAAAGCAAGGGAATCAAGAGCAAAAATAAACTATTGGGACTTCATCAAGATTAAAAGCTTCTGCCAGGCAAAGGAGACAATCCATAAAACTACTAGACAACTGACAGAATGGGAAAAGATAGTTGCAAATGACATATCAGATAAAGGGTTAATATCCAAAATCTATAAGGAAGTCACCAAACTCCATACCCGAAAAACAAACAACCCAGTGAAGAAATGGGCAGAAGATATGAACAGACACTTCTCCAAAGAGGACATCCAGATGGCCAACAGACACATGAAACGATGCTCAGCAACCCTCCTCATCAGGGAAATACAAATCAAAACCACACTTAGATACCACCTCACACCAGTCAGAGTGGCTAAAATGAGCAAATCAGAGGACTCTAGATTCTGGTGAGGATGTGGAGAAATGGGCACCCTCCTACACTGTTGGTGGGAATGTAAACTGGTACAGCCCCTCTGGAAAACAGTGTAGAGGTTCCTCAAAAAACTAACAATAGAACTCCCCTATGACCCAGCAATAGCACTGCTAGGAATTTACCCAAGGGATATAGAAGTGCTGTTGCATAGGAGCACATGTACTCCAATGTTCATAGCAGCACTCTCCACAATAGCTAAAACATGGAAAGAGCCTAAGTGTCCATCAACAGACGAATGGATCAAGAAGATGTGGTTTATCTATACCATGGAATACTACATGGCAATGAGAAACAATGAAATCTGGCCATGTGTAGCAACATGGATGGACCTTGAGGGTGTTATGCTGAGCGAAATAAGTCAGGCAGAGAAGGACAAATACCATATGTTNGAGGACCATGGGGGAGAAGAAGGGGGGAAATAGTGGGGGAGAAGGAGAGAGGCAAACCATGAGAGACTCTTGAATGCTGAGAACAAACTGAGGACTGATGGGTTTGCGGGGGAAGGGGGATATGGACATGGAGGCGGGCACTTGTGGGGATGAGCACTGGGTGTTATATGGAAACCAGCTTGACAATAAACTATTTGTAAAAAAATAAATAAAGTGTCAACACTATCACTGATACAGCATGTTGATGTAACACACAGGCTTCTACTAACCCATTTCCTTATTACCTGAAATCCAGATTAATTCCTCAACAAAGGCAAAGAAAGGAAAAAGAAGGAACATGGCACAAAAGTTGATGCTTAAAATTTTTGCCTATTCATTGGTTGTTAACTAAGCACTTTTAAAACTATGATTTTAATTACTCAATCAAGCACAGTCTGAAGCAGCTCTTCTACTGGACTAGCTCTTTCCTGCTGAGTTCTGATTGTGAAATTGGAATCTAAAGATATCAATGCTCATAATTGCCTTATCTGTGATGATTATGACAATATCACCTTCAATAAACATAAAACAATTTTTGAGCATTTACTATGTTCTAGGAACTATGCTAAGGTCTTAATAAGCATCAGCTTATTTAATTTAATTCTTCCAATTGCATTATAAGGCTGGAGCTATTATTATCATCACCCACATTTTATACATGAAGAAACTAAAAGCACAGAAAAGTTTAATAAACTCCTTAAGGTTCTTCAACAAATAAGTAAATAAATGCACTGGAGTCTGGATTGGATCTTTGGCTGATGAATTCATTAACCACTAGACTATATTTCGGTATGTAGCATGCCATGTTCTGTAAAGGCACTTACCTGAATCGATGTACATACAGTTGGGTAGAAACCTAGAGATATTTCCAAACCCTCTGTTTTATTTTTTGGATGACAAAATAAAATCCTCAGGAAGATGAAGTGTTTTGTTCCAGGTCGTTGTACAAGTTTCTGACAGCAATAAAATTAAGAGCCACAATTCCTCAGGAAATGGACATATAGCTCCATATTCCCAAAAAGAGCTCAAATATTAAAATATTATCCATAAAACCCAAATTCAAGAAATTTTTTCATGTTCCAACACATATGCAAAATGATTATCTCAGTGCCTGGTACACAGGGGTACTGAAAAAATATTAGTATCTCTCTTCGCATTTTTACTGAGATGCTTTTTCTTTTTATTGAGTATTTAGAAGAATGAAAAATATATTTGATCTCTACCATGCACCCCTTAAGCCCCTATCTATTTTTGGCTTTTCCTGATTATGTTTCACCTCCAAAAAGATCATCCTAGTGATCTTGCCTGCCTGGTCTGTACATTTTCCCTAGGAAGCCTCCTCTTTTACTATTGCTTCATATACTTCCTGGGTGCCAATGAGTTCAAAAATTGTATCTTGAGGTTAGATAACTGCCTACTTTATAGCTAATTGTCACCCTTGCTGATGATTAGGGACAATATGACTTAACAGAATGTTTGAGGGGATGGTGGTGGTGATAGATACTTGTTTGGGACAACTAAAGTTCCCATCCAGTTGTCTGAAGTGGATCACCTGCTCTCCATGACATTTATTAGCAAAAGCAGACTAATGCAAACCTGCAGAGATGTCTAGTAGGTAGGGCCGCCCTGCATGCAGGTTGCGTCCAGAACTCACCATTCCAAAGATTTATCTCAAAGCTTCTATTTTAGGATGTTAAAGTCTTTTTTTCTTCTTTCACTTTTTTCCTAGGCACAACTATATATTTATACTTATGTGGAAGCGTGTGTGCGTTAACATGCATATTTATATACTCATATATACATTTATATACATAAAGAAACATATATAAATACATATATACATATATTTCCCCTCCCTTTCTCATAGCATGGCTGAAAGGTAGTGGAGTGGGAGGGGGAAGAAGCCCTAGCACTCACACATTTATTTGTAGCATGAAAATATTCATCGGACCACCTACACACTCTCCAGGAGTGAAATGTTTATCAAAGTGTTCACAGATTGTACCATGCTGTCATGAAATCATGCTAATGTGCTCAGAATTGTCCCAGTTACCAGGTATTCATATGCTTCCCACAGATCTTTCTACAGGGGCATTTCATTGACTTAGGTATGTTGTTTCTGTCCGCTTGCCTTCCACAGACACAGAGCCATCCAGAAGCCAAGTCACATGAACAGTTATTCAGAAAAGTGGAAATCAGGCAGGAGGATGCCCTTTCCTGGTGAAGGTGAGAGTAAACTCCAGCCTGTTGCCATAGTGCCTTAGTTCACAGAGATGGAAATGGCCACTTGCAGGTGGCATCTAATAGATATCTTGTAATGGTATGATTTCTCAGTTAGGTTTTCATTTTTAATCTGTGGTGATACATATTCCTAAATTCAATTTCCTATAGGCATAAAATATATTACCTTTGTTTTGCCATACTCTGAATACTGAAACATGTACAGAGAAAGGAGACATGTTTTATTTCTATTTCCCAACTCAATTTATCAACCAACTATCCCACCCTAAAATAGAATTGTCTTAATATTAGTATTATTTCAAATTCACCCTGAATATGGATCATTGCCTATACAATTGAGTGCTTAATTAGCACTATTATTTCATAAAATTCAGAAAATCACATGTATAAATTCTATAATTAAAGATCTCCATGAATTAGCATTTGGTATATGTATATAATTAAAACTTATCCGTTCATCAGGTTTTCAATTTTTACATATAAAATTTTACATTAATTTTAAAAGCTTAAAATCAGTGTAGTGTAGTAGAAAGGGTATGAGTCATGCACTGCTTGGATATTAAGCTTCTTTCCCATTCAGGAGCTGTGTGACCTTGGCCAAGTTACTTTCCATCTTTTAGCTTTATTCCGGTCTGTGAATGGGTAAGAACAATGCTTACATCTCAGGTTGTTTCTAAGATTACATTAAACGCCTTTTAGAGGTTAGTTCAAAGCCTAAGGTTAGTTCACCTTCCCCACGACATGGGAGAAAGGGTAAAGGGAATCTTCACCGTGGTGTGCATGGCTTGCATGGCTCAAATAGACGTTAGAAGCAGGCATGGACAGCTGAGGGACAGGGATGGCTTTAGTGCCAATGTGACGGGACCTCTGCCAGTAACAGTAATAGCTATTTGCTTCATCCTCAATTCTTCATGTCCTAGCAGTGCTCAGAATCTCTCCTTTGCTAATCTCTGAAGCTCTCACATGAGCCAACCCCTTCATCACGGTACATGGCTCTGGATGGTGGTGCAGAACCTCCTCTTTTTCTCCATTCCCCACACCAGGAGGATGTAATGATACAGAGAAACCCAACTGGTAAGAAACTCTTCAAAGCAGTGGGGTAGTTTTCTTACAAAAGAATTTTTGTTAATGTGGACACATTGAAAACAAACATGCTCTTAGACTATAGCAAGAACAGGGGGACCGGATGTCACCTCAAGCTTTGCTCTTGTCACGTCGAGTTAGAGGGTGATTTACATGGGAGCAAGATGAAAGAAGTGTAAAGGGCTCAGTTTATGGCTTAGCTCATTTCTCCTCCTTGCCCAGGGGCACAAAAAGAGCAGATTCTTCAAAGAGTTAGAAGGACCAAACAAGGAAAATCTGCAAAGGAAAGTCTTCAAAAAGGATTTGGTATAGGAACGGGCTGTCCAAAGCTGATTGTCCCTGGTTTAAAATATCCTCATTGGCACAAGGCTTTTTATTCTGGATAAAGTGGGCTCCAGAGAAGGTGATGGATGACTCACCCACCCTGACAAATTGGAGCCGATGACGATGACGATATCCTGAAGTAAACCAGAAAAGATAAAAAGGTGGAGAAAGGTGAGGCCACTGTTAATTCACTGCAGGGGCTTAGGGAGAGGATGGAAGGGGCCAAGGTCTCAGTGAATTCCTTCTCTCACGGTAGCCACTTGTATTCTCATTGAGCCCCAAGAGCGAGAAGCAGACAGATCAGAAAAGTGATTTCTCATCCCACTCTATTCAGCATTAATGGCATAAAATCCCATTAGTGCACTCTAGGGGTTCATTTCAAAACCAGACAATGGCCTCTGAATCAGCCTGTCATGCATAATCATCTGGCAATAGGGAAATTACACAATCAAAAATTTAGCGAGGGACCATGAAAAGCAGCTCTGTGAGGT
The DNA here is from genome assembly GCF_003009895.1 of Hyaena hyaena. Classification (NCBI taxonomy): domain Eukaryota; kingdom Metazoa; phylum Chordata; class Mammalia; order Carnivora; family Hyaenidae; genus Hyaena; species Hyaena hyaena. The sequence goes on from NW_024081607.1 coordinate 352,454, forward strand.
CATGCTCATTCCTTCCTCCTTTGTGCGAAGGAGAGGAATCATTTTTAAGGCCAGCGAGACAGAGTTCTTTTTCCCAGCACTAGCTGAATTCTCATGATCAGGCCAGGAAAGGTACCCTATACTCTTTTGGAAGAGAAAGTAAGAAGAAGGAGTCTCATAATTATAAGTTTTAAATTAACAGGTGAAAATAAATTTGCCCACCTTAGACACTCCTGTGTCCCCTACCAGGCTTTTTAAAGGAAACGCACCCTCCTTCCCTTTTATTATGATCCATTCCGGGAGGACCACCCTTTGTCCCTATCGTTGGACTGTGCGCCTCCCTGAGCTCCAGACCTGCTTTTCCACTAGTTTGTCAGACTTTATCACATGGATTTCCTGCAAAGGCAAGTCTGGTATCAAAATAGCATCATCATGCTTCTCATTCCTTATTTTCAGACATGTTTGTTGCTACATTTATACAGTTCCTTTCTGTTCTTAACATGCATCCATATACATTATCTTGGTTCCCACAACGAGGGTGTAACAAATTCTGTCAGGATTCTCTCAAATCCTTCTTTCTGTTTCTATTGTCACTGCCATCAGCCAGCTTAAAGTCTTATTATGCCAGGCTAAGGTTATTGCCATCTTTACTCTGGACTTTGTGTCTTTAGTCATTCCCTTCTTCAGTTTCTCTTGCTGTTGGAGTAATTGTACAATATCAGTCCTTTGTTTAATTCTCTTTGCTTAAACGGCTTAAGCGATGGGCTTAAATAAGTGGATTAAATTACTTGCCATATAATAATAAAAACCTTTCAGCCTAGCATTTAAGGATTCAGTCCACCATTTCCTACCCGCTTCTATAGTCCCTTCCGTAAAAGGTCTTTCAGGAGATCACTGTGCCAGATCTTCCTGATTAGCACCGTGATCCCACCCATCTGACCACAGATGATTGGACAAGGGGTGGACCACTGACTCAGCCGGACCAATCACATCTTCTGGTTCAAGGAACTTGGATTTGGTAACAACAACTCAGTTGGGTATCTAATATTACTGGGTCTGGATGGTAATGTCGATGCAGGCTGTGTGGCTATCGTTTCACCTCAGCTCTACAGGCCTGATGGCTGATGAGCATTGGACAAGAGGAGCCTCCGCAGAGAGAAACAGGGAAATGGAACTAATATGCAGAGAAGTGCAAAAATGAGAGGCTCACCCAGAAAGAGAGAAAGAGATAAAAAGTAGATCCATAGTTCTTGTCTTAGTTGGACACAAACATGAGACTTAGATGGTCTTCCTGCCCTTGTGCTCTATGAAGTACTCTAGTTCTTAAAACAAATCCACATTAACTTAAGCTACTTTGAATAAATTTCTGTTTCTTGCAACGAAGCAGCCCCTGACTAATAAATATGCTTTAGGGACAGCCGGATCAGCCTTCTTGCCAGGACTGAAATACGTCCTGCCATTTCTCACACCATCTGTCAGAAAGGCCCTTGACTTTGATTTTCTCAATATTCTTCATCATTCACTTCAATGCCATTTCTTTTATCCACACTTCCATAACCACCCTCCTCTCAAAGATGAAACAACTTCCAGCAATTCTGCAATCTGAAGGCGCCAACAGAATTTCAGGAAATGACTTCTGCTCTATTGGATCTTTTCCTATATTGTTCAGGAGAAAAAACCGAGGATAATCCTCTGTTTTGTTTCAGAAGAAGAAAAATCCTCTCTCACTTACCCTGAGGGACAAACTTACGAGACTTCGGGGGCATTGAATAAACTCTTCTGTCTTCCATCCCCAATTGCCGCTGCCTTGCCTCTACCCTCTGTCTCTAGACCAAAACACGATTTTCAACTTACTTGAATGACGTAATTCCCTGGTCTCATTTCACTGGAGCTAACGATCTGGAGAGAACACACTTTTCCAAACCCAACCTGCCAGGGTTGACGGGAAGGGGCCACACTGTCCCTCCCTCTCCATTTATGGAGCCCAAACTGGCTACTTTTCTGTCACCTCATATTGAATTTGCTGTCCACTGTCACCTCAAGGTTTCTTTCATTATCATCATTGTTACATGTGATCCTGATCATTTACTATATGGTGCTTTGCATATTTCCCCCAGATGATTTAGTTGGCATTGATTCAAACTGAAACTCATTTTCTCCCTATTTTCACAGCTCTTGTTTCATATTGTAGAACAGTTTCTTTGTATTTTTCTTTGTATCTTTTATCGTGCTTAAAGGTTTTGGCCCTAGCTTTGCCTCGACAGATATTTATTTATTTATTTAAATTTACATCCAAGTTAGTTAGTGTATAGTGCAGTAATGATTTCAGGAATAGATTCCAGTGATTCATCCTGTATGTGTAACACCCAGTGCTCATTCCAACCGGTGTCTTCCTTAATGCCCCTTGCCCATTTAGGCCATCCCTCCACCCACAACCCACCCAGCAACCCTTGGTTGGTTTTCTATATTTAAGAGCCTCTTACATTTTGTCCCCCTCCCTGTTTTTATATTATTTTTGCTTCCCTTCTTTTATGTTCACCTGTTTTGTATCTTTAATTCCTCATATGAGTGAAGTCATATACTTGTCTTTCTCTGGCTAATTTCACTCAGCATAACACCCTCTAGTTCCATCCACGTAGTTGCAAATGGCAAGATTTCACTCTTTTTGATTGCTGAGTAATACTCCATTGTATATATATCTTTATCCATTCATCGATTGATGGACATTTGGGTTCTTTCCATACTTCAGCTACTGTCGATAGAGCTGCTATAAACATTGGGATGCCTGTGCCCCTTTGAAACAGCACACCTGTAACCTTTGGTTAAATACTTAGTAGTGCAATTGCTGGGTTGTAGGGCAGTTCTTTTTTTTTTTTTTTTTTTTTTTTTTGAGGAACCACCATACTGTTTTCCAGAATGGCTCCATGGCTGCACAGTTTGCATTCCCACCAGCAATGCAAAAGAGATCTTCTTTCTCCACATCCTCACCAACATCTGTTGTTGCCTGAATTGTTAATTTTAGCCATTCTGACTGGTGTGAGGTGGTATCTCATTGTGGTTTTAATTTGTATTTTCCTGATGATGAGTGACGTTGAGCATTTTTTCATGTGTCTGTTAGCCATCTGGATATCTTCTTTGGAGAAGTGTGTATTCATGTCTTTCACCCATTTCTTCACTGGATTATTTGTTTTTGGGGTGTTGAGTTGGATAAGTTCTTTATAGATTTTGTATACCAACCCTTCATCTGATATGTCTTCTGCAAATATCTTCCCCCATTCATCTGTTGCCTTTTAGTTTTGCTGATTCCATTGAACAAATCTTATTTGATAACAAATGTTATTCTAAGATTTATGATATTTAGAACTTACTTTTAAAGTAATTTATACATTTGTTAACTCAAGATTTCTTTTTATCTTTCTCTTCCAGATAAGTCTTTAATTCTATAAAAATCCTATTAAAGATTTTCCATTCAATTCTACCAAGTGGTTCTGCTTGGGGGTTGTTCCTGATCCTCACAGATCCTGACTCTTGCCAGTCAATCTAGAGTTGATGTGTCTTTCTTCAATACTTCTCTTTGATTCTTTGGGCTTGAGAACTTACCTTTCTAGCCCTGTGGTACCCTGCTTTTTATCAAAACTCCCCTTTCTGCTTCCTTCTAGTCATCCTGTTTTTGAAACTTCCCCTACTTTGTTAGGTTGAATTCTTTCTGAAAAATAGTCATACAATACATGTTAGAGTGGCATCTAAGCACAATTTTTTTTTCTAGCCTTCTGGAAGCCATATTTTTATTCTGTGGCCTTGTTCCTTTTGCCATAGCTGGAAAATCAATCCAAGCTCAACCAATCATTTTTGTTCTTTTGGGAACTTGAATTGAGAGATACAGGAGAAGCATTGTGTTTATATGGCTATGGGAACAATTCAATTCCCATATATCCAAGACCAAATATTTGATGAATTAGAAGAGAAAAGAGGACTTGCTAGACCAATGTCTTAAGTAGACAAGAATGAATAGTTTACAGTCACAAAAGGAGACATTAGGTTTGTATAAGCATATGGACATGTCATCCATTGTAACAGGAAGGAAAGTGGTGTATGTAGTTACAGACGCCATTAGATGGGTGTATGTGATAGTGTACTGGGAATATTTGGATATTTCTCTATTGATTCAACTTTTTCAGAAAAATGGAAAATTAATCATCAGTTGAGGGTAATTATTAGTGAGAGGATGTTGGAACTTAGAGAAGAAAAAGTCTGAAAGGTAGTACATGAGATTGGAAAGGAGAAGTGAATCATACAGTCTGACTACCTACCAGTAGTAGGGGTCCACTTGTGATTCAAGGTCATACATTTTAAGTTAGTGAGGTTGTGTGTTTTTTCTCCAATTATGTTCAGGGGCACAGGTACAGTTTGGAGTAAGCAAAGAGTTAGAGTCCAGCATGGAATTTAGCTAAGCGTCTACAAGGAACCAAAAAAAGTAAAGATTTAAGACGGTTATTTTACTGACTGACTACAGAACTTAGCTGGGTAAGGAGAAGGCTGAGGGTATCAAGAGATCAAGAAACAATAGGAGGGTAGTAGGATCAAGGTTGGAGACCCCCCTGGGGTCAAAACATAGTGCAGATTGCCCCCAGAAATTTAGAAACTGATAGAACATGGAGGCAAGGAGATAAGATTATAGAAGGTCTGCAGTTATTGGTAATGAAAGATAATGTAGGAGTAAGTGGCTGAGGCTGGGTAAGAACAGGGTATCTGGAGGAAAGGAGCTAAGGAAAGCTGAGAGGTGAAGGTACTGGAAGGATCATTTCGTATGTATAAAAATCATAAAGAATAAAGGCAATCATTATCAAAGAGGATTACGCTGAGCTAAAAGTGTAAATCATTGAGACATGAGGAAAAATGGCTTAGGTGTTGGCAGAGGGGATGTAATCTAGTGTCCTGGGATTCAAAGTTCTGTGAGTTTCAGGGAGAACAAAGGGAGAATGGTCTAAAAGTAGCAACAGGGAGCAGCTACTCAGACTCAGCTCAGTGGTACCAGCCCTGTAAGGAAATGAACATTTACCACCTGACAGTGCAGCAGAGGAAGCAGAACCCTCAAGAGAGAGTAAGGTTTACATCAGAGGAAAAAGGGAAGGGGTCATTCACAGAACAGGTTTATGGTAAGGGGACTTCTGTTAACATAACCAGCATTTCCAGAAGACCTGTGAGAGGATTTCAGAAGTTAGGGGAGTGGTGCAGTGATGAATTTTGTGTCATTTTGAGGGTATTCTTGGACGAGATTAATATTTATATCAATGAACTTTGAGTAAAGTAGATTGCCCTCCGTGATATGGGTGGGCCTCACCTAATCAGATGAAGGCCCAAATAGAACAAAAAGACTGACTGTCTCCAGCAACAGGGAATTATCTAGCAGACTGCCTTCAGTTTTCATTGGACCTATTGGTACTTTTGGGTCTCTATCTATATCTCCTAGACATATAGATAGATCTCCTAGATATATAGATAGATATCTTGATTGATAGATATCTATTCTGTTTCTCTGAAGAAACCTGACTAATTCAGGTGGGGAGTCAAGGAAATAGGGTATGTACAGAGTCTAACATGGATTCATTTTCAGGGGGTGAGGAATGACCTGAATTTTTGGAAATTTCTTGTTCTCACAGACATAAACAGACATGAAGGATCCAAGGAGATTAATCCCAGGGATGACAACGCTCTGTGTGTGTGGAGTAGGGAGGAATATGTTTCTGAATCCATTCTTCCCCCTGTGATGATGGGATTAGAAGATCTATAACCGTCATGAGTTTAGTTTGAATTCATATTTCTCTTGGCTTTAGATGGGATGGAGAGTTTAGGAAAGTTTTGATTGTAGACCTACTGTTTAAATTTACTTTTGATTCCTTCTTGGTGGAGAGATTAATTTTCTATGAGTGTACATGGCCAGTCATGAACCCTGTTTATAGGAACTCTGTGGAAGCTGAGTACAATCTCAAGAACAAGAGACCCTCCTCTGCCTTTAATGCTATAGGGAATGGGCCAGGGAAAGCTTGGTCTCAGACCCGGACGCAACTACTATTGTAAGGTCCCAGGAGAAAATATGGTAGGCAAGACCTTTGCCCTCACAGAGCTTATGTTTTACTGGAGGGAGATACAAAATAAGTAAGTATACCAAATTTTAACACTTTCAGATAATATTAAAAACTATGAAGTAAATAAGATAGGGAGATTTGCTAGTCAAAGGGTAGTCAACAAAAGACTCTTTGAAGAACCAATATTTGATCTAAGACAATCTGGAGATTCAAATATACATTGTACCTCTCTTTGCGAAGATGTGTAAATGTTAAGTAGAAGAAACATATAATGAAGTTGAGAGCTTTATTCACTAGGTATTTCTTGTAAAATATCACCCAGAGAAGCTAAAACTATCAAGGGCACTGGTAGACTTTTTTTGTCAAGAAGCAAGGAGGAATGGGTGCAGGCAGTGGCTGTGTCCTCCAGATGCTCTAGGCTGGCTTGGTACAGGTCAGGGCAGAAGTCCCTGCAGCAACTCCCTACAGGGGCCTGGGGCAGCAGAGTGCAGGGGACAGAGAACAAGGGGGTAAAAGGAGGAGGAGAGGCAGCTGGCCAGGAGTAAGACCTGCTATGAGTTTGGAGACTTGGAGAAAGGAAAACATGACTAAATGGAATATTTGAAAAGAGGTCTCTGTGTCAGATGGCATAAAGCTAGGATGACCATCTATCTGGGTTTGCCTGAGTTAGTCTTGGTTTATGCCTGTTGCCCCAGCATGATTTTTAAGAGAAATTTCTATCTTTCAAAAGCATCCCAGTTTGGACAGCAGTTTACATGGTCATGGTATTATCTAAAACCCTTTCACTGGCCCTATATGAAAACCCACAGCAAATATCTGCATCATTTTTCAAGACTTGTAGAGTTAGATTTATGGTTCCTTTGAATCCCACTCCACATAAGGCTGGACTATTTGGAGCCCTGATTCATATGTGGATTATAAAAGCACTTACTGTGACATTTTAAAATTGGAATTTGTCAATCTTTATATGATTTTTATAGAAGTAGTTTATGATCTTCCAGCCATGGAGTAAAAGTGAAACAGGTCTAGAAAAAAATAAACGCATTTTTATACTAAACCAAAAGTTGGACATCTAGGGAAAGCTATTACTTTTACTTTTATCTTTGTCTGGGATATTAGGTTAGAAAGAATTGAAGCTCACTCAAACTAGCTTCAGCAAAAGGAGAGAATGTATTGGATTTCCTTACATTTCCCTATGTCCTAACAAGGCAGGATGTGAAGCCAGGCTTTACCACAGATATGTAGCAAGAACTATAAACTCTCAGGGACCAAAAAAGCAATGCTTTCTTTCTCTCTTTCTTGCTGGGGTCTCAGTCTCTCACTTCTACTGCAGTCTGCTGTTCCTGCAGACTGGCTCTTCTCTGCTGTATATGATGATCTATAATCACTGTTCTAAAAAGGGGCTCTCAGTCTGAGTAACACTGTACTCCAGATCCAGCTTCTAGAGTTAATTGACCCAGTATCTCTATTTCCATATTGTAAATTATTGCAAGAGCTTGTCTGACGGCCCCATCTTAGCCTTGGCATTGCCTTCCCCTCTGTTAATATAGAACAATAGCTTGGAAGGGGGTGGAAATCATATTGTCAGTAGGGCTGAAACGTTTGGGACTAAATGTGGGCCACATTCCCAGAAAAAAAAAAAAAAAAAAAGCATAGGTTTAGGGAGCAAGTACATCTTCTGGTATACTTATTCATTTTAAAAAGAATGAATTTAACATTTACTATGTATATACTGTTGTGCTAGTTAGTGTGTATGTGTGTGTGTTATCTATATGTGTGTGTGTGTGGTATGTCTGTGTGTTTCTGTATCAGAAGTGAGGTTTCTAGCGTGAGTGAGGCCCGTCAAGACAAATAAGATATATTAACAGTTTAATAGAAAGAGGAAAAGTAGAAACATAGCTAATGTGTTAAATGCCTCCTATGAGTCAATGGGCTTTGTTAGACACTTCACATACATTAGATCACAATCTCACAAAGCCATATGGACATTATATTAATATCTATTTTTATACGCAACTTGCCTAAACTCATTATCAAGCATAAATCTGAACTCAGGTAAGCTTGTTTCTAAAAACTAGGAATAATCTTCAGTGTAAGGCCAGCTATATGTTAAATGATCTGATAAAGACAGGAAGCATTATGGAAGCATGGAGGAAAGCAGATATAATAGACGGAAAATGATAAAAAATAATTGGTGCTTATTGAGTTTATTAAGTGCCAGGTACTGTCTTAAGGCACTAATATGATTTAACTCATTGAATCCTCATAAACATTCAGTAAGGCAAGTGCTATTATTACCCATGTTTTAAGGGTGAGAAAAAGGAGACATAGAAATATAACTTGCCCAAAGTCATACAATTACTAAGTGGTAAACCAGGATTTAGATCCAGGCCGGCTGACTTCAGGAGATGTGCTTTCTTCCCTTTTTTTCCTAAAATAATTTTAAAAACCTTTTCATTTATAAATAATTTTAGACTTACAGAAAAGATGCAAAAATAGTACAAAGAGTCCCCATATTCACCTCACTCTGCTTATTCTGATGTTAACATCTTGCGTAACCACAGTGCTCTTATGGGAAACGAGGACATGAATGTTGGTGCAATATTATTAACTAAACTACCGACTTCATTAGAATTTCTTCAGTTTTAACCTAATGTCTGTTTTCAGGTCCAGGATTGAACCTTTTAGTTTTTGTGTTTCCTTAGTCTCCCCCAGTTTGTGAGAGATCCTCGTTCTTTTCTTTCAGGAACTTGACACTTTTAAAGAGTACTGGTCAGTTATTTTGTGAGATGCCTCTCAATTTTGGTCTATCTGACATTTCCTCACAATTAGATGGAAGTGATGCATTTTTGACATGCATATCACTTAAGTGATGGTGTGTCCTCTCCGTGCCTCATTCCAAGGGGTTTACAATGCCAATGTGTCTTTTTTCTTTTTTTTTTTTAATGTTTTATTTATTTCTAGGAGAGAGAGAGACAGCGTGAGCAGGGTAGGGTCAGAGAGAGAGGGAGTCACAGACTGAAACAGGCTCCAGGCTCTGAGCTGGCAGTCAGCACAGAGCCCAACGCAGGGCTCGAACCCACAAACCGCGAGATCATGACCTAAGCGAAAGTCGGACGCTTAACCGACTAAGCCACCCAGGCGCCCCAATGCCAATGTGTCTTATTACTGGTGAACAGTCGCACCTCGATCTCTTGGTTAAGGTGGTGTCTTGGAATCACTATGTTTCTCCTTTGTAATTAACTAATTAATATTGTGGGACATATACTTTGAGGTTATGAAAATATCCCATTTCCTCTCAACAAAGGATCTGGTCTTACCTACCATTCTGTATTTCCCCTAATCTGAATAATCTTCTTGGGAAATCAATGACATGTCCATGGTGGGGCCGGGGGGCTGGGGGGGGAACCATTTCTTCTGGATCAAAAGCTACATTCGAATAGGCAGAAATAAGAGAGAAGAATGTTCCCTGATGAAGGAACAGAATCAGCAAAGTTTCAGAAGTCCAAATGTGCATACTGCGTTCAGTGAGACTGTGTGTGGAGAAAGTGAGAACTAAAGCTTAGAAGATAAAGGGGTATCAATCATCCATGCCTTGAATTCTGTGCTCAAGTGCTGGGACCTTTTCCCATGTGGCTCATATTCCTAGGTTTCCAACAAATTGTGTGTATGGGGGAGGGGTTGCTTCATTTCTTCGAGTCCGTATCTGAATCTGTAAAAGGACATAAGTAGTCTCTAATGCCCCTCTCCTTCAGGAAGCTTTATGATTCTGTGACTTGGTAATATATAGATTATTTCCATGCCCTCTTATACAGAAGACTCCAGCATTCATAGCTTAGTGGTTTTTAAAAATCTATCCCAGGAGGCCAATTTCTCTTTTCCTCTCAGGAAATCATACTTATAATCTGAGCTGCCTCTGCTGAAGGAGATGCAGGAACTTACTGCCCAGAATCTCCTTCCTCCCTCCCTCATTGTATCTGATTAAAAATAGGGAAAGAGAAAGAAGGGAGTTGGTATATCAGGGGAAATGATGGGCTCAAACTTGGACATAGCTGCATTGAAAGGATAACCGAGCTTGTTCTTTAATCAGATGCACAGTAAAGGATTAGTCAGGATCTGTCACCTTACAGTCTGCCATGGGCAGGTGACAGTAAAGCTAGAGGCCAGGAACGGCTTCCTTTCCTTGTGCCATGAATTGGAGTAATTCACAGATAGTTGTAGACAGAAAAAAATGAGAAAAAATTCAGAGAGGAAAATTGGAAAAGCACAGGAGGATGTTAATAAATTGATAGGAAATATAAAAAGTATTGATTCTGTCATGAGTTTAGTGAGCCTTCAGAAAGGTCACCTTGACCCTTCCCTTAGGCATTGGAAAGAAAAATAAAAGGGTGCTCACATTAGCATTTAACAAGGCTTCCTAAATTCACTCCTAAATTCTATTAGAAAACATGGCTTTCTAACATGTTTTGTAGCAGATCATATTGATAAAGATAATTTTACATTGTCTTCCTTTCATTATTGAATGCCACCCTGCTTTTTAAGAGAGTCCCAGACCAATGCTAAAATTACAGGTCAATGAGACACAAACTATGATGCATTGTCACTGGGTCCTTGATGTTCTCTGTGAGTTTATTCTGTAATGACTCTCTGTGTACTGGATGGTGCCTTTGATAGCTCTGTGACCTAGAAATATAAAATTTTGAAACCTAGCCAACTCATGGGACTTGTTACCTTAGAATACTCATCTCATTTTAAGAATTATTTAATAGTTTGTGTGATGTTAACCATTCTAATTTTTTCAAGTGCATTATCATAAATAATATCACAGATTTTGTTTTCTGGGTTATTAGTATTGGGGATATTTTATTTTATATCTGCATTACTCCAAAAAGGATTTAAGATGGCTTCATGGATATATGCCATACATCAAGATAACATAAATTAGAAGCAAATGAGAAAGAAAAAAGTTAAGCAGTGGGTCAAGACATAAATTAGAATTAGAAATGAAAGTAATACAAAAATAGATTCCTATTCCAAGCTTTCCAGCATCAATTTATATAAATTCTAAGACCATAAGGTCTTAGCAAACAAGTTTTTCTCAGCAAGGAATAGATTTATTTCTTAGACTATAAAGACATTTTTCCTGAGGGTTTTTATAAAAAATAGTCATGAACAAATTCCTCAACAACATCGTATGTTTGAAGTAATGCGTTTCTTACAGCTGCTTCTTCAAGAGTCCCTCAGAAAAATAGCCAGTGGTATCACACTAGACACAATTCAGAAAACACTATTCTATGGGGCTTGGAAAGTGTTTGGAAATGCAAAGTCTGTCCAGTTAGCAGCATTCTGCTGGCTTCACTTAATCCAGAGGCAGATTTTTATAGTATCTGGAGAAACGGATGTACTACAAACCAATCAGGCTTCACTTGCTCTCTGAACCAAGCTTATGACAGATACCAGGTAGCAATCATGCTTTGGTTGGGGACATTGTTCACTGGAGGGAGCAGACCACCACATATATTGGTATAAGAAAAAGATGTAGGGATACAGAGAGGACTCCCATAATTAAAATATGAGAGATAAAGAATAGCTGGGATTTTTGGGAAATGTGCCTGGAAACTGCAAAGAAGCAACGGCAGCTGATTTATCTGTCTCTCTCTGAGTTTACCCTGGTGTCTCTATGCTTCTTTCACTTTGTGTCTGCAATTTTCTTCTTTCTCAAGGGGCTTTGGCACCATGGCATCCACTTTAGCCCTCAGGATTAACAACTCAGCACTCACATACGATAAACATCATTCACTTGAATTGCCCAAACCCAAATTTCCAGGAAAGGAAACTGACCCAGCTTTTCTTTTTGATCTGCTTAGGAAGCTGTCCAGTCAGTGTTGGAGAAATGGCCTTTGAATCAAAAGTGTTCTTTAGGGGCACCTGGGTGGCTCAGTTGGTTAAGCAGCTGACTTCAGCTCAGGTCATGATCTCAGAGTTCATGAGTTCGAGTCCCACGTCAGGCTCTGTGCTGACAGCTCAAAACCTGGAGCCTGCTTTAGATTCTGTGTCTACTTCTCTCTCTACCCCTCCCTACTCATTCTCTGTCTCTCTCAAAAATAAATAAATGTTAAAAAAAATTTTTTTTAATGTGTCCTTTGGTCCAAAAGGTATGACTAGAGGTGTGGGGACACTTGATACAGATCTTAGGTGGAATGCTTCAGCATAAGAGCTATAAGTGAAAGTAAGTTCCAAATATGATCAGATTATCACTCCAGATTGGCATGTTACTGAGCTAGCCACAGTTTTTGAGAATAAACACTTTTCCAAAGAAGACATCCCGATGGCCAACAGACACATGAAAAGGTGCTCAACATTACTTATCATCAAGGAAATACAAATCAAAACCACACTGAGATACCACCTCACACTGGTCAGAGTGTCTAAAATCAACAGCTCAGGAAACAACAGATGCTGGAGAGGATGTGGAGAAATGAGAATCCTCTTGCATTATTAGTGGGAGTGAAAACTAGTACAGCTGTTCTGGAAAACAGTGTAAAGTTTCCTCAAAAAATTAAAAACAGAATTACCCTATAATCCAGCAATAGCATTACTAAGAATTTATCCAAAAGATACAGGAACACTGATGCATAAGACCACATGTACCCTGATGTTTATAGCAACCCTATCAACAATAGCCAAATTATGGAAAGTGCCCCAATGTCCATCAATTGACGAATGGATCAAGAAGATGTGGTTTATCTATACAACAGAATACTACATGGCAATGAGAAAGAATGAAATCTGGCCATTTGTAGCAACATGGATGGAACTTGAGGGTGTTATGCTGAGCGAAATAAGTCAGGCACAGAAGGACAGATACCATATGTTTGCACATATAGGAAGATTAGGAGGAACTTAATGGAGGACCATGGGTGAGAAGAAGGGGAAAAATAGTGGGGGAGAGGGAGGCAAACCAGGAGAGACTCTTGAATGCTGAGAACAAACTGAGGGCTGATGGGGGTGGGAGGAGGGGAAGTAGGGTGATGGGCATGGAGGAGGGCACTTGTGGGGATGAGTACTGGGTGTTATATGGAAACCAACTTAACAATAAACTATTAAAAAAACTATATAAAAAAGAAGATACGGCTTATCTATACAACGGAATACTACATGGCAATGAGAAAGAATGAAATTCTGCCATTTGCAACAACATGGATGGAACTGGAAGGTAATATGTTAAGTGAAATGTCAGCCAGAGAAAGACAGATATCATATGTTTTCACTCATATGTGGAATTTGAGAAACTTAACAGAGAACCACAGGGGAAGGGAAGGGGGAAAATGTTTTCAAATAGAGAGGGAGGGCAAACCATAAGAGACTCTTAAATACAGAGAATAAATTGAGGGTTGATGGGGGAGGGATGGGAGGAGGAGATAATGGGTGATGAGCATTGAGGAGGGTCCTTGTTAGGATGAGCACTGGGTGTTGTATGTAAGTGATGAATCATGGGAATCTACTCCCAAAACCAAGAGCACATTGTATACACTGTATGTTCGCTAACTTGTCAGTAAATTATATTAAAAAAGCAATAATAATACAATAAAATTTCTTATAAAAAAAGATCCTTGCAGGTTTTTGTACAACTTATATTTTAATGGCTTCACTAGTGCTGAATTCTATTTCTACTAAAATGCTTCTCAGTCTCTCCTCCAAAAAAAAAGAAAAAAGAAAAAGAACCCAGCCTATTGCTTGGTTGTGTGGGATGTCCTCTAGACAGGGCAGATTGGCCCAAACTAATTTAGAATAGTCTCTCGGGGGGAAAGAAGAGAGATTTATCTGCTGGCACCTTTCCATCTTCTGACTATCGTTAGTCAAAATTAGCCCCATAGAGTATTAATTACCCCACATTTCCAATTCATGTTACTCAGGTGTTTGGTGCAGCTGCTGGAAGCTGATCCCATGCTCTGTAGCTTCACATAAGCCCAAAACAATGAGAGTAGCCACAGTCCTCACTGATACAGCTTTTTATCATAACTCAGTCCTTAGGCCATTTTTCCAAACTTTCCAAAGGAATCCTTTTTCATTGTGTAGTTATGTAAAGAGGAAGTGCCTTATATCCAAAAGAAATTTGTGTACAGTCTTACAGTCTTTTGGGGGGAGGGGACGTAGGACGGGGAGAGTGCAAGTGGGGGAGGGGCAGAGAGAGGGGGATAGAGGATCATAGTGTACTCTAACTCCCAAATCGAGATCGCGACCTGAGCTGAAGTCAGACTGAGTCCCCCAGGTGCCCCAACTGATTTGTGGGTCTTGTTTAGACCCCTAGCAGTCAGCTTTGGATTGCATTCCTTGTCATCAAAATTTTCATTGTTTGTGATCATATGAGGGTATATAATCTTACCTTTTTGCAGGACTTTCCAGCCCCCTCCACCCTCCCCCCCATATTAAGTAGAGTGGGTCGTTGGAGCAGGAGTGGGGTGAAAGGTCACACAGCCACTGTTCCTTTCCCATTCTTTCTCCTTGGTCATACCAGAGTCCAAGATAATTTACTTGTTTAATTGCATATTTTGTAACATTTAAGATTAATCTTTCTATTAAAATATTAAAAAAATAAAAAGGTCTGTTCATTTAATCAGTGGTCTCCAAAGCAGGCCATGTGTAAGCTGATCCAACAGAGTGCAAAAGGAAAATATTGGAATTTTTATTTGTATGCTTTTATTTCACCCTTTAAAATATTTATTATTTGTGTTTGTTTTAAATATATATAACACATTCATATAGAAATGGAACTATATACCTTAAAAATAAATCTACATGTTTGAGGGTCCATGCTTAAATGATTTTTCCAAGATTGGTTATATGATCTAAAGTCTGGGGCCCATTGGTACTGACATCTCAGTGAATGAGGATAATAGTTTTTATATCTATAGAGAGATTAACAGTTCCCATTTTGGGCCTGTGGCCAGTGTTGACTCTTAACTTCCTCATGAGAACCTGGTCCCCCTAACACATTGCATTATTCAGCATGTTAAGCTTTCAAACCACTCTCTCTTTATTTAATTATTTATTTAGTATGAAACCTAGGAGACAGATTGGACTATGGTATTTTATTTATGTGTTTAATTTTGAATCAATAGGCTTGAAATAAGTCCATGATCACCACAGAGTGAGCATCAGCTTATAGCAACTTAGAGTACTCTGGGATCCTTATCAAAACAGTGAAGTTTTGACCAGGGAACCAGAAATGCAGGCATCTGTTCCTTGGGACTGTTCTATTAAATAACATGTGTTCTATGAGCTGAAATTGTAGCATATAGGTCCTCCATGTGTATTAAAATTCCTAGAATATGTAGATAGTCAAGGATTGTTGAACTGTGTGGGGCTGAAGATCAAAGAGGATTCAAGGAATGACTCTTCCCCTGGGTAGTGAGGGAATGGAAGGTAGAAAGTGATGGATATGAGAAGAAGAGAAGGGCACTAATCTTTAGGTAGGCACTTTGCATTTTATTCTTACAAAGATTCTAGAATATTTGTGTTACTGTCCACATTAGACAATTTGCCCTTCTCTTAGAGCTTCAGATTTCTTGTCTCTGTCAGGTCACACTGCAAGTAAGGAGTAGATTTAGGATTTGAACCCATGACTCTGACTCCAAAGCCCATGCACTTTTCACTATGGCACCTTTCTTCTCTGATAATTTAGCTCTGCCCCAGAAACATCATGTTGACATCCAGGATAATAGTAATAAATTTAGATATTATAAACTTAATGTGTAGTATGATGCATTTTTATTAGCATTTTGGATATTATATGGAAAATGGTTTAGAAAAGGAAAAATGGAGGCAAGAAACCAACTAGAAAGTTATAACAGTAGATTAGGTTTGTGTTATGATGGTGGCAGTAGAGTTGAAAATATTCACAGTGTACTTTGGTGACAAAGTTGACAAAGGTAGTTGATGGGATGAGGGAAAAAAAGGAGTCAGGGTTGACTCCTAGGTTGTCTTAAAAATTTGAGTAGATAGTGGGTCAGTTTTAGAAATAGAGAAGTCTGGAGGTGCATGGGTGGCTCAGTTGGTTGCATGTTCAACTCTTGACTTGGGCTTGGGTCATGATCCCAAGGTTGTGGGACTGACTCCCACATCAGTCGCCTCACTAAGTGTGGAGCCTGCTTCAGATTCTCTCTTAATCTCTCATTCTCTCTCTCTCTCTCTCTCTCTCACCCCTTCAGCCCCTCCCCCCCAATAAATGAAATGGAAAAATTTAAATATAAAAGAAATAGAGACATCTGGAGGAAGGCAAACTGTGAAGGTCAGAATTGAAAGTACAGTTTTCAACATGTTAAGTATCATACAGCATCACTGCTGGTGGCTGGTGGAAGGTCTTTTCTGTACTGCCACTTATGCCAAAAAGATGGGAATAGGTATTTTTTGTTCATGTCTTACTATTTTTTTTGTAATTCCTGAAGATGCTTTTTTATTTTTTTATTTATCTTTTAGGAACTTGATAAATCCTCCTATCTTAATTTTTGTAAAAAAGCCTGGATATGTGGCTCTAACCAAGGTGGCCTATCATTTCCTCTGGAATCTGTGCTCTAGAATCACCCACAGCACTTTCCTCCTTCCTGGTCACAATCCCATTGAATTCCCATGGGCCCAACATTGGAAAAGTAATCCGATAAGTATCCAAAAATATATTATTGGGTTCTATAGATCTGTAATTTATTTTTTAATATTCAAAATACACTGTGTTCTCCTACATAACACAGTTACCTTTATGCTACATTTGTAAAGATTCCTGTACACATGCGGTGACTTTGTGCTACGTCTACCTGGCTAAACTGAAACCACATTTCTAAGAATTCCCTTTGCTTTCAGACTAGGGCTGGCCACCAGAGAAATGTGTATGAGATCTAGAAAGCAGAAGAGAAGCACCAGCCATCTTTATGCTTGAAGGTGGGTGTGGAACCCAATGTGTCTGCAGTGCATTCAGGTTGTTGCTGATCTTCTGGCTCATCTTGTTATCCTAGAGCTCCATCAGCTCCTGTCAGCTTCTCTGAAACCTGAGCTTAGTGTGGGCATCTCTGGGGTGAACGGATCAGCTTGTCCTGCACATCACTTCCATGTGGGTCATAAGAAACAGGCACAGTTTGAAAAAGGGCCCCAGTTTGTCCTTGTCCACCCATTTCACGTCTATCATCCTTTCTTAACTACTGGTCCTGTTGACTCAAACCCAAGAGCACACACAGAGACCAGAGACAGTGGACTTGTGTAGACTACTTAGCCCCTGCACATAATTGCATATATGGGAGTAATGGCAATTATTCCTAAAATAACCCCTAAATGATTCTGTATCATTCACGGTGGTTCTGCTTCTCTGATACAACCATAACTTACAAATATGCAATGCAGTAGTACATAGCTAGAGTTTCCCTTTTTTTTTTTTTAAAGTTTATTTACTTATTTTGAGAAAGAGAAGGAGACCAAGCAGAGAAGGGGCAGAAAGAGAGGAAGAAAGAGAATCCCTAGGAGGCTTCTGGCTATCAACTCAGAGCCCGATACAAGGCTCAATCTCACGAACTGTGAGATCATAACTTGAACTGAAATCAAAAGTCAGGTGCTTAACTGACTGAGCCACCAGGCACCCCAGGGGTTTCTATATCGTGTGAAAGAATATTAATTTTTTACACTACTATTTTGATTCATATATCAGATCTCATTTTTAAGAACTCTATGGTGAGGCTTAAATTTTTCTATGGATTGAAGTAATTATAAAAGGGGTATTTCTCAGATTATTACTATGTCTGAAAACCAAGGAACAAAATGTTTATTTTTATAATTGAGTACACATACACTAATCTTGCTGTATGTTTTATTTGCTTTCACCATCAGATTCTCTTATACCTGCATGCCTGCATAGTAGAGATGGTATGCCTTGAATTAATGTTTTCTTAGACCTCGAAAAATAACAAAGACAATCTTTGTGGTAGTCTGACACTTGAAATAATATCCCATTGTCCATTTCACTCAATAAGTTTCCATTTGACCATATTTATTGAATGACTACATATGTCTGGATTTGTGAATTGCCCTGAGGGATTCAGAAGAAGTATAAGGCATGATTCCTGCTCTTTTGAAATTTATAATCTATTAATTTTCTTTTATTGCTTAACAAGCACATTCAGTTTTTAAGCAATATCAAGTTTCCAAAAAGTGTGAGAGTTCATTACAGAGATATATTTTTCCCCTGAGCCATTTGAGAACAATGCTTCATCATCCCTGAGTGCTTTATTGTGTGCTGGATTCTCCAACCCCCCAAAAAGTCACAACAATCAACAAAATTAGGAATTCATATTGATCATTTACTCTTATTCTGTTTCCAGATCCCCATCATTTCATCAATTATCCCAATGATGATTTTTGTAGAAAAGGATTTAGTTCAGAACATGAGTTGCATTTAGTGGTCATGTCCCTTCAAGTTTCATTCAATTTGGAATAGTTCATTTCAGAAGTAATGCTGTGCTTTCCTCACTGGATGCTCTCAGGTGCCCATGATTTTGATTTGTCCCATTACTTATGATGCTCACTTTGATCCCTTGATTAAGGTAGTGTCTTCTAAACTTCTCCACTGCATATCCCTCTAATGAGTATTCACTGCATAAGCATGTAGGGGGAAGGGGGAGGGGGAGTTATCCTGAAACTATGTAAATATCTCCTTCTTCATTAAACTTTCCATTCATTCATTCCCTCATTTATATCAATATGGATTCACCTGTTTTATTCCACAATTTGTAATCTATTGCTATTATGATTTATTTATTTTTTAATTTTTAAAAAATGATTATGTATTCATTTTAGAGAGAGAGAGAAAGCAAGAAAGTGAGGAGGTTGAGAGAGAATCCCAAACAGGCTCCATGCTGACAGTGCAGAGCTCCATGTGGGGCTCAGTCTTACCAACTGTGAGAACATGACCTGAGCGAAAATCAAGAGTTAGATGCTTAACCGACTGAGCCACCCAGGTGCCCAATATTGCTATCATGATTTAGTTTAATGATTAAATTATCCCAGATTTGACCAGTGAAACACTTTAAAGCTGGCTTCTGTGTCCTTTTCACATGTCTCTATCATTCTTTGAGCTTTTTATTTTTTTTTTTAAACTTTTGACACAATAAAATGATCCAGGTTTATTAATACTTTCTTTTTCCCAGCCCTGGAATCAGCCATTTCTCCAAGGATCCTGGTTCCCTTCTTTTGTAGGAAATAAGCCAAGTTAGATATTTTAAAAAACAAGATCTTGGAACTAAGTGAGCTCATTACTTTTGAGTTCTTGCTGTTCTTAGTGGATAGTGCTAGGATTATGTATGTGTGTGCACACATATGTGTGCATACATTGACATCTACATTTATCTACTATCATTTATCTATCATCTCTTTGTATTTGTCTGTATTGAAACTTATGAGTTCACACTGATACCTATTATTTTACCCCATACTACAGAGTTCATTCTTTGTTTTAAATATATTTCCCCCTCCCTTCTCTGACAATGAGAAACTTAGCTCCAATTTCCTTTAATATATGTTTTTATTTGATCAATTCCCCTCTGTCTTACCACCTTGTCACTGTTGCTGCCCCACCGTGACACTAAGCTTCAGGGCCCCTGACTTGCATGGACCCCTGTGAATGCTCTGAGTTGCTAGGGGTTCTAGCCTGTCCCTGATGATGAAGAAAAGCCAGGTCATAAACAGGATGATTTTGCATATCAGCATTTTTGGTACACTTCCTGGAGAAGTATTATAAGAAAATTACCTGAATTTCTAAGGCTCCCATATTTGTTGGGATTTTTTTCTCATTCTAAACAAATGCTTACTTTCAGCAGTTAGTTCTTCAATAGAAATTCAAAAGAATTCAAAAAAATTCTTTGTCTTAGATAGGGTCCCCTAAATGGAATAAAGTTTAGGCATCCCCAATTCTGATTTTGTCTGTCTATACTATATATTTTACACGCTTTGTTTGATCTAACGCCATCGTTAACCTTTGAGGTAAGCATTGTGATTGATAAATGAAGACACTGAACCACTGACAGCCTCGGTCCTGTGCTCAAAATCACAGTTTGGGATTTGAAGCCAATTTTTCTAAGGTCAAGCCCACACTGCCCTTTCTAATACATCATACTCCCTCATGGAATATAACCTTGATGTAATCATGACTTGGAGTTGAAGACCTAGGAAATGGACAGTAGTTTAGGTCCAGAGTCAGGAAGTACATACAAAGTGTACAGATTAGTAGACACTAGAGCAGGAGTTGACAAACTCTAGTCCACAAGTGAAATCTGGTCCTCCACATGGTGGTTGTTTTTTCTGCCTGTTTCTATACAGCTTGTGAGCTAAGAATGGCTTTTACATTTTTTAATTTGTTGAAAAAAATGTAAAGAACAATATTTTGTGACAAGTAGAAATTACAAAAATTTCACCTTTTGCTGTTCAAAAAAGGTTTTGTTTGGACACATATATGCTCAAGTTTTATTTGGACACATATATGCTCATTTATTTATGTATTGTTTTATACAATAATACAGAGTTGAGTAGGTGCAACAGAGACTATATGGCTGACAAAGCCTAAAATAGATTTACTATCTGGCTCTTTCCAGAAAAAGTTTGCTGACCTCTGAACGGGAGTCAAACACATACTTGCATTTGAGCCTTGGCACCACTATTTGCTAGTTACAGGATTGTGACCATTGTGTATCTAAGTCTTATTTTCCTCAGAGTGGAGATAACAATGGTGTCCACCTTTTAGCTTAAGAAGCTTCCTATAAATGTTAGTGTGACAAATATTTGGATGCCAAAAAAAAATTGCATTTCTTAATTTGTCTAAGACAAAGTAAATGATGGTCCAGCTCCCACAGATCAGAATTGGCAGGTAAACTTACCTCTGTCATAGTTGGGGAGGAGGGTCCCTCCTACCCCCCTTGGAATCATACAACAATCCTAGGGGCTCAGAAGCATCCTTAAGTTTCTTGTAGGTGATCCCTGTTTGTGTCCTTGATCAAGCCTGCATAGCTTGTCCCAAGGCTCTGCTGGTGATCTTCCCTCTCTGCCATCACAGGAGGCCAGGGGACCCTCACCACAGCTCCCATACCTGGGGCCCATGTATTGCAAAACCCCTCTCCCAAGGTTTGGCCATCTCTGGGGTACTATGTGGAAGCAGAGTGCAGGTCTATGGGGGACACCCTTACCAGGCTATTCTCCCCAGGCTCCTGAATTCAACTCTTTCCTCAGATCAGCCAGTCCCTTCCTCTTCAACCCACAGAGAATGCTTCTTCTCTGACAATTCACTCTTCCATCTCACCAAGACCCTAGTACACAGGAATCTCATGCTCACATGCCTCACAAGGGCATGCAGTAGAAAAAGCTGAAAGTAAGACGATAGGGCCAAGTGGGTACTGTGGCAAACTCCTGTCATTTTAATGGTAGTAACAGCTCCTCAGCTCCTATCAGTGGTTGCCCTTTTAAGTCTAGTGTCTCCCGGTGTTCTACTTGTTCAAGGGAAGCTATAAATCTGGACAGTTACAAGAACATTTCCATAAAAAATACATTGTGGGGGGAAATCTGGGGGTTGAATCCTGCCTGAAGGTAGCCAAATAACCCTACCTTATCTAAAACTAAGTAAATAATAAGGCCTCTTTCCCATCTAAAGGTAGAGAGACGCCCCTGAATCTAGCTACCTTCTTGCAAGGAAAAAATACCTCTCATGCTCTCGACCTGAAACCAAGGAAAAAGACAGTTAATTTCTCAAGCAACATTACTTTGGCTTATCGCTGTTATTATTATTTTACTACTGATCATGTAAAAACAGTACATGTCTGGCCCATAGTTAGCACTCAATACACGTTTATTAGTGTCATTACCCGACTCCACCTTGTTCTGGAATATGTTAGAAAGAGTGACTCTAGGGGACACCAGGACCCTGACCGTGTGCGCGCGCGCAGGAGGTGTTGGTGTGCTCCTTGGGGCCTCCAGGGAGCTGGCCTATGACAAACATTCGCCGGGCTCCATTCCAGCTACGAGGAGCTTGCAGGTTGACAGGTAGCGTTACCGCCATCTGCCGCCCGGTCCGCCAAACTGTCACTTCGCACAGTCGCACCCGCAGGGGAGGGCTGCTCGCCGGGCGTCCCCTTCTGAGCTGCAAATCAACCTTCTCCCCCCTAACAAGCACACACTCTGTGGGCAGGCTCCATCACGGCCGGTTCCCCACATGGCCAAACGACGCTGCTTTTTAGCCTTCTCCTGATCAGGCGACAAGGGTGACCGGTCCAGCTCCCAGGGGAGGAGGACTATGATGATCTCGAGTGGGCGCGGGAGCCAGTGCCATGCCGGGCTTTGCAGACCACGGGGCCCAAAACTGGGGGCAGTGAGCCTGAGCGTCGGGAAAACGCAAGGCTGCAGGGGACCCAGCGGGCTCGCCCAGCTTTGCCTCTTTTCCTTCCCTAATCAGAGGCAGCATGACTCACTCTTTTGTTTCTGGAAAAGATATATCTGTACTAGCCCGAGGCGGAATTCACCCTCCCGCACTCATCAGGAATCGCTTGCTTATTCGCCGCGCCCCTTCGCTCCCGCCCAGGACGCGGGCAGAATCCTTACACAGGCTGTCAGTGGCTGTGATGGGTGACAGCCAACCAGCAACCTTGCGATCCCGCCTTCCGAGCGCTGGGGATGTGCTTCGCGAGGGCGCTCGCCCGCCGGGGCGCACCTCTGCCCCCTCGCGGTCAGTGCGGGCATCACAGCGGCGCCCAAGCCACCGCCCACCCGCCGCCCCGGCAACATCACTTCTGGGTGTTTTTCAAAGGGAGCATTTTTACAGCTCTATTCAACTGCTGGGGGGTAGATGTGGTTCCCAGGTTAATTACTAATGAATGAGGGGTGTGTGTGTGTGTGTGTGAGAGAGAGAGAGAGAGAGAGAGACAGACAGACAGACGGACAGACAGACAGAAAGAGGAGGACCAGAACAGCTATACGAGCATGTTTATGACAGGATAATGGAGAGGAGAGAAAGGAATAGGAGAAATGAAGGAAATTAAGGAGCAAGGAGGCAAAATGACAGTGATGAAAGAATAGAGTGACAGCAAAGGATGCAGAAAGAACACAGGGAGCAACAGTTTGATGGGAAATGGGAGGGGACTTAAGAAGGAAGGGGTTGGATTTGACATCCACGAGAGGTAAAGTTTCATTTTGGTGAATTGAACCTTGTGAACATTTCAATATACCTCTCTCCTATTTTGCATCCCATTTTGTTTGGCAGCTGCTAGAAATGAGTTTCCATTCTTCTGTCTTGTTTTAATATTCTCATGTCTCCCACATCACTAGATCATTAGAGGCAGAAACAATTATGCCATACATTCCGAGTGTCTGACAGAACGCTGGCTGATTACCTTCCCCTGCTCTGCCTGGTGCCGTCGGCTGAATCTGCTTTCCTTATCTGATCCAGGCTCTCTCTCCACTGACCTCTGTGAGCCAGCTCGTCCTTTGGGAAACAGACCAGGAGCTGCTCAGAATCCCAATGTATGTGACAAACACTCTCACAAAGCCTTCCGCCACCTACTCATCAACAGACAAACAAAGCAAAGCTTAACTGGCAACACATAGCCTCAAAGGTGGGTTCTTTGGAATCACATTTGTAACTCCTGACCTAATCTCTTCCATCTCTCCAAAAACAAAGGCCAGGGAGATTTTACAAGGTCTGAGTCAGCTACAGCCGGGTACAAGTGGTGAAAAGGTTGAAAGGGATTTTCCATATCTCAGTCTCAGTTACTATTTTGCCAACACTACCCAATCTTGTTCCAAATTTGAAGGAGGGGGGTCACATTTAGAAAGCCTGGACAAGATGATAAAAATTGTTTTGGCAGGAGATAAATCAATGCATATGGGCGTGGGCTGTAATGCCCAAACTCACTTACCATAACAAATGGTTTTATGAAAATGTTTTGGCCAATACAGTTTATTTTGCCATATGAGGAGTGGTTGCCTATCTGTATGACTGGATGGAAGGGATGAGCCTCCGATGGGTCACTCACAGGGAGCTCTCAGGTTAGTGGATGTCCTCGGTGTCTGACTTTTATTCTGGTGGTTGCCAGGGGTATTCAAAGAATGCTGTTTGGAAAAAAGCCATTTCTCATTGTGGTTAATGGACTGTGTTGCAGATAAGTAATAGGAAGAGAAAAATGCACTGGTCCCTCAAAACGCAAAATCTTTCTGTAACGTGGTTATTATCAAATATGGGGCGAGTTACGTTATTCGTGTCTCAGTAAGTTGTTGTGAGATTAAAAAGATAATGTATGTGGACATGTTTTGCAAAGTTGGAGGATGCTCCCCAGAGCCAGGGAGAAACAATGCTTGGGGGAAAAGCATGTTTGCCACAGGTTTTCAAAACCAATTAACGCCGTATCTCCAAATCATTAAATAATTGTTTAATTAATCCCCTAACATTCAAGCGCTTATGTTTTATTTCCTGTTTCCTTTCCACTCTGATTATCTCTTTCTGCTTGGATCTGATCAGTGTATTTTCGTAAGATCCTCCATAAGGGTTTCAGCTGGGGAAACTCTTGTTTTCCTGTGGCGAGGTTAGTTTCCTATAGTGGTCAGTGAGGGCGTCTCAGTTCCATACTCCACATCTGTGCCATAAAGAGAGCTCATGGCAAAGAATTCGGATGAATCTCTGACTCTATACTACGGGGTGGGGCAGGAGCCTCTCTAAATGTATTTTCTATTGATAGAAATCAGTTGAAATGCATCTCTCTCTCTCTCTTTCTACATATATATATATAAAATCTTAACATTTATATATATTACCCTTCCCTCCCACACACATACACACACCTAATTATTTTTTTCACCCTTCCCCACAAGATTTACTACTTTATGGGACTCAGTGGTTTGCCTTTTGATGTGGAGTAAGAGTAGAAATACATGTCCCTATATAGTAACCTCACCCTAAGTTTGAAAAGTCAAAACTTGACACAGACCAATGAATTTGCTCTGTATTACATTGTTGGGACTGCCATGAAACAGCACACACTGGTGGCTCAATTAACAGAACTTAATTTTCTCACAGTTCTAGAGGCTGGAGGTGCAAGATCAAGATGCTGGCAAAGTTGGTTTCTCCTGAGCTCTCTCTTTTTGTCTCGCAAATGACCTCTAAATGGGATTCTGATGCCCAATGTGTGTGTGTGTGTGTGTATGTGTCTGTGTGTCTGTATGTGTATATGGAGGGCATTCCCATACCAACAAGCAATGCTTGGACACTAGCTGGAATTCAATTCAATTCCAACATGATCTACCTGGAGACAGTGTCAAGAACCACAGGTTAAAGACACAGGTGCACAGGCTGCCTCTCCTTTTCAGGTCCCAGTCATGAGCCCAGGTTTTTACTGGTGCTTCTGAGCAACAAGCTACAGATTGGAAATTCCTATGACCGCTCCCCACCTTGGGTTCAATTAATTTCCTAGAGAGGCTCACAGACCCCAGAGAAACACTTTACTTACTAGATCACCACTTTATTATAAAAGGACTTAACTCAGGAGCAGCCAGATGGTGAATGCACAGGGCAAGGTGTGGAGAAAAGGCATAGAGCTTCCGCGCTCTCTCAGAGCACAGATCTCCATATGCTCATCAGCCCAAAAACTCTCTGAACCCGGGCCTTAAGGGTTTTTGTGGAGGCCTCATTACATAGGCGTACTTGATTAGATCATTCCATTGGTGATCACTTCAACCCGTCCCCTCTCCCATACCCAGAAATCAGGGGATGTGGCCAAAATGTTCTTACCCTCTTATCAGGATTGATCCCCGCTCTGGCAATCAGCCCCCTCCTGAGGTGCTTTCCAAATTACCTTTTAAAATAAACCCAGTTGTGGTATGAAGAGGCTTGTTATGAATAACAAGACACCCATTTCACCTTTATGGCCCTGAAGCCATTTTAGGAAAGGAGAACAAGAAACCAAATGTTATGACAAAAGATATTCCTGTTTCTCTTATCACTCAGTGAATTCCAAGGGCTTTGAGAGCTGTGAGCCAAAAACCATGAACGAAGACCAAATATGTATGCATGAGAGAGATATTTTAGTCATATGAGTGAGCAAATACATATTTTAATAAATCATAATATTACAGCCACCTTCTGGCTGTGTTCTCACATGGTCTTTTCTCCAGGCAAGACCCTTCCTGGTGTCTTTTCCTCTCATGAGGATGCCAAGCATACTGGATCAGGGCCCCACCTTTATGACCTCATTTAACCTTAATTATGTCTTTATTGGTGCCCTCTTCCCAAGTCAGTCACATTCTAAGACACTAGGGCCTTAGAGCCTCAACTGTGAATTTTGAGGCGACACAGTTCATCCCACAACTTTCTCTCAGTGTATGCATATGGGTTACTGATGCTGACAACTGAGAGTTCCCCTTTGGGTTCCACACAGAAAGAGATCTGTGGTGGAAACCACCCTAACATTAGACCCAGAAGGCCCATAAATGGTGTTCCAGGGCCCCACTCTTCAGCTGGATGTGTGACCCTGAGACAGGCAGTTAATTTTTTGAGGCTCACTTACCTTATCTATGAAACGTGTTAGTTCTCCACCAGTATTACTGCATGCATTATTATGTGGTGCTTTATCTGTAATGTTTTGACGGTACATCTTTGGACCGGTAATTCTTTGTGCTAGAAGGTAGTGCAGTGGCTAAGAGCAATGCCTGCAGAAACAGATCTGAATTTGGGTTCCAGTCTCTTTACTTCCTTTGGGCCATCATTTAACTTTGAAAGATTCAGTGTCTTCCTATGTAAAATGGGACTCATAATATTAACAACTACACAAATTTGTGTGAAGGCTAACAAAAATAATACATATAAAATTTGAGGACTTGAAAATTTGAGGACCTCATCATCAGTAGTTTATTTCTGTAAAGTCTTTCCCTTGCCCTTTTTCACATGACTTTAACCTCCAAATGGAGTTCAGCCCTACTCCTGATCTGGGCTCCCTGAAAACTCTTTGTGATACTCTTTTGTGCTAAAGACTATTTATTCTTCAGGATGTTCTCTCTTCTCTTCCTTCTTTCCCCACACCAGCCTCCAGTGGTGTGCACCTCTGTACGGGGTTTATGTATTCCCATTATCTCCTGTCTGTGAGAGCAAGCCCTTGACAATCACACACACACACACAAGAGTCACAGTCATTTCTTTCAATGTGCAATGTGGATATGCTGCCGCAATTTCACTGCACTCAAAATATTCCTCTCAACCTGAAGCTTCAGTAAGCAGGTAGAAGTGAGGATCAAAAAGCAGCATTCACCTTCAGTTACAAGGGCATCCCAGCCCCTAGCACAGAGCCCGGCAAATACTTAGGACCTACAAATACCGGGTAATGGATGAATAAATGAATCGTGTGTTGACAAGAGTGTAGCCAGAACACTAAACTTGTTTTTCAGTGATAGATCATAAATGGGGGAGAGTCCAGAGGGAATAATGGTGCAGGACAGATGAGAGGTTTATATGGAGGCAGGGGTGTGTGTGTGTGTGTGTGTGTGTGTGTGACATTTTCTGGGAGAGGTAAGTTCAGAATCAAATAGTTTAAAAAGAAAAAGAGGAATTAGGACACTGCATGTGGTCAAGAGTTCTGAAAAGTCGCCTCTTCCATTCATAAAGAGTGTTCACAGCACCATTTCTAGTGATCCCAGTTTCACCTAGTCATGGATCTAGGCATCCATAGTCTGTTGACCAAATGGCAGGACAATGAAAGCGTTGTTAAAATACTTTATTTGCATCATGAAAGGATTGACTTATAAATCTTTGTTAAATGTCTGTCTCCCCAGGGGAACCCGGCTGGCTCAGTTGATAGAGCATGCAACTTTTGATCTTGGGGTTGTGGGTTCGAGCCCAAAGCTGCGTATAGAGATTACTTAAAAATAAGATCTTAAGGGGCGCCTGGGTGGCTTAGTCGGTTAAGCGTCCAACTTTCGCTTAGGTCATGATCTCGCGGTTCGTGGGTTCGAGCCCCGTGTCGGGCTCTGTGCCGACTGCCAGCTCAGAGCCTGGAGCCTGTTTCAGTCTGTGACTCCCTCTCTCTCTGACACTCCCCTGCTCACGCTGTCTCTCTCTCTCTCTCTCTCTCTCCTAGAAATAAATAAAAATATTTAAAAAAAATAAGATCTTAAAAAAAAAAAAAAAAACCAAAGAACAAAGTCTGTCTTCCCAGCTAGACATAAATGTCAGAGGACAGGAGCTTGTCCTCAGGGAACAGCTGAATAATTATGCATGGTGCCTGGCCCACACTAGTCTCTTCATGGAGATTTGCGAATGAACAAACAAGTGAATGAATGAATCCACAGTCCCTGGCATCTGTGTATTCACACCTCTTCAGAGGATTTTTCCACCACTTCCGTGGAACAATTTGTTAAATAGTGAGTAGTGACCTTGTATTTGCAGTTGCTGTGTCCCTCTATGTAAACCCTTTTCAGGTTGACATTGTCAGGCCATGTCATCAGTGTTAGGCCACAGAGGTATCATTAGCTCTCCTTCTCATCATTACATCACCCATGCTGATTTTGAATTAGTTTCCTTCTTATTTACGCGATAATATTTCAGGGCATATTTATTTCAAAAAGAACGTATTTAGCAAATGCTATATATACAGAAGGTTTTAAGTGAGACAAAATGCAGCAATTAATGCTAATGAGTCTGCTGTTAGCATGTAATATTCTTGGTGTTATAATCATGCATCACCGAACATGGGCCTCAGTTTGTTCAACAGATGCTGATCTTAATGGCCACATTCTCTTTCCATGGATAAGTTAGCTTTCGTTAAATGTACCATTAAAAATAACCATTTAAAATGTTAATGAAAACCGTGACTGTATCCACCAGGAATTTTTGTTTTAACCTCTGCTCTATTACTTCTTACTTTCAAAGGGACTTTCAGAAGATGAAGACCCTATTGCCTATTTACGGTGCTTTACACAGGGGAAGAGAGAGAGAGAAGCTCAGTTCATTCCAATTAAGATCTAATGTGACCCTTTACAGCAGCTGGGAACTACAGGTTTGTGTCTTTAACACTAACCACAATGAGAAACTAACCCTCCTTTGTTTTCATCTCTTGTTTCTTCTCAATATTAATTTAGAATGTGAGGCATAATTAGGTAATTGGGGTCCTTGTTAGTCCAACTAGTTAATATCCAAATATCTTGTCTTCCTGAAAGTACCATTATTTTATCACAAATTAGGATTAAAGAAGGGAAAATACCAAAATGTTGCTCTTTAGGAATAAGGATATGATCCTTCCAGAACCATAAGAGAAAGCCTAAACCAGGTAGTTTTAATGGGAAGACAGAGTTTGTAAAGCAAAGTCTTAAGAGATGCGGAGGGAGAGGCATGCCTCTTTCCACATTGTACCTACCAGTGGTGAGGCACGCCCTCAGACGGAGTCTCCGGGTCCTAGAATAAATGTGTCTGCATTATATGTGAGTGCAGGGTAGAGAGATGTGTATGTGTATCCCTATGTGTATTTAATGAGCATGACCCAGGCCTCCTCTACGCTCATTTCTTTCTGGCTGGGCTACATAACCCTCCAGGCCGGGCTGAATTGGTTCAGGGCAGTGTAGACAGGCCAGGCTGGTGAGAGGCAAAGTAGGGAAGGGTCAGCCAGACCTAGGGACCATGTTTATTAGGAGCTTTCTCAAATACATAACCCAACTATCTTGCGAGTAGGAAGTGTCTCCACTCAGGTGTTCCCAATCCTTTCCTTGGTGCGTCCTCTTGGTTCAGGGAGATTTTGTTTGCCTTTTTCTTTCAGAATTTACTGAAGTGTCAGTGTATCTTGGTGAATTGGTGCTACTTGAAGGCTATTCCATCTCAAGACCTGCTGGTATAGAGCCTGAGAGTTTACATGCTAGGAATAAGGCAAAAACTCAGCAATGCAAGTTACGCTAATTATCTAGGACCCAGGAAAGAATAAGGACAGAGAGGTATATTTAAAGTCCAGGGATCTGGAGTCAAAATGTTAATACAGCAGAGGCCTGCGGATGGAGCCTGCAGCCGCAGTAGAGGAGAGTGTGCGGCAGGTCCTTTTTCATTGACAACTGCGTGGGAGCTTCTAAAGGTTCTTCAGCTGGAGCTGCTTGGGGCCTGAACCCCACCATTTCTCTTGACCTGACCAGCATCCTCCCCCATTCCTGAGGTTCTGATCAGGTCTGTAACCAGAGTTCGCTCCTTGTTGATTACAGGTAGAGACTACACCAGGGGGAGTTATCACACAGACCAATCTATATTTGCAGCAAATAAGGGAAGTGTGGAGAAGAAGTTCCAAAGTGATGACTTCCTGAGCAGGGGTGA
Organism: Hyaena hyaena; assembly: GCF_003009895.1. NCBI lineage: Eukaryota > Metazoa > Chordata > Mammalia > Carnivora > Hyaenidae > Hyaena > Hyaena hyaena. The sequence continues at coordinate 382,865 of NW_024081607.1, forward strand.
GTGGGTTCTTGTTATTTAGGATTTGGGATGCGGTATTCAGAAAGGGGAGCTGCGTCATCTTATGTAAAGGCAGCCTTAAGATTGTGCAGGCATACTTGGAAGGCACGCCTACACATCCTATGTTGTGTTAATGAAGCTTGTGCTCCTCCTGAAGAGGACACGTTGACATGATAATGAAGCAGAGGTAACTGGCAAATCAGAAGGGGCTATGGGCACGCTCCAGGAACCCTTAAAAATGGGATGGGTCTTGGGCTTATTATCTCCGGTAAGAAATACAAGATTTGGCTTGTTCATAGGCTGGAATCATTTCTGTTGACCTTGAGTCCTGGCTTCTGCTAAAATAGCTAGTATATATTCGTCAGTAGTGTCTGAAGACCCAATAGCTGATTAGGGAGAAACTGTTCTCTGAACAAATATGAAGTTTAAATTTTTTGCTAGTTTTAACTTCATTAACCCTTTGGGTCACGATTTCAATCCTACAAAAACAATTCAAGAATGTACGCTGGGTCAATCTTTACTTTTGAAACAGCACTAGGAATTTTACCATTCATTATAATCTCTGATGTGGTTAGCTATTTCCTAGCTTGGTAGAGACTGCTAGTTTTTGCATTCCATTCGTTCCTTTAAATCCTTAAGTATTGAGCTTTTTGCATTTCTTTGTAATTCTAACACTCCTAGGAAACTCTGTGAGAAGTGTGCTTGGACAAGTTGAGCTGGTAAGGCCTAGATCACAAAAATAGCTGAGAGCCTAAAATGACTTCTCTGTTGTCCTTAAAGTTATATCTTGTCTTTCTTTTTCCAGGGGCCCTGACTCTTTCTGCTTACAGGTCCACCTCCGGTGTTTGCTTGCACTGGTAGGAGCATCCTCTTCCTGCAGGCAGACTGGAGGTAGGAGTTCTTTGGGCCAGTAGATCTCTAATTTGATCTGGGAGGCCAGACAGGGACAGGGTGAACAGGTAGAATGACACAAAGTAAAGATAACATGGCCAGTCCCAACTTCACACTATGTGCTAAAAATTCTCTTGTTTTAAAAGCCCATGAGAAGTCACCCAGAACCTTCTCACTGAGAATGGTTAGGTCTGTAAGAAGTGATTAAGTTATAATACCTCCCCTCTTCAGTGTTCTCAAACATAATTCCCAGGGTTTGCTAAAGATCTTCAACAGTTTGAAATTTTGGGGCCAAGAAGTAGCATTGAGTGATGAAAGTCTACCCCAATGGGCCAGTCCAGGGAGTAGAAGAGAATAGCTTAGCAGGGAGAGTGGAGAAAGGGCCTTTTCCTCTTCATGCTGAAGACCCTTAATTCTCCAGTCTTGGGCTACAGGCAGCCACGTGCTCCATGTTTGTGTAACAATTTGGTGTGTGTGTGTGTGTGTGTGTGTGTGTGTGTGTGTGAGGGAGGGAGGGTTCTGCCTTTTGTTTCATAGATTTGAATTCAGAAATCTTCCACCACTGTGATGAGATTACAGTAATTGGTAGAAAAGAATCCCACATGTCTTGTATTTGTTGGTTGCATTGAACACAATTCAATTCTATTTTGACAAATGTTTGCTAAATAATTAGCCTTGCACTGTGCTAGGTCTGAAAGGATTACAAGGCTGAAAAAGACATGGCCCTTTCATTAAGAGGTTAGCCTGGGTGGCCCAGTTGGTTGAGCATCCCACTCTTGATTTCAGCTCAGGTCATGATCCCAGGGTCATGGGATCGAGCCCTGTGTCGGGCTCCATGCTGAGTGTGGAGCCTGCTTAAGATTCTCTCTCCTCTCTCCCTCTGCCCCTTTCCTCTGCTAGCACTTCTTTCTCCCTCCCTTGAAAAAAAACCAAAAACGTAGAAAAAGAAGGGCACTTGGGTGGCTCAGTCAGTTAAGCATCTGACTTTGGCTCAGGTCATTATCTCATGGTTCATGAATTCGAGCCCTGCATCAGGCTTTGTGCTGACAGCTCAGAGCCTGGAGCCCGCTTTAGATTCTGTGTGTGTGTCTCTCTCTGCCCCTCCCCTGCTCACCTCTGTCTCTCTCTCAAAAATAAATAAATATTTTTAAAAATTAAAAAAAGAGAAAAAGGTAGGTGGCTTAAAAAGTAATTTTGCTTTTCCTACTGCTACCAGGTAGGATCTTATTAAAACTAATCCTTAAAGGGGTGCCTGGGAGGCTTAGTCGGTTAAGCATCTGACTTCAGCTCAGATCATGATCTCATGGTTCATGGGTTCGAGCCCCACGTTGGACTCTGTGCTCACAGCTAGCTTAGAGTCTGGAGCCTGTCTTCGGATTCTGTGTTTCCCTCTCTCTCTGACCCTCCCCTGCTCACACTCTCTCTCTCTCTGTCTCTCAAAAAATCTTTTAAAAATTGTTTAAAAACACATTAAAAAAAACCTAATCCTTAGAGATACACCTACTATGGAGACTTGAAAGAAAGAGTATATACTCCCTAATGTTTTTTTCGGATCACGTCTTAAGATCTCAAATCTAACAATCTGGAACTTCTTAATGCTTTGTCTGTAGCTTCCCAATGGTAATTTATATTCTTTCGTATGATCCCTTAAGAAAGAAAGAGAAACCTGCAAAGAATCTCTTTGCTTAGATGAGGACAATTTTTGTAAATACCACATTCCCATCTGTGATAGAAGAGATTTGATAGAGAGCCTTCAAGTGATTTTTCAGTATTTTGTCCACCCCCTCCTCACATGACTTTCACCATTACTGGCTTCATTTCCTGTCTTATTCGTGAAAACCTCCAAGGGACAGTGCATTCAACCACAAGACACTGACTCAGTTCAACGAAGACACATCTCCTTTTCACGTTTATTTCATTTTGTTTTAAGATCACAGAAGAGCAGAGCATTCATACGTGTAAAGTAACAGAAGAGAGAAACAGAATTTAAATACATTTTAAAAGAAAGGGAAAAAAAGCTTTTTTTATTTTAATTTTTTTTTTTTTGTTTTTACACACACTGCGCTTTTTATTTTCCTTCACAGAGCTAGTATCCAGGGAAAAAAATCCATCCAATAAACAAAAATAAACTTTGAATAACAAAAAGACCAAATTAAAAATGGCCATGTGTTTGTATCATCAAGAAAAATTTCTGTTTATGTCTACAGGGCTGAAAAAAAGGAATATATTTATATATATATATATTTATATGTATATAACACTGTTAATAAGGAGAATTCTAACCAAGAGCAGGATTTATACACCCTTCATTAGAGCAGTGAGAAGGAAGGGGCGGAGCAGTGTGGGGGGAGAGAAGGTAGAGGTTTTGTCCCGTGCTTCTCTCCCCATGCAATTTTTTTCCCTTTAACCTTCCCCCAATCCCAGTGAATACTTAGGGAGCAGGACTTGGCCATAATCACCAGGATGAACCATTGACGTTCTCTGGTGAAGAGCAAAGACTTAGGGAAGTGGGTCCAGAAAAAGCTACAGATAGCTTAGAATTACTGCCACGGGCCATGAAGCTAATAGTTTCATATATTTTCTTCATTTTGCAAGAAGCAGATTTTTACTCTGTGCCTGACTTTACATAGAGAAGGCTTGTGCAGGGAAGAATGTAGCTGTAGGAGTAGATCCAGGAGTACCACTCAAAGAGACACCTCTGAAATAACCATGGATATGGGGAGTTGTCCCATGGGCAGGCCATTCTCCCACTTAAAGAGAGCTTCCTAAGTATTCTAAGCACATCACATACCCTTATCTACATCAAGTGATACTAATGCTGGGAACTTATGAATAATCCCTGGTCTTCAGTACATAAGAGACTCAGAGTCTTTCTGTTCTCTTAGGCAATGAATGAAAAACCACCATTGGACAGATGCTAGGTTGAGCCTCCAGGATTGGGTGGAGCTACATTTTGATGGGTTAAAACAAGTGGGCTTGTGCTCAATCCATCCAGAACATAGCACAAGAAAGCAATTCCTCATTAACTGCCTGAGAAACATCATTTTTGCATGCCTTCTTCTCAGAGAACTTAACAGAGAACTTGCACATTTGATTCTGGCCTTCACAACAACTCTTATTATATTCAACTCTGTAACCTCCTCAGATGTGTTTATTTTTGTCCTATTTTCAACTTGTCATCTTTAAATGGTATCGACTTGTACTTTTTGAAAATGAGGCTTATTTTCTCTCTATCCACTTGCTTGACTTCGCAGGCTATAAGTCAAGTTTAAGGAAAACTTATGCCATGAGAAATTCCTTCCAAAACAAAATGTATCATCTTGCCTGTTTCTCGCAGAACAGCCTTTTAAACCTGCCTGGGACCACATGCTTACTACCATCAGCACAAGCAAAGAGTTTTCAAGGAGACACATTGTAATGAGGCACTTGGCCCCGGATGAGAAAAAACCCTGATATTTCCTTTCATATGCACAACATCCTCACTTGTTACATGCATAATACTCAATTTGATTGTTTTCCTTCCTCTGAAAGGTTATTAGAAGAGAATTCAACAGTTAGATTTTATATTATAAGGAAAGAACTCCAGCTATTTCAATGCCTTCAGTATAATCTGGATGTGTCCCTTCTCTACATTGCTAGGAAGTTTTGATCAGAAGAGAATTTTAGAACCAGTCCAGGGACCCCATATTCTAGAAGTTTTGGCTTTTGAAATGGAGATGATGGAATGATGGTTCTGAGAAGGAAGGTGGTGTAGAGACTAATGTGGAGGTGACAAATAGCTGCTTGGAATGATCAGCTGGACACATCCTATTCAATTATTAAATTCTTATTCAGGATCAGAGTTTAGAGCTGACAGAGGTCTTAGAGATGTCATCCAAATTTCTTACTTTCAGGATGAGAACACTAAGTCTCAGGAAGGCTAAATGGCATACTTGAGGTCACCTAGCTTGTTTGTGGACAGACCCAATGCTAGAATCCAATTCTTTTAACTTTCTGCTTGATCTTAAAGTTGTCATTTATCTTGGGTAGAGGAGTGTAATGTTTAAGGGTAATGTTAATTTGACCAAAATTTCTTTCTATAATAGTCCATGCAGAAAGTTCATGTGATCCCCAAAGCCATCACTTTGATGACATTTTGTGGTTGTTCAGATTGTAGAATATATATATATATATATATGTCTCTCTCTTAAACACCCCAGACACTTCAGAAAGACTCCAAGAGAATGTGCCTCAGTGAGATACTCCCACTTAAAATAATTCTGCCCTCATTTGCAATATTTAGGATAGATATGTATGTCTCTTAGATTAAATAAAAATAGTTATTCCCTAGGGTAACTTGGCAAGATGTTTCTCAAGGATGGAACGTTTTTCTTAGAATCAAGAAGACAAAGAAGATTTCCCAATGTTTTTGTCAGATGGGAAATAAAAACAGTAATATTTTGCTCACCATGCTGTAGGTGACTTGGACCTTTTTAAAGAAGCCATCTTCGATGGTAGGTAAGAAGTAACAAGATGATACTGGGAATTGATGCAACAGACACATGAGCCCTTGAAACTCCTTCCTCCCTATTTCCTCATTTCCCTTGCTTTGGGGTCAGATGAGACAAATGTGGCAGCAGTTGGGAGAAACTCCACTTAGTTCCTGTAGGAACAAGGAGGTGGCCTCCTGTGACTTGAGCAGGATGTGAACCTTTAATAGTTCCTGTGGGTCTACTTCCTTTTGCTGAGGCAACCTTCTTGTTTGGGACATTAGTCATCCTCCTTCCCATTCTGACCTTTGAAATGCTTTTATTTTTATATTTTTATTTGATTTTTTTCTTTAAGATTCATAGATTTAGTTGAACTTGGGCACTGCATGAAAAATGAAGTTTACATCATTTATATTATGTACATAAACTAGTGATTTACATTGATTTACACATGATTGGTGCCTAATTTATTAATCAGCACACAGTATGTAAATGCACTGAAAGGAAATCAAGATTTTAAAATAAGTTTTCCATAATATCCATAAACATTTGCACTGGTGTAAATGTTAAACCTAAACCTAATGTTAACACCAGCTTCCTTGCCAAGAAGAAAGTGATGTACATTGCTGGGTGAAAACAAATCTCTCTTGAATTTCAGTTGGCCACATTTGACAACACAGCTACATGCAAATGAGAATAGTTTACTTCTCTTCCACGAGTATGCACATAAATGTAAACTCCATTTTGCATTTAGTGAGATGTTTACAGATATAATGCCAACTATGATGGAAAATTTACATCACTGGGGCAAATGTAGCCTTTGGAAGAGAAATATTTTAAGTACGTAAGAAAGAAGAAGGCTTCCCGAACTGAGTTTGTTTCTTAATTTAGGGTCCTATCTCACTATTTTTGTGGTATGTTTCACATTGTCTTCAAAATATTAATAATTTTTATAGGTCAGATATAGCACTATACTTATATTTCTATTTAAAAAAACGATGGTTATTGGTGACCAAGACTAAATCCAGGCTAATAAGTTATGAAAATGAAGAGAAAAACAAGGCCATGGCTAATCCCATGGAACTTGGTCCACAAACAAATTCCTCTTAAACAAATAATTACAAGGTGGAAAAAATGGGGTTCTCTATCTTTCTAAATGAAGTGTAGCTCTCTTTTTTTTTTTGACCAGATTCAGTTCTTTTCTTCCTTTGAACTTTAAACCATCATTCTAGATTTGTCTTATAATACATACAATATTGTAAATATAGCATCTGTAAAGATAAGATTAAAAAAAATACATACACATATATATTATTTTTCCACAAATAATCAAGGCCTGCAAAAAAACAAAAGGGGAGATTCTGGGAGACAAGCCAATAGAAACAGTCAAACCACAATCAACCTGGGGATGGAAAATGTGACTCTGGAGTAGTTAAGAAGCTTACAACTTGGTAGGTAATAACTCAGAAATAATTTCATGCTAAGGAGTTTAGTTTTTGTGTGCAAAGGAGGTAAGTCCATTTTTGGAGGAGAAACAGATTTTTGTTTCTCTCTCCAAGAACATTAAAATCACGAGTACTTTTACAAGGTCTCTATGAATGGCCCCAGTTGACTGAATATGTAGTAAAAAAATGCCCATGGGAGAAGTCTGTCTGACTCGTAAGAGAAGGCAAAGGTCAATAGGATATTTCTTCCCCAACAGAAATCACAATTTTTCCCTAAGCCTTAGTTCTTTTAGGGCAGAGGGATTTGATGTCTCAAAACAAGTAAGACTTTCCTCCAATAAGGCAAAACCTTCTGATGAACGATTGCACAGAGGATATAATTGTGCCGTTGTAAAACCTAAGATAGTTCTCATTCTTCAGGAAGAACCCTTGGTCAGGGTCATTTCTGCATTGGTTAACTGAAGGTTGGATCTAAGAATTTAATTTTAAGAATGGTAGAGTGTCGTTTTGTATACAAAGGACATGAAAGATATGAGTCATTCAGATTAATTGATGAATTTCGGTCCTCTCATGGTATTGTTTCCAACCAGTTGGTTCTTTTCAGGGCAGGTTTTCACGTTTTGATTACCAACAGTCAAGATTCTTGAAGGGATTTATAGCAATATGATGAACTAAATTCCAAGAAGTCCCATGTTCAGGCTCAATTTTTTGGTGTCAGTCCTCTGGCTCCTGCCTTTTTTCTGACCTTCCTTCAAACTATGTTCTCCTCCATTCTTCACATTGCTTAGAGACATTCTCAAACCTAGGAGATTTCTGGGGCCAATGTTTGCTCTGAAACAGGAGCCAGGACAAATGTTTTTAAATTCCCAGATCCTGCCAGAGATATATGCAAACACCACAATATTCAATATATGTTTAATTATGTTTAATATATGCTCCATCATATTAAAACTCAGGGAACAAATGGTGCTGACAAGGCAGACGTTCCTTTCAGTGGAGAATCTCTTTCTAGAAAACCAAGACTTCGTCCTTATGATAGGGTGGAGACAATAAGAAATTTAGGTGTCTGATTAAAATGTGTCACATGCCACAAGGATCTGTTCCTGAAACTGATACTAAACTGAACTCACTCCTGCTGCTTTTATTTTTTTATATATCTTTAAACTAGCATGAGTTCCTCTCAAGCTTCCACATAAGGATGTGACTTGGCTCTTCAATATATGGGGAACGTTTGTCATCAAGGATGATAAACTTATATTCCTGTACTGAGACCAAAATGTAGAGAAATCCCTATTGTCAATAAATTGATGCTGGATAGGAATATGGCTCACCTTCCCTATATTTTAGTAGCTACTTTCTTGGATATGAATTTCTGTCCTATGCCAGGATCTGCCACAAATACTCTTATCCATCCCCAAGCCCAATTTGTTTACCCTGTTGTTTCATGTCTAAACTGCAAAATCATAAAAGAATGCTGGTAATAAGCTTTCTAAAACAAACAATAGAATCCCCTAGAACAGATTTAAAATGTTGCTCACCAAAGAGATCATTACCTTCAAAGACAAGGCTCATTGACAAGAGCCTTTAATTAATCAATTCTATCAGAAATTTCAAATCCTTTTCCTTCTTTCCGTCTCCCCTTCCCCCTTCCTCCCTTCTTTCCTGTCTCCTCTCTTTTCCTCTCCCTTCTTTTCTTTCTTTTTCTTCCCTTTTCTATTTGCATTTAGGAAGGTTCTTGTTTTATATTATGTGACAGCTATTTTTCAGGTCCCAAAACTAAGTGAGGTAACCATATTTGGCTTTTCTGAAATCCAATCAGTTATTACAATAACTCTCTCTGCAAGACCTTTGCTAAGAAAATCTTGGTGTTCCAGTGATACCAAACTTTGTGGTATGCATACAATTTCTGCTTAAATTATTACAATTTTCCCAGCTCTTTCGATTCAAGAACTAACGTTTCAGATGACTCTTACTGATGTAAATTTAGACATCATATCCTCCGCAGTATCTTTCAGGAACTAGAAGCGAAAAGTGAGCAGGGAAGGTGGAATATATCCCAGTGGGTTGGCCTAGGATAATGATGGACTGGTACGAACAACGGTGCTGCAAACATTACCAGTGGGGAAGAAGGGAGATAGTGTGAGCCACCAACAAAGTATTAGCTTGCAACATCAGGACAAAAATCTGCAAAGGAGTACAAGAAATGGTTTCCTTCTTGTTATGGTTGATGCTTTGTATATAGAGCTCTGCCAACATCTCTATAAGGTGAGTGGGGACCTGGGTATCTGTCTACTTTTCCTGCCTTTATCACTCTCCCTATAGGAAATAAAATTTGCTCAGGGGAATCCATGGGCCAAATGCAGTGTTATGTGAAGATCAGGGAGGGGGCAAAACAGGGCTGCTTAGGATCTCCATGTGGCTCATCATCCTTTCATTGGGAGTTAGCTCTTGGAGACCTTTCTGCTTCTTGGGATTTACTCAACACATGCTACTCACTCCTGCAGCAAAGCAGGTCCAAGCCTGCAAAAAGCCAGGAAATATATGAATTCCTCAGACTCATGAAACAAGAGTGAAATCAGAAACCTTCTCTCCTAGGTCACATCATTGACGTCACTGATTCTTTCTACTGTTTGCTCACCCCAACAATAGTAGGCACTTTCATTTACAGTGATATTCTGAGTGACTCTCGACTGGGTTCTGATGATTAGACTAGGAGGAATATGACGTTCTGCCCTTAAAAGGGGCACAGCTTGGTGTGAATATACACTGATGTCATGTGACAGCCATGGGGTGGGGGTGGGGGCTCTGCTCCATGCCTCCTTCTCCACCATGTCCCCCAGCAACTGATCAAGGCCGCATCTCACAATTACAATGCGGGACAGTATCTACAGCACAATGAGTTTATGTACACATGGACCATTCCCTTGGCATGCTTTAGAGAGAGACACACACGCTCACATACTTGTATACCCACGTGAGAGCGAGAGACTTAAGCACGCACGCACAGTGGAGAAAATTAAAATGGCACTTCCTAGCATTTGCGGCATGACTAGTGCTGGGGGGAGGGGCGGTGAAGAGAAGCAGTAGCCAGAGGGTGGGGGTGGGGAATAAAACGGAGTATCTGGGATGGATATGGGGGAGCTAGAACACACTGAAGGGGGGGCGGGGAAGAACTCTTAAAACTCTTAAAAGTTGGGGAGATAGTGGAGGCAGGAAAGCCAGATAAAGGCTCAACACGGGATTCCAGCATAAATTCCACTGATAGTCTGAAATGGCTACAAGTCAGCTCAAATGAAAAACAGAATAAAAAGATGATGGCAATATAAACACCAAAGGCAAGACCGTAGTTTTTCTTTCCCCACAGATGAAAAAGAATGAAGGAAGGATAAAGTGTGTGGGGGGGGGGGAGGGGAGGGGGTTAATATCCATCTGATACTTCTTCACTTGTCTTATTTTTACAACATCCGGGGTCCTTAGCATGATGTAGTCCTTATATAGCATACATTTGCTTCGATCTACGCATATCCTTGTAGAACTTTTCCCACCCTGATTTATACTTAAATTTTTTATTGATGGACTTAAAATGGTTTTAAATGTATTTTCTTCTTCGTTTTATTTCCCCCTCCATTTATAAACACACAAAGTTGTGAAATAAACAGTGTCCCCCCATCTCGCTCTCTCTCTCTCTCTCTCTCTGTATCCTGTGTGACGCATTTTTGTGTGTTTTTTAAATTATTTTTAAATTTTTATTCTATTAACATTTGCTGAGAAGGCAGAGCAGAGATGCCGCCAGCAGCCACAGTGGTACGGCCAGACTGATGGATCCATTTATTCCTCTCACCGACCCAGGCCCTGCAGCACAAAAGAGAAAGAGAAGAGAACAGTTACATTCAGCCCGCTCTGTGTTACAGCTGACTGCTGACTGTATCAGAGGGAAGAACGGGCTGGGTACCAGCGCCTCAAAGTCAGGGCGCTTATGTACAGCCCAAGAAGGGCTCACAATCTTTCCTAAATCCTTCTGCTTGAGTTCTAAGTATCTCAAGGGGTATCAGTGGTTGAAACACATTTGAATACAAGATACTCTTGCTGGAGAAGGCTGAATGTGTCTGATGGTGCTGTGGGCTCCTCTTCACCCAACCGCTTCTTGCATGCGGTGCTCTGCAGAGCATTGTGATGCCAGCACTCGTTAAGATTCCAAGCTTTGGTGAGGGTCCTTCAGCAGCCAGACACGGGCTTCTCTGGCTGATTCATCACAGCATCTCCATCAATAAAATATAGAGCCAATCCGAAACTCTCATTTCTCAGGCGGAAGCAGTAATTATTTATTTGTTAACAGGGAGGGGGATTGTCTCTAAGGAACATTTACGGCTGAATGGTACCTTAGCTGCAAGCTAGAAAATAAGTCAACTCCTTGTAGAGTCTTAAGAGGTCACAGGGGATCATCTGTTCCAAACTCTTCATGTGACGCTTTAAAAATCAAAATCAAAAGAAACAACAGCAACCACCACCGCCACCAGAAAACCTAGAGAAGCTGAGAGGCAAGTCCAAACCAGAAGCAGAACTGAGACTTGAATGTTCCCAGAATTCACCCTGGAATGGCAGCCTACGTGTTTCCCACTGTCACTGTAATTTTCCCAACATGGACACAATTTTGGGGACCCGGGTCTGGATCTAAGAGGGAGATGGGAATGGAGAGGAAAATGGAGAAGATTTGTGTAGACAAAGAGAAGAGAATTGGGGCAGAAAATGTAGGCCCCAAGAGCTTGTCTCCTGTGCTTTGTTTTTCCATTTTCCCTTTTTGTATAGTTCTGTTCATATAGATCCATTACAAGAAGAAAATATTAGTATGTTTCACAACAGAGATTTTAGATTTAAGGCTGTATGCTTAGACGGACGATGTTCAAAAGAGAAATCAACATGACTAATTATGGGTCACTTTGCAGTTCTGAGGGCACATATGCAGATCATTGTGTGTGAATGAATGTGCATGTGAGTGTGTTGTGCGAGCACACGTGTGAAAACCTATGATGGTTTTCAAGCGCAATGGAAGCATCCCCTGGTTTGCAGATGTTTCCAAAATTGTCTACAAACATATCAGATCAGATGTAAGATAACAGGGAAAATGTCGAAGTCAAGAATGTTCTCCTAATCCGTGTTTTATATAAATAATAGCAACTGAACAAAACCAGCAATTACACAGCCCTAATACCAGGTACTGTCAGAAATGCTCTACAAATGTAAGCATATCACATGCTATGAGGCAGGTATTATAATGAACCCTTTTTCACAGTGAGATAATAAGAAGCACAGAGAGGTTAAATGTGTTGTACACATTTACACAGCTCATGAGCAGAGGAGCTGGGGGTTTTACTCAGGCAGCTGGCTCCCGCCTTTGACCATCACCACTACACCGTGGTTACATAGGGAACGAGTGCCAGTGAGTCTCCTGTCTAACATCCAGCAAACGAATTTTGGGTTCATTTAAAACAAGAGCCAGAACAAACAAAAAAACACGGAGGCATCCATGATCTTCGGACAAATGATTTCCAATAGAATATTTTTTACTAGAATGTCTTCTTGAGAATATTAAAAATATTACTTAGTATAAAAATATGAAGATATACAAACTGTGAACAGCATAGTTATAGTCTAAAATAAGCTTTATTATCTGGAAAGCTATGGAAATGCAGAGTAAATAATTTAAACATTCAGTCAGTCAATTCTTCAATTTTCTGAATGGCTGTAGGATCTTATTAATAAAAGGCACTTTTGCTATCTTCATGTTTCTTCATGAGGAATTTAGGTTCAAGAAGATTATGTGTGTGCATAAGTTACCTGATGGTAGTTGTTACCCAGGCAGTGGAATGTGCCCGGGCACATTCGGAGTCTCAGCCCAGGGCTTTTCCTTAACCTACCCTCCATGCCCTTCACCACACTTTTTGGGCTTGTGACCTTTAAGCTCTCTCAGTGGCCACTCCCTAGGCCTTCTAGACAGATGGCGATGCATTTCCCTATCACTTTAATTCCTCTATATGCTTTAAATGGCATAAACTCTATGGTACATTTGTTTGGATTAGTGTTGTCAGTATGGTTTCCAAAACAGAGAAAGACTATACACAAATTGAGCCCATACAGGACTAAGCAAAAATTTTTTTGTTTTGCCTTAGGGATAGTGTGAAACAGAAGGATTTTAGAAAGCGTCTAATTCTGCCTATTTCCTTAACCTCATTTTTAGTGCTGGGACAGGCTAGATGATCTCTCAGACAGCTTGGAGTTGAGTGTTAACTGGGGATGTCTAAAAAGCCTAGTCTTATCACTTTATTTGAAGGGCAGTAAATATTTGAGAAAGCAAACAATCTGTCATTGAAAAACATGATATATACAAATATGGACCTAAATAAACATGGCCACATATCACATTCTTGCTATTGTATGTACACACATATATATGCAGATACAAAGAGAAGTATATATGTTGTGTGTGTACTTGTATATACACATATGATATAATGCACGCACATATTATTGGTCTTTTAATACATATAATTGAGAATTAACTGTTACTTTCACAGGCTAGTCTATGATATATATAGGGATCCCAGTTTGACTGTGTTAATAATCTTTAATTTTATCCTTAGTAGAATTATTATTTATATATTTGAAATGCATGGTGTTCATGTAAATTCTGATTATGGTGACGGTGGTATAACTGTCAATAAAGTGAAAACTGTTGTATTTATATATTTGAAATGCATTTTGTGGATCTGTTAAAGGTATCTTCATCTCTATCAATTATTATTTATTAAGTGCTCTCATATAGCTATTTGATGTGCTTCTATGACATGCTCTTTTCATAATTGGTTTTGAGAGTAAATAAATAACTTGAAAAAATGCAAGAGTAAATGAATGAGAGTTGGAGAATCATCACAAGTGTGTATGCAATTATAGATATATATGACTGCATAGGAGACTACTTCAGTTAATGGCTATTTCAGGGCAGAATAATCAGCAAAATCATTAATTACATTTTAGTTCATAGTTATGAAATTTCTGCTTATTTGTGAAAATGCAAATGATAAATCTTATTTCCCACACCAGATGGCCAGGCTCAGCAAGTGCTTTTATATACTGACAGATATAATGAAAGCAAGAGTCTGTAAACATAAATTAGCCTTAAGAATAGATGAGCAAATAGAACCACAATTCAAAAATTGCTACATGTTTTTCATATAACAGACAAAACTCATATCTTGGCATTTAGGCACATTCTATATGTGTTTATGTATGTGTGCATACACTTACACGTGTGGTATCTGGTAAGCACACAATAAATGGTATGTCATCATTAATGCTATTCACTATGGAAGGCTGGATTACAGAAAGGGATGAAATACCCCCAAACCAAAGGCATTGGTTTGTGAACTGGGTCAAGGCTTTTAAAATGTGACCTGCAAGGGCAAAATTCAGCTACAGCAAGATTGAGAATCTTGAGTCAACACACCAGGTCAAGGTTCTCAACCCCAGGACAGGATGATAAGTGAGACTCTGTATCAGCATGAAGGCTGGACTGCACTTTGCCACAACAATGTTTTTAAAAGGGAGTTTGTGATTAAGAACAAGGTTGATAAGACATCCTGAAATTACAGGATATGATAATTTTTGGCAAGTCTCTCCACTGCAAATCTGAGGCAAGATACTCAGCCAATTGATTTTTCTTTCAGTAAAATCTCAAAGAAAGTACTAGGTGATTTTCCAACACCTGCGTTAGAAAGCATACACTTGGAGACACTTTATGATTCAAATCCAGCCAGTGCATTTCTGTTGCTTCTCCTGAATACTTAGGACTCATTTCCCTGGATTTAGGACTAGATTTATTCGAAATAAGCATTCTTAAAAAAGTAATAATCAATAATCAGAGCCTCAGTGATCCGTGGGCATTCCTTTCAGCCACTGAAGAATCAAGGTCTATAATAATTTTATTCCTGTTTTCAGCTATACAAGAAAAGAAGAAAGACCAGGTGGGTTTAAGTTTCAATTCTACTTAGAATTATTAAGGGCTGACTAAGTGACTGACAATAAAACAAAAACTCAAACAAAATACAAAACAATTGTCAAGCAAAGGAGAAAAATAATCTACATCTCTCTTAGATATAATCTGGATGTGGAGACTAAGGCACTTCCCTGTCCTGGGAAGCCATGTTTAAAGGGAAGCCTGATAAGATTGACTTTGGCGCCACCTGCTCTCCACATTCAGCCAGTACAGCTTCCTCTGGGCGAATGAATTGGGGATTAAAGCCTATAATCTCCAGGCTGGAGTAGAGAAGAGGGGATATATTGATGTTTAATTTGAACAATGTGTCTTAGAATTAAATTTGGGCTCCTCTTAAAAGTGTCTTGAAGAACCCTGAAGTATTTTCACAGTAACATCCATTACATCTTTTCCATTGCAACAGCATCAAATATTTTGGCATGTGAAAATTTGAAATTTTAGGCTGATGCTTAGAATTCCTTTGGATACCACCAGGAATTTATCTCAGTTTTTTTTAATGTTTTACTTATTTCTGAGAGAGAGAAAGAAAGACAGTGTGAGCAGGGCAGGGTCAGAGAGAGAAGGAGACACAGAATCTGAAGCAGGCTCCAGGCTCTGAGCTAGCTGTCAACACAGAGCCCGACGTGAGGCTTGAGCCCACAAACCATGAGATCATGACCTGAGCCAAAGTCGGATGCTTAACCGACTGAGCCACCCAGGCGCGCCTCAGTGGTTTTTGAAAGATAACACTATGCCCAATTTCTCCATCCATACCAAATCCCTGAGGCATCATATGTTCATTCCACTAGTACTAACCGCTTAAAATTCAAATGTAATTGATAATCATGGCACTGGGGAGAGAAGAAGGGCTGAAGGGAACAGGAGTTTACACTTTCTTGCCCCAAATGATCTTGCTACAATGTACGTATTTCTGATGTCCTCTTCCCTGCTGCCTTCTGTGAAGACTTGTTAGAGTTGGCCATAAACAAGGTGCTGACATTTTCTTGGAGTAAGCAATAAAGGGTCCATAATTTCTGATGTTTATTTATTTTTGAGAGGGGAGGGAGAGAGAGAGCGAGAGAGAGAGTGAGAGAGAGAGGGAGACACAGAATCCAAAGCAGGCTCCAAGCTCTAAGCTTTCAGCACAGAGCCCAATGCGAGGCTAATACTCAGGAACCTTGAGATCATGACCTACCTGAGCTGAAGTCGGACACTCAACTGACTAAGCCACCCAGGAGCCCCAAAGGATCCATAATTTCTGTGGCTGTTGGTCACTGGTAGGGTCTAAGTCTCACAAGAATAGGTTCTCACTATTGAGAAGGACCTTGGCTGTCTCATCCCCTTCGAGACTCAGAGAAGAAAACATTTTCATGTGAGACAATTACCAATCCAAGTGAGTGGCCATGAGAATGTACAAAGGGTGATGTCTGGCCATGCAGCTTTCTCTGTGGCTCTGGTCTGGGGATAAACACCATAAGGATTTCTGTTGGATTTGTGAGGAGGGTGCCTCAGAATTGGTAATTGTTTGCATTTCATGAAGCTTTAACTTGATTGCATTGCCTTTGTGGGGAAGCTTTGTGCCATGTGGTTGATGGAGACCTGTAGAGTAGCTCCTGGGAGGCCCCAGCAGCCTGGATGTACTGCAGAAGGGGAGTCCTATGAAGACCTGGGAGAACACTGAGGCAGGAGAGAATATTACATGTTCAATAGCTTCATTGTAGGAGACATTACCCTATTTCCTTTGCATGTATCCACTTTAATAGCTAACAAGAAACAGTAAAGTAGGCTCTATAATTTTTCTGAGCCCGGTATTTGGACAGTGAACATTGCCAAAAACGCGGATTTGCAAGAATGAACCATGGCCACACACGGAAAGTAGGAGAGGGAATAACTTGTTCAGTTTCAGAGGTTTAAAAATGAATAGCTATCAAGACCATTATATGGGTTAGGTCAGAGCTTTTTGGGAATGAGAAAGTTTGTAATGTGGGAAACACAGTGGCAAATATGTTATGAAAATTATTATCACAAATTATTGAAATGAAATAAACTCAAGTGTATAAGACCCCAATATATGGCTATGAAATCTTAATTTTAACATATAGAATATATTCTTTAACATATAGAAATAAGAGCCATACCTTTTTGCTTGAAGTGCACGGTGGTGCCAATTTCTAAAAAAGAAACATTTAACAAAACAAAAAACAGATAAAAAATTTTTTTTATCAACTGAAAATAAGCACAAAGGTATTCTGGTAGCTCCACTGAAAGGAGAATGAGACGAAAGGTGGAAAGAGCATTCTACTAGAAGCACATCCTGGTAGAGATCAAAAGAAAGGCACCTGGAAAGAGATTGTTTTGTTGGAACAAATGTGCAGTTGGAGGTGGCATAAAACAATTTCCAACTACAAATATTTGATGTTACATGTTATGCGTATAGACAAGTACAGGAACTCTGAGAATGGCATGTAAAAGTGCACTTGGCTGCAATTTAATGGGATGATGGAATGTGTCCGGCCTCCAATCGCATCCTGGCATTTTGTCCCTGGTTTGTTCCTCTCAAGCCAGCTGACCTTCATGGTTTTCTTCTGACAAACTAAATCCATTCCAACTTTAGAACTTGTGCACCTGCTGTTTCATCTGCTTGGAATGTTTCTCCCCCAGATCTCTGCATGGCCCAGGCAGTCGCTTCATTCAGATTTCTGCTGAAATGACCCCAACTCAGGAAGGACTTCTCCCATCACCTTGTCAAAAAGGTATCCTCCGTCACTTTCTGTGCCTTTGCCCTGATTTATTAATGTTATTAGCACTTATCATTACTTGGTATCATTTTATATATTTCCTTATTTGCTTGGTTAGAGTTTATCTCCTCCACTAGAATATATGGTCCATGAGGGCAGCAACAGTGGATGTCTTGTCAATCACCGTATCCCTGTGCCTACATCAGAGCCCGACATGCAGTATGTATGCAATAAGTACTTGCTGAATGTACAAATCTCACGGCTGGAGGAGCTTGTACATGTCAAATACTTGAACTCCTTTTTGACTATCTTTATCAACCAAACAAGAATACTGTTTGATCTTTAGAAGTAAATATGGAAAATTTCCATAGGACGTCACAATGACTCTCAGGACCAACTTAATGGTTAATTAGATATAGGAGTCCAAACAATGGCTGTGGGATATGGATTGTCCCCTCTGAAGATCAGGATATGGCCTTGTGCCCCATCAATAACACACTTTCATTAAGGAGGTAAAGTGACTGACCTCTGAAGCTAAGGAGAGCCTTTTGAATTGGACATTTATTTACCTTATTTGAATTGGACATCTATTTACAAGCTTAAAACTTGTTCATACTTTCTTGTGTCTCCCAGAAGGAAGACCCAAATCCTTGGCATGGCATCCATAGCTCTACCCTTCATCTCTCCAGCCTCATCAATGCCTGTCATCTTGCATCCTAACCCACAGTCTTCCTTCATCCTTCAGGGCATCATGTTTTTTTCTGTTGTAGGGCCCATGGCCCAATGTTACCACTACTAGAAATCCCACTCATCCTTTAGAATTCAGTTATAACTTCCACAGGGAAGGCTTCCTGAGTCCCCTTAGTAAAATTAAGTCCCTTTTTTATAAGTTCTGCTCTCCTTCATAACTCAGGAAACTCAGCTCAGTTTTAATTTTAAATACATTTGTCTGAGGTTTTGAGTAATGCTTGTCTTCACTAGTGGACTGTGAGTGCCATGGAGCAGGGGCTGTCTTTGCTACTGTTCCCTGTTGTAGTCTAGCCAATGCATGAAGGCACTCTGAATGCACAATGGGCCAACAAAGCTTTAGAATCACTGAAATATGAGAAAAATAAATATATGCCAGGTATCCTCCTAACAGAGGCTCCAAGGCTCTGTTAAAACAACAAAGAGTCTGAGTAGCTAAATTATTATCTGATTTAGCACAAAGGGGTCAGAACTTTAGAATAAGGTCGGCACAGTTTCTGGGGGTTCAGTGTGGTCTATTTCCTTAAAGATTTTCCATTTGTTTACTCAAAGGAGGTCACAAGGAGAAGTCTTCAAACAGCATGCTGTTTTCTGGTATTCTTATGATGGCTATAAGAAGGACACAATTTTCCTAGAGTCTGAGGTCTTGAAAATGTTTGGCTACAATTCAGCATTAACGAAACTAGTATAAGCCAGGCTGTTCCTAACAGCAAGCTGTGTCTACGTGTAAGGACAGTTTTCCTAAACTCGTCAGATGTGGGGAGGAGGGATACTCGTGTGAATATTCTTTTGTGTTATGACTGCCGGTGGACCTCCAGATGTACTTCTGAAGCTGCTCAAAGGTATTGGCACCCATCCTTCTGTCTTTGAAGAGTTAATCTATTACTTGCACAAGTAAATGAAGCCTTCCCATACAGAAGGATGCAGAGAGAATTCTGCCCCAACTCTAGCAGAAGCCAGGAACCTGTCACTCTTACTTCAGAAGTGAAGCCAGATTTCATCAAGATATAAAACAGTGGTCTCTACCTGTTCACCACACTGATCATCTGACCACTGATGTTTCAACTGTGTATTAAACATATTGCCACTTATTTTTCTTTTATAACACCTGCTCTACTTTTCTTTGAAATAAATGTATTGCCTTAAAAATTGTTGAAGAGTCACTGTAGAGAATGTACTTAACATAATATGGAAAACCGAGGCCCAGAAAGGCTAATTAGCTGCTCCGGGTCACCAGAATAAAGCTGAGACTGAAACCCAGGGCTCCCACTTCTCCAGCCAGACCCCTGTCCATTATTCTACAATTCCCCTCTGCCCCTTGGTATTTTTTATGGGGGCAAAGCTAGGTAACCATAGCCTGTATAACTCTAGGTTTATCGCTGGGATATTTACATGATTTACTCTCGACTGAGGACACTTGGGCTCTGCTTTTGTGCAAAGTGCAACTTCCCTTCTTTCTTTGGTCAAGGCTTTTGGTCTCGCATTCTTTAGAATGTGTAAGGAGGCTGCAGGGTCATAGAGTCATTGCTTCTTACCCAAAGAGGCCTAGATCCCTAATAGGACCATCTTTATATAGAGAACACTGGGATTCCCCTGCTCTGTCCCTGACCCACAGGCCTCCTGGGGTAATTCCAAGCAACCATTCGGGGCCCTGGGCAGACAGGAGGATCGAGCGCTCTGCTCAAGCTAGAAACTATCACGAAACTTCTCTTTGCCTCAGTTTCATTATCCGTAATATAAATTTAATTAACATGCTCCTTATACATTTGTGCTATTGGTTAGATATGTTAATTATCATACTGTGCTTGGAAAGCTGCCATATACATAGTAAGATACACTGTTATCAGATGTGTGGTAAAACCTTTTCTAGAGAGAACTTTCAGTGAAAGTTTGGTGGGAAAGAGAAAAATGTATCTAAACAGGTAGGCCATGTCAGTGCAGATCGAAAGAAAAAAAAAAAATAGAAAAGGTCTACTAGAGCAATAAGGACGAACAGAACATTGAGAGGTGTGGGCACACTGCAGTGATTGGGAAGCACAATGACCAGGCAGCATTTTGGTCCGGAGAAGCCCAGCAATATGCCTGGCTTAACCAGTCAGTGACACAGGCCTGGATAAGAGGCTCCATGTCCTACATAGTTCTTTTAGGGAACAGAAACTCCCCTACTAACTAATTAAAAAGAGTTATTAAAAGGGTGCCTGGGTGGCTTAGTCGGTTAAGCATCAGACTTCAGCTCAGGTTATGATCTCATGCTTTGAGGGCTCAAGCCCTACATCAGTCTCTGTGATGACAGCTCGGAGCCTGGAGCCTGCCTCGGATTCTGTGTCTCCCTCTCTCTCTGCCCCTCCCCTGCTCACTCTCTGTCTCTCTCTTTCTCTGTCAAAAATTTAAAAAAATAATAATAAACATTAAAAAATATTTTTTAAAAGTTATTAAAATAAGAATTTGAAAACGTTGCTCAAATATTGTACTCTATGAAGAAAAGCACACATATAAAAAATATGTATATGCTTGAAATGCCTTTATAAAGCAAATCAGCTTACCAATTAAATTTTAGGAGGCACTCCCTATTGCGATAGATTGGTTCCTGAGACGCTAATGATCTTAAGGCTTGGAGTTCCATTTATCTTTAGGAAAAGAGAACAGAGTGTTTATTTTGTGCTATTATTTCCTATTCATCCTCTTCAGTTGCAATAGTACCTTCCTTTTTGAGGAGTAAAACCCTGCATGTTTTGAGCCTGGCACTTTGAAATCTTGGTTGTGTGCTGCCATCTTGTGGTTATACAAAGACATGTTCCTATGTTCTAACTAAAGGAATTGCCTTTGTCCACCAGGTGGCAATAGTGGGAAAAATAAAAACTTTTTTTTCAGTCAGAGCCGGCATAAAACGTTACATTTCCAAAAGGAGTGTTTCTTATTCTTACAAAAGAGAAAAAAACATTTTCTTTATTGTCCTTAACAAATGAAAATGATTCATCCTTCTGTAGTGCTAAGGTGATTCCAAATTCTTAAGTAAAACCGCCTTGACAGGTATGTTATTTCTGTAGGGATTCCTTGGACGCACTCATTAGAATACACTTGAAACCTATGATTTTTATACCTCTCAGGAAAACATCTCACCACATATTGATCTTGCTTTAGCAAATATACTTAGCAAGTAAGCACAACAGTGCAGGTCCAAAGAATAAAATAAAAAGGTAAACCTGTAGCAATACAATGGACAAAACTTTGGGGGAGTTTAGTACAGAGAAAGTTCTAGAATTCTCTGGAAGCATTATTGCTATATGCTTAGACTCTAGCTCCTGCTGATGGGGTACAAGGAAACAGTGGGGGAAAGAATTTAATACTAGAAAAGGCAAGTGTTAGTACACATTTATTTATGCTCATCTGTCTTTGACTTTTAACTTTCAAAAATTTTTAAAGTTTATTTATTTATTTTGAGAGAGTAACAAAGTGAGATCAAGTCAGAGAGGAGCAGAGAGAGAGGGAGAGAGAGAGTCCCAACCAGCCTGTGTGCTGTCAGTGAAGAGCCCGAGTAGGGCTTGAACTCACGTGGGGCTTGAACTCATGAACTCTGAGTTCATGACTTGAGCTGAAGCCAAGAGTCTGACAGTTAACCATCTGAGTCACCCAGATGCCCCTAACATTACACCTTTGCCATGTTAGACAAGTCTGCAGCATCAGAAAGAGCCAATTCAGCCTCTCAAATTGGCATAGACCATGTCTTCCTTGTTTACTACTGTAGTCTCAGCTCACTATTTCTCTAGCGTGGAGTAAGTGTCCAATAGAGTTGCTGAATACATGCCCATGCATGAATGAATGGATAGATGGATGAACAAATGAATGAGGGATTGAATCACTTAATACCTGAAGATCTATCCTCACTAGCTTTCTAGGTCAAGGAAGATTCCATTCTCCTTTAGGAATCACCATGCCCTAGAGGCAAGGCAAAATTATTATTACTGAGAATTCAGGCATTTGAAGAGCCAAATGGGACCAGGAGATACTTCCATCAGTCCCCAAATTTGGGTAGGTAGAAAATTTTCTGGAGTGTTGACATTTCCTTAAGAATATCCTCCCAAGTAATGAAAATTTAAATCTTGGAAGATAAAAATCTAAGTTTCTTTTTTTGTCCAAAGGCCAGAAGACTTATTCTTACTTCTTACCCTCTCATCTTCCATGGTATGGTAGGATTCATTTATTCATTCTCTCTCTCTCTTTCTCTCCCTCTCTCTTCAGGAACTGAAGTCAGTGATATGGAGGTGAGATGTCTCACTGGAAACTGTAGAGTTTATACTTTGGAAAAAAAATCCCTTATTTCTCTAGGGAATGTACAAGTCTATGTTTATGAATAATTTAGGCATTGTTCCTTCTTTGAGTTTTATCTGGAAGAGGAGATGAGGGTACAACCAATCCATAAAGAGAAGAATTGATTCTCAGTGCTTTGACTCTCCTGACTCCTAACTGCTTACCTCAAACCCGCTTCTTCTAAGCACTCATTCATTCCCAGCCACGGGTGGGATCTACAGAGCTCTGGAGGTCTATCTTGTTTGTGCGGTTATTCTAATTCCATGTTTACTTGAACATAAATGGCTCATTTTTTAGCCTGCCACAGCCATTTGAACAAGGAAGCATTCTCCCCTCTGCTGTGTATGACACAACTCTTTGTAGAAGGTCGGTCATCTGATATGCCTTAGGTTTTGAAAATGACATGTGAGTTTGAGGATGTAAAATGATGAATTGCCCTCCCCCCATCCCCTCACTCCCATTCTGGGCCATCCAGTAAGACTATGTTCAGGAGATAAGGAAGGTCCAAATTCAATGGGGATCTTACCCTCCAGTTGCCTAGAGAAAGTGAGAGAGGCATTGGGTTAAACATGAAGGGATTTAATAAAAGAAATGAAGAATATTCGATGTGCTGCCTCATCCTCTCTCACTGATGCTGAAGACCTGAAGCATAACATTTACAAGGTTCTTTGATGGGAACTTAATGCTTTATGTGCTCTGACTTTTATTTTTGTGTCACTGTTTTGAAAAACAAAACCCTTATTATTTTGGTGGCTTAAAAGGGGGACATTTATTAATTCAATTTTCAATGCCACTTTCAAGCTTAGAAAGTTATTAATTTCTTTCTTGCAGGTTTCTCTGCTCAGAGGCTTTAGGCAACAGCGGCATTCACTTGCAAGTATTATTATTATTGTTTCTTTGACATAGAGAAGGATATGCCTGTGATTTCTGTTTAGGTTGTTAGAGTTTTTTAATTTTTGCCATTTACTGTATTCATGTTGTACAACCCTTAATGCCTAGTACCTCTGGGGTGATGTTCTCTGAGCATGACAATAACGATTCTGGGTGGAGTTCAGGGGGAAAAGCCAAAACAGAGAAATAGGGCTAAACCTCAACCTTAAGGCTATTCCCATTTTTTGTTTGTTCATTTTTGTTTTTAAATTTTTTAATGTTTTTTATTTTATTTCTCAGAGAGAGAGAGACAGCATGAGCAAGGGAGGGTCAGAGAGAGAGGGAGACACAGAATCTGAAGCAGGCTCCAGGCTGAGCTGTCAGCACAGAGCCCAATGCAGGGCTCGAACCTATGAACCACTAGATCATGACCTGAGCTGAAGTCAGACGCTTACCCGACTGAGCCATCCAGGGCTCCCTGTTTGTTTGTTTGTTTGTTTAAAGTAAGCCTTCCACACAATGTGGGGCTTGAACTCATGATCTTCAGATCAAGAGTCATAGGCTGTACTGACTCAGCCAGCCAAGCATTCTGATTCCTGTTTTCTTAGTTAGCTCATAGGTGGACCATTATCCTAAGTACAAAGAGAACATATCAAAGTAACTGAGGAAACTAGGAAGCCTTTGTATGACATCAGTATTTGAGAAAGGAAGTTGGCTTCCCTTAACCAGATTCACGTCCTGAAAGGAATCCTACACTTTACTTACCAATTCTTCTAAGACTTTTCCTCTTCACAGTTGAACAGAAATGGACCTCACATGTTTGGTGCTATTTAGGAATGAGTTGGAGCCATGAATGATTGAGCAGAATATTTGCCACCCTGGACATAGGGTAATAACTCCTTGTTGAATGAATACATAAACCCGGACTAAATTACTGCTGATGCAATTTCTCATTGTATAACGTGAATAAAATATTTGAGAGTCACTTTTTATTCTCATCAATTAGTGGAACAATTCTCTATAAACCAAATGTCCTACAGTAAAAGGGATCAGAAAAATTTTTAAAGGTTATTACATTAAAAAAGATAAATTTATAAAAGGGGAAATATTAATATGCCAATTTAGAGAGAGAATGTAGGTGCTCTCACATCTGAAAGGGGGAACTATTACTGGAAATCCTGGAGGTGACAGAATGGAAGCTTCTTATAGGATGAGTCAGGTTTGACTTGGATATGAGTGTGCCCACAGCAGCAGAGACAGGAAAGAGAGAGAGAGAAAGAGCGCGGACCCTGGCCCTGGACAGGAGGGCTGATCCTGAGCCTGCCTGCACTGTGAGCTTGAGCAAGTCACAGAACACACCCAGCCTCAGAAAGTGCGGAACACAGAGAACGGCCTAGGTGTTTTAACTTAAACATTTTGTAGTATACTGAGAGCTCACACCTATCTGAATGAAACATTTGTCTGTATCATACTAATGATGTTATCTCTGAGGAGAGAGATTATATATTATCTTTATTTTCTTCTCTATAGTTTCATATATTTTCAAAATCTTGTATAATGAAAATGCCTACAACTTATTAAAAGAATAGAAAACTATTTATTAAAACAAAGCATTGCATTAAAAGAAAATCCTCCAAATCTGGGAAAAAGAAAATAATAGTTGGCTTTGGGTTGACATTATAACAAGGAGATTGATTTTTTTTTCTCTTTTTTAGTTGGCTGGTGGCATAGAGCAAAACCAAACAGAAGCTAAGTAAAGCCTAATTTCTATAAGGAACATAGTCTTAACAACATGAAATGATAATGCAATAAAAAATGCTTTCTATGGGTTTATGAGGTCCTTCTGACTGTAGGCTTGATATAATTGCTCTGCAGAGTAGTCTAGGTGTATGATTTGACTTTGACTGCTATGGGCTCTGCTCAAAGGCAATATGGATTGTTACAAAAAGTGCAGATTCTCTAAGCATACCCACCATAAAGACAGGGCTTCATTAAGTCTCTTACAGCAAGTCAGCTTTCTCAAATCCAACGGGTTTCTTACATACCCTGAGAAATTTAATTTTTAATAATCAATGAATTAAAATGTTAGAGAATGCCCAAGGGTCTAAGTTTAATAAAGGGGTTTCCCTGGGCCACTCCACCTAAAAATACATATGAGATTTAAAAAACTCCACAAGTAAATGTATTTGAATCAGTAGTCAGTAACATACTGGGGCCAGACAGGCTGTTTCTGCCTTCTAGAAGAAACTGCTTTTGCCCTTGTATCCAGAATGCACCTGTTGTACCTGTGGGAACAATTCTGGCCTTTCGCCCTTGTTGGAATTAAAGACCAGTCATCTCATTTAGTAAAGAACTACCTCTCAACCCCAAATCTGCTTAGCTGTTGGTACAAAGTAGATTATATTTCCCATGTTTAAAAACATACATTTTATGTATATTTTAAAGCCTTTTGTGCCTTCATTTATTTGACTTGCTAAAAAGGATTAAAAGCACAGGTTTGGGTAGGTCTCTGGAGATTGTCATCCTTTTTAGTTTTCTTCCTCTCTTTTCATTTCCCAGTCCTAAATTGTGAATTGCAGATCCGTTTTGGAATACACTTTAGATTTAAATTCTAAGGGATTCAAGACTGTCTTTAATCCATGTAATGTGTTTTTCATTTTGTATGTTTCAAAATTAAAAAGAAAAACATTCAAATACCATAAAACAAGGTAACTGGCCTGCAGAATTTGAATGTTGAGATAACAAATGAATTTGTGAGGTTTCCTGGGGTTTAAGGCTCTTGGAAATAAGGAGATAAGGGATTAAAGATGGTGGTCTGCTCTGGACCTACGTCCTTTGGAATCTATGTCTATGGCACTAAGCATTGCAGTTCAGGGCTTGGTAAAGGCAGTTGTGCTTTGGACCCTTCCCAAGTGACTTTATTACTCACAGTGCCAGGATGCCTCAGTGATTCATACTCCTTCTGTGTCACTGACTCCAAATATAACATCACCACAAGGTTCTGGAGCAGAGCCCTGAAAATATTGATGGCTCCTTACAACCTGACCATTCCTACAACTAAAATTGAAATTTACCATCAAACTTCCCTATTGAGAGGCTGAAAGTTTTCTCCAGATGTTCTGCCAGATAACAGGCTCTCAGTATTTTTTTTCCCAAAAAAACTCACCCAGCACAGTGCTATCTACCATACATACAGTATACACTATTGGTACATGTCTGTACAAATAAGGCAGCAGATACTTCTTAAAAGTGTAACAGAGGTGTAAGCGCAAATTCCCTTGCCTTTAAACCCCGTTGGTTTATCATGTGTCTTTTCTTTTTAAAACAGACCATGTGCAGATGAGGAAGGATAAGAAACTATTAGAGAAACATCGTTTTTCAGATTTTAAAAATGAATTAGACTTAATATTGTTTTAACTCTCTGTGAATTCTAAAGTTTTGTATGTACTGGAATGTTTGCTCCTCTCTTTTCTTCTCTCTGCCCTTTAAACTTCACTTTCACGTGAAGCCTTCTCTGACCAGTCCAGGCTCCCTTTTCTGTGCTCTAAACTTAGTAACTTTTCATATGATTGCTACCTCCTCATCCACTGTCCCATCTGGTCTGGAAGCTCTATTAGTGTAGAGGCCATGTCTTACTCATTCTCATAGTCATTCCCAAGACCAAGCTCAGAGTTCAGCACTGGAAAGTACTAGGATAGTTTTTATTTATTTTTTAATTTAATTTAATTTAATTTTTTTTTTAGTGAATGAATGGTGTAATCAAAACACTGCACTCATTATGGGGCGACTGGGTGGCTCAATTGGTTAAGCGTCTGACCTCGGCTCAGGTCACGATCTCAGAGTTTGTGGGTTCCGGCCCCATGTCGGACTCTGTGCTGACAGCTAGCTCAGAGCCTGGAGCCTGTTTCAGATTCTGTGTCTCCCTCTCTCTCAGACCCTCCCCTGCTCTCTCTCTCTCTTTTAGAAAATAAATAAAAACATTTAAAAAAAAAAACCACACTGTGCATTGTCACGTAAGCTGGGCCAGAAGTTACTTGCACTGACCATTGAGAGTGACAACTCTTTCTTGTGTTCCTCATGGTTAGAAATCTCAAGAAAAAGAAAACATGAACTCTAAAAGCAACTGTAAAAAGCACAAGCAAGTGGAGAGTACATCCAAGTGGAGAACAACAAATCACACTGTTAATTAAATGACCTAGCATGGGGTCGGGGTGGGGGGTTGATTCTCTAAGGGAAAACCAACCTCCAATGAGTGAGATTGTTCTGTGTTTTTTCAGCACTACAACACTGAGCACCTTTCAACGATGAACTTACCTGTGGTCTGGAACTCTGGCGAGGAAAACAGAGCCCATCTCCCAAGTTATTTTCTAACTTGCAATTCAACAAACAGAACTGCAAGCTACTGCTTGATTTTTCTTTCTTTTTCTTCCTCTCTTTTCCTTTCTTTTTTCTCTTTGTTTTTATAGTTGTTTCTATATCCCTTTCTTCCAAGTCATACAGACTCCACACATACAATCAAGACAAAACTTTAGAATGGCCAAGCAACTTTCCAACAGAGAACATGGCTGGGAAGACCTGGTGCTGTGTGGCCTAAAGAGGACTGGCTGGTACACAGGGTGGACACTTAGCCAGGACATAGCTATTTCATTTTTTTTTAAACCACAGGCTCCTACTCTGGCCCCAAACCATGTCTCTTAGGCAGTTAAGAAAGTCGTACTAGAACTGCAAAGCTTGGAAGGTGAGCGGTTAATTTAGAACCATTGTTACAGTGTAGGGCAGATAAGATAGAATGGACAGACAGCTGTGATTTATGGTAAAGATCCTCTGTTAGTGGCAATGCCTAGGTGTTAAAACGTACATGTGTGTTACAGAGATGTGGGAAGCGTTTTCTTTTAAAATCAGCATGGTAATAAGCAAAACTATGTCATAAACTATGGTGGTACTTGGCTCCCCAGGGATCAATTACGAAGCATGATAAATGACTTGTAAAGTCTCTCCCCCCACTGATTTGTGGTGGATATAAGCTGACAATTCTCCGTGGAGTCCTAGTGAGTGGTCTGCCTACTCCCATCATACATCTGGGTACATAGGAACACCTTAAATTGGAATTCCAAACTCATTATGTCATGCTGTGTTCTTACTTGGCAGGTGTGTTTCCTCACAGCAGTATACAAGGGGAGATGTAAGGTGGGACCACTTAGCTGATTTTCTTCCCTCCTTACTGAGGTGCTCATTTAATTTAATACCTATAAGTGACTTGTGATGATGAAAGACCACTGTGAGGACAGAGTGACTGTATAAGGGAAGTTGTTACTAAGGTTAATTTGTATCTTGCCTCTTCAGAAGTAGATGTGTCCTCCAGATAGATGGGATAATGGCTTCACTTGCATGGCTGCTAACCAGTGTTTACAAGTGAATGCAGAGACTATCAAAAACGTTTCCTTTGGTTTTATTTGAAGGATGTCACAGAAAAAGTATATATGTAAGGTGAGATGAATATGGTATAAAATATAGAGAAAAAGAGAATCAAGAAATACAGATAGCAGGAATATAAATTTCAGGTAAAGAAGAATGAGAGAGCCAAGGACCAGACAAATATTCATGTTCATACTTGGAGGGGAGGGGGGGCTATCATAGGACATCTGTCAGGAGCTGAGAGTCTGTGGATGATTGAATTCCTGAAGGAGTAAGTATTCTTTCTTTTTTGACTCTAAGCAGTGCCACTTCCTTCAAGGACTCTTGCTCCATAAAATGTTTTTGAAATCAGAGCCGAGCTCCCAAGGCAAGAACCTCTTTCCTGGCTACAGTCAGAAATGCTCTCCGCAACACACAGCTACCCTCCTGCTAAATGGCACACGGATACAGACGCCAGGGCAAGCTCGGTTGGGGAGGCATTCTAAAGACCAAGGAGACCTGCATCAGCATTTTCTGTCCATTCCAGATCCTGGTCTTCTCACCCTTTGGGGCATCGTGCCAACATTTTCTGCTGCAAATCTCACTGAACGCTTCTTAGGCAGCTTTATTCCTTTTAATTAAAAAGACAAGACTGTCAATTACTTAAACTTAATCCCCAAATGTAATTGTTACTTTGAAAGATTTTTTTTTCCCATAAAGCTCATAGAAGAGAAATATTTCCATCAAATTAAAATTTAGTGGGAGTTGGGATTTTCAAAAAAATATTCATCTTCAAATCCCTGCTGGCTCTAGAAATCTACATAGCACAGCAAAGCCTAAGTATAAGAAGATCACCAGGAAAGGCTGACTGACGTGGGCAGAAACAGACTCGGGAAGTAGGAGAATGCGTTAGAAAAGAGTCCCAGCACTAAAAATTCTCCTATTTTAAATTGACGCTGTAGGATTTTTAGCCATTTCGCTTGAGGCTAAATGTAAATTCTCAGACAGGTAACACTTCCAAGCCATTGTTGGACATTTAAATAGTAGCATGAATAAATTTCAGGTTTATTCTTGCTGGCAAATTTTAACAGGGAGAGAACCAGTATTGTTTAGGAAACAGAAGAGAAGGAAGAATGCAGAGCTGAGAAGAGTAAGGCACAGAAATGGATTCAGCAAAGACAAGCACCTGTTAGTGTTGGGTCTGAATCACCGGGTTGGCAGGAGAAGTACTGACGCTAGGTGAGGTTTTGACACAACTATCCCACTTGGTTCCCAACCACTGAAGAAAATGAGCCTGTTGCTCCCAGTAAAGGAATCAGACATGGTCATCAGGTATTAGTGTCAGTTCTTAATTATCTTCATGTGTATTAGTCAGGACCCATGATTTTGCTGTAAACTTATGTTGCCACTTCTCAAGTACTCTCAGGAAAAGCAAGGCCTTCCCCCCCCCCCCCCCCCAACCAGCGAGCTGGATAGGAGAGATGTATGAGATGTATTTGAAAACTAACACCTTTCCTGTCCATGCTTGACATTTTTGACCAGAAAAAAGGACAGGTTCTTTAGAGTGATGACTTTGGATCAATCTGAAAGGTGGTAACGTGCATAATGGGCACTCACTGAAAGTTTGAGTGTCTATGCATGTGTGTTTGGGGGGGGGGGTGTGCACATGCGCCAGACAATAGAGAACCATGCAGTGTGAAGCTTCTCTAAGTGTACTAGGATATTGGTGAAAAATAATGTGTTTTTTTGGCTTTGGGATACTTCCATACTTAAACTTGTTAGCAGTGGGCATTTCAGAAATCTCTAGAATCTATAATATGTCAAACTGTAATGAAGCCACAATGAACTTGTGGCTAGCTAATATCCAGGCAATCTGGCACAAGCTATGTCTTTAAATATCAGTACTTCTGGAAATTACAAGAATTATGTGCATCTGGATATGATTATTTTAAATTCAATATGCTTTCTTTCTGGGAACTTGAAGCTCCCTTTATATATTATTTTAAAAACTACTCTGAGCTTGTAGGCATGAAAAATATAATTTCTTTCCCATTTCACAGTTGGAAAAACTGAATTAAAGAGAACAATGCTAGTAATTATCCATGATTAATAGAGGTGTGTATGTAAATCAGCCTGAATAAGTGTGTGAAATTAGATGTGCTGATGCCAGATAGCTCTGCTCATGTTTTTTTAAAGATGAATGCTTTCATATAAATCTCTGTGTGAGCTTGGCATACATCTCTGTGCTGAGTATATCTGGAAATGGACTTTGTAAAAGTGTACGGATATTAAGGTAACAGTATTATGTATTATAAGCATTATAATACATACAATAAACTAGATGAGTGTTTAAAATTCATTAGACAGATGCATATCTAACGTACACAAATAACAGAATGGTTATTTCTAATGTACTATAGATTTATATATGTGCCTGGATGACGTGAGGCATAGACTGGAATTTGGGTGTACTTTGACAATTAAAAAGTATGGGAGATGGTGAAGGTTAGTTTCTTAGGATTGTGGGGATTAATTGAGTTAACACATGCCAGAGCCCTCAGAACTCTATCAGTACATGAGAAGCCCACTTTCTATGTTAGTTATGACTATTAGTTACTAGAGATGAAACTGCTATTATAATGAGGAGCTGCAAAGAGACATTTCTCATTGTTATCTGGGATAATACAATATAGGGATTGTCCAGTTATCTTTACAGCATGGTGTGGTTTGAGGATTTTTCTTCCAGTTTTCCATCCCAGTGGAGTCTGACCTTGAGAACCCATTTCTGGGAGTGCCAGGTGAGGGCAGGTATATCACCTCCTCCTTCTGGAGATGGAATCTGGCTGTTCTGAAGCCAGGCCTGCCCAGAACAACACCAGTCTCCCTTTGGGAGAGCACATGCCAGGTGGACTTCAGATTTCTGCAAGCCTGGTTTGTGTGTGGGATGGATTTTCATTTTTTTTTAAACTTTAATTTTGGGGGGGTTTGTTTTGTTTTCTGAGAAAGCTTTAGACAGCTGTATTAATCATGCAAACCCAGCCATGTGCAATGTGTTTTATCAATGGAAAAACAGGAACTGAATGGCAAGCAGCTGTGAACAAATCCAGTGCAAAACCTGAACCTGGAAGATAATCTTGACATTTCCCAAACCCACTCGCCACACGGGATTAGTGAATGGAAAGGCTGTTCACTTGGGATAAATGATCAGATGGGAGGCAAGCAAGTGAGACACATTCCAGGGTTATTAAATTTTTTTTAAAGTGCCAGTGATAGAAGAAGGATGGGCCGATTGAGTCCAGAGAGTCCCATCCTCAAGGGGATTCCTCACTTGAGGGCGATAAAAATAAAACAATGGTAGTTTGTCCTTGTCCTTTTTCTTCTTGTACTTCATTCATTCCAACTTTGGGTTTTCTCACTTGATTTTGAACCTGCAGTCCTTCTAAATGTGAGGGTGTCTCTAGGTGCACTTCCGTCATGAGAGGTTATGTACAAATAAGCTTATGGGGAGGAGACAAACAGTATTACCATTTCCCAGTATTCAGAAGCCTCAGGTAACGATTTGAGCCTAACAAAGTGAGAAAAGTTCCCTCAGACATTTAGAGCCCACTCTTCCCTCATTTTACAATTCAGTGAATTTTCTGCAGCGATATAGTCAGGGGTAGTTATGCAAATATATGCAATTCAGGACTCATTTCAGAATAAATAAACCTAAATTAAAATTAATGGGAAAAAACACCTATCAGAAACAGATCAAGGGTGGAACACTTATTTATTTATATATATCTTTTAAATTAAGAAGCAGGGAAGCACACTAATTTTTTTGTTTTGTTTTGTATTGTTTGTGGCAGAATAGGAAAGGACATTTGAAAATTTCTGATTGGCCACAGACAATACAAATTATCCTTTGGTATAATTCCAGTATTATTATTATCACTGCAGAAAATCAGGCAATATGATGAAGGAAACCCAAGAGAAATACATTTGATTTATTGAGCCTTGTTTTTGTTTAATCACAGCTTGAAGGGGTTTAGGACTGCATTCCTGCTGCGACTCTGATGTTTATCCCCCTCAGCTTGATGAGGCATGTAGAGTGGGGGTGGGGAGACCCTCCAATGAAAGACATTAACAACGAAGCAGCTAAAATTAAACATGTATTTCTGTTATTGGAAAATAGGAGAGAAAGTTCTTTTTGTGTGATGGGTGGACAGAAAAGGACCTTGGGAACTTTCTCTTATTTTCAAAACCCCTGAAAGAAATTTATTGGTTCCCAATCCTTCCGGCCATTTGCATCAACCAACTGTTATGGATACATTAACAGTTTAGGATTGAAATGTAGGATTGTGCCTAGGTAATGACAATATACAGTATTTATGAAGCAAAGGTATTTTGTGTCATATCAGATAGATATGACCGATGTGAGGTAGGTAGGCTTTTCATAGATTATTTTGGTACTTAAGTGACACTATAAAAAAAGAGTTAAGGATCTTATATGTTAATATTTTTCCCCATGGGAAACTGCATTTCACGTGGGTTGCCATGGGCAGAAGAGGAGAAAAGGGACTGATTTTTACAAGTTAAAGCCTTTGTAAGACACAGGGCACTGAAGAGGGCATTATCTTCCCATACCAACCTCACACATCAGCTATCCCAAGTCTCAATGAACAGCTTTTCAATTTCTACCAGCAGTAGCCCAAAGTATTAGTAGTAAAATAAACTATATTCTCTAGAACTATCGGATCTAAAGAGGCTATCTACAGTCTATCTACAACGTAAAATCAAACTAGGGTCATTCTCCAATCTACAATTCAGTTTGTGGGAAAATATCAATTTCAACATGCTTCATTCCTGGTCTGAACTGCTTTTCAAACTCCAACAGCTGTCCTTTGTGAATCGTGTCTGACTTCATTTTGTTCCATGTTATATACATCATAAAGCATGATCAGATAAAATATTTGAGTTTGTGGCTGCAGAACTGCTCCCACAGAGGAGACCTTAGAGGCTTAGTGACAGTGTACAAAGCTCATCTTGGATGGAGTATGACCTCTTTGAAAATATTATCCATTGGGACAAATGTGTATGTATGTGTTTGTCACATCAAGATATTTGCAAGATGTCAACATGATAAAATGGTGTCAATCTTTGCAGCAACATTCGAAGATAAATGTCTTAAAATAATTGTGGCATGTCAGGAATTCAAACTGGGATATTTTCCATGAACACCAACTTTCATGTCAAGTCTAAAAAACAGGCACAATTTTAAGTCTTATTTTTAGTAGCTAGGATAAGAAACAGATTTCATTAATGTTTTAAGGAAGGATTTTATTCAACAGAGTTCTTCTATAAATAGTTTGGATCCTTCTTAAAATTTAAGAATAACTTTTTTATTAAGCTGTCTAGTTGATCTTTGAAACCCTGCAATCCTCATTGCAAATATAATTAAAATAAGTTTGCATATATGTGAATACATACATATGCGAAACATAACATTATTGACACTCTGAATATCCTCACCCAATTTTGGTCCAATTTTTAGTTTGGATGACTGTTAATGAAACATGATCTGTCTTCAAACTTATAAAACAGCAGCTTTCTACCTTTAATTCTGAGCACATTTCTTTTATAGTGTACATAATAATCTTGTTTAATTGGATTTATTTTTTCCACACTAGGCCCCGCATGGCCTACTTTCCATTTTTTCTCAGGTCTTTGAGTGTTATTTGCAAATCACTTTTCTGGAATTTAATTTCAATGGTAGGTTGGTTTCATTTCAGGTTTTTTTGTATTGTTTTAATTTTATTTGCCAATTTGCCTTTAAATAGCCTTAAGCTAGAAGGCTGGGGCTGCAACTCGCATCTAAATGTAATGTAGGAGGCAAATTTTAATTTGGGTGTGGAGAAAGTTTTATGAAAAGGAATACAGAACGACGACCTTATTTTTTCATTTATGCTTTCTAAAATAGTTGTGTTTAAAAGGAAAAGCCCCCGCACTGGCCACAATTTTAAGAAAAGTTAATGTGTCTGTAATCTGGTTGAGTTCAAACTTTGGCAGTAGTAGATAAGTTCATTTTTACAAGTAATACCAATGACTTGAGATTCAGATTATATAAGCTTCCAAAGGAGTGGGTGGTCAGTTAGAGGATTCATATTTTCATGAGCTTCAGAACTTAACTCGTTGTGTTCCAAATATGTGAGTTCACAGCTACCTGTAATATATATGAATTGAAGAGAGAATTGCTTTCTGAGCTTAGCATCATTTCCCTTGCTACTCACCTACTTAAGTCAGATGAAGAATGTCTATCAACTGGTGTGGGGACAACTGATCGACTTTCTTTTGAAAGTTTAAAGAAAAATAAAAGATTTCTATTGTATGTGAATTTTGTGAACCTGTATTCCTCTTTGCGTGTTTTGCACATTATAGATGATGGAGAATGACCCAGCAACAGAACTACAGTCATAAAAATCATACTGACCTTGAATGGGATGGGGAATTGTGGGTGAAACACGCTCTAAAGGGGAAAAAATAGTAAGCATCATGGAGAGTTTATATAGATCTATCTATATATTTATATCTTAACTCATGTTTAGCTATTCAGATAATTATAGAACTGATGAATTTCCATGCTTCTAGGATTGTGTCTCCCATAAAGCATTTGTCTGTTCTTCCTGTCAACACTAAAGTATCAGAAAGCTATTAGTAAAATTTTAAATCCAAAGCTTTAAAAAAAATTAGCTAGAGTAGGAAACAAGATCTTACTGTGGTAACCCTACAGACAGGATCCTACCCTACACTGAAAAAAATCTCACTACCAAAATTACGATTTTTTTTTGGAGGGCTGGGTTGAAGGTATTTAAATTAGTAGTGATCACATTCAGTCATGCATCTTCGTCCTGGTTCTGGTCTCTTTAACTCATGACAGATGGACCCATGATAGCTAAGGACTCCTTTCCTCTCCCTAAGCCCTCCAGCTCATATCAGCTTTGGCCAAGTATGTGGAAAATTTATTTTGGGAAATACTAATTCAACTTTTCCCTCAGGTTTTTATTTCCCCACTCCTAATACCAGTGCAAGAGTAATGAGAAGGGAATAAGTAAATTGGCATGATATTATTTCCTTCTATCTTTTCTTGAATACCACCCTCTTGTGATAATACAACCTCACCTGAAATTTGATCAACCAATCAAATTTACTCGATGATACATCCTGTGGAGTAAGAAAAGTGTTCTTTTGAGCACGTGAGTTTGAGCTTATGGGTCCCTCACAGTCCCCAAGCTACTCATGATAAATTGAATGTGCTGACAGAGCTCAGGCCTTAAAATGTCCTCTATTTATCTTATCAAAACCTCAGGTTTAACTCTAAATCCTCCTCTGAGGCTCTTTCAGAAAGGTAGAATGGTGTATTAGGGCTAGGATGTGTTACTACTGCCCCTAAACCCTATAGTGCAATAGAATTAGCATACACTTTACATTCCTCCCAGCCATTTGTTTAAATAAAGACTAATGATAAATTGAAATAAACAAAAACCAAAACCATAAAGAGAAAAGCATATGTGCATATTCAGATTTGATCCGCCTTCCATCTTGTACCATATGTCTAGAAAGAGTAGATTTTGCCTGGAATTTGGATACTCAATACATCTGGATGCCAAGAAAACCCTGACTCCTTGCAGAGTGAGCCTTTCTCTAGCTTGCCTGAAAGTTGTAACTTAAATGCCAAAGTTTGCTAAGCGCATTAAGATAGAACAGGTCAATAATAGTGGAGCAAACAACTGTGTCTTAGTTACACAACTGTCAAGTAGAAAAATGGTTTAAACCTCCA
Source organism: Hyaena hyaena (assembly GCF_003009895.1). Taxonomy (NCBI): domain Eukaryota; kingdom Metazoa; phylum Chordata; class Mammalia; order Carnivora; family Hyaenidae; genus Hyaena; species Hyaena hyaena. Next base: position 419,569 of record NW_024081607.1, read on the forward strand.
CTAGTTATTTGGTATTAAGTTTTCAGCTTTGAAATTAAATGGCTAAACTGCTTTCAGCATTTATGTAGCAGTTGGAGACTACTGTCTCATACTATATCTACTGTACTTTATTTTTTATTATTACTATTATTATTCAGGCTGTTTCAATGACTCAGCTTAATATTTTCTCATCACACTGTTCACAGCTGGGTAAATGCACTCTGCCCTCATTTCCACAAGACCATTTGTATTGCTGAAATCATCTCACCCACCCTCCTCGTAGTGCCTTTTCAATCGGTTCCCAGCTTGTTATTATCTTCTTACCTCCACCCTGTTATCATCATCTTAGCCTTATCACGCCCCATTAGTTACTCTCATTCTCGAATTCCACCCTACTGACTTATTCCTTAGATGCTTCCCTGTCCCAGCTTTTTATCCTTATTCCTCCCCCATCACTCTGCTGCATTTTATAATTTATGCCATGGTTTATGGGCTCTTGGAGGAGTGTAAAGTGAAGCTTAAAATGAAGAAGAAGAAATTCTTCAACTTTTGATATTCAACAGTAGGGGAAGACAGAACCTTTGGTGCCATGTGCTTTGTCTTTTGGTTGCTAATATTTGGAGGAGGTCAGCATCACTAAGCAGGTGATTGGAAGGTTTGAGGAACAGAGCTCTAAGGTTGACCCCAGAACTATAGTCTGTGGCTCTTTGTAAGTCCCTTGACTCTGATCTTTGGTTTCTGCCAAATGTGTGTGTGTGTGTGTGTGTGTGTGTGTGTGTGTGTGTGTGTGTTTGGATGATTCTGCTGGGACACCAATGAGAAACTGTTAAATGGGGCATTAACACTTCACAAGAAATACCTCTGAAATACAGCACTTAAGTGGCAAAGGCTAGAGTTGATTGTAAGGTGTATATATAGTGGTAATTTATTAACCCAGATACGATTTTCTTTTCTTTTCCAATGGGTATTGCAGATGTTTGGTAAACTTTCTGGAAGTCAGCATATTCTATGTCTATTCTTGAAACTAAATCTAGTCCCAGTGCCCATCTATTTCCTACAGTAGCCACAGAGAGCCCTTGTAAAGTTTGCAGCCAGTCTTTCAAACTACATGAGAGTAGTGTTCAAATAGCTGCTCACACTGTTTTATTGTGTGGCATCCAGAAGTAGCTGGTTAAGAGGCTTTGCCAAGTCTTAACTAACATCATCAAGTGGTGTATACTTAAACCCCAGGCCCCCAAGATAACAACTCAAAATGGTTTCCAAACAAGCGGGGGAGGCCCTCATTTTAAGGGCTCTCTCCAGGGCTGGGTTGCTTAGGTAATACTTGAAATTTAATCAAGTATAGGTTTACAAGTTAATTATCTTTTAAAATTAAAAAGAAAATTTGAAAAAACTCCTACACACTGATGTGGTATGTCTCCGTGTAGATTTCTTTACATTTTTATGGGTTTTTTGGGTACTTAATAGCTTCAGAATACCTTACCAATCCGCACATTTCTCCAAAGTAGAACGTAATTGATCAGTAAGAATGTCCTTTAACATGTGGGAATATTCCCTTCCTAGGGTCAAAAGCTGACCACTAGCCTGGAATATTAGTTAAGAATCCTACTGTGCCAAAGATTAACCAATGATCTAACTAATCTAGTGGACCCATGCAGTGGGGGTCAATAGAAATGGAAATGAAAGGTGGCAGAACCAGTGGTCACAGGTGGGAAGGGATATGACAATATTTAGTTGTGGAAAGACCTCGTTAAGTAAAAAAGGAGAAAGAAATAAGATATCTCCTCACTTGCAGACTACAAAAGCTACATCTCCTAACATTTTCTCCACATACACAAATCTAGGTAACATCTTGAGCTAGAGCCTGGATTCGGCAGTTAAATGAAATCATGTATGATTAGTGCTTAGCACATGTTCAGAGTACCTTGTAAGCACTCACTTCATTAGAAGTGATGACATTAAAATCATGACCTCGTCCTCCCTCCCCATCCATTGCTTTAAAAGTAACTCAACATAAATACTGAAACAAGATAGGTTTCCCCTGTGGGTGCATTATAGTCATCAGTGTAGAAAGCAGAATCTGCTATGTTACATATGCTGACAATGAACCTTCTCTTGGCATCAACAGAAGCCAAAGTCTTCGTCCATGTGTTGCATATCCTCACAGCTGATAAGAACTAAGGAGTCTTTTCCTGTATACACTGTCCCATTGGGTGAATGTGTTCAGAAAAAAATTACAAGATGTAATGCTTTGCCCAGGATGAAGACAAATATCTAATCTTGGATGTAACATAGACTGACGTGGTACATATCCTTGACAAACAATGCTAGGATGTGTGGAGAAAAAGACAAATGAGAAAGAAATGCTTCCACTGGCTTGGGAAAAAATTACTATGAACACAATGTATTCTTGGACTTTCACTCAATTATTTTGACCCTGTTGGAAATCAATATTTGAATAGAGGGTAGAGACGTATGTGTACGTATGTGGTGGAGGACAAGATGGATCAGTGACTGCAAATTGACACTGAGCAAAAAGTAAGCACGTGCCACTGTGGTGAGCACTGAAAATGTGCTGACGCACCAATGAAGATGGATCATCACGAGCTCTTCAGGAGCTCTGGCTCTCCGGTTCTATGCGCTGCCTCTTTCTGGCTGGCGGTAGCTCACCAGCTGCCTCCTCTGCTCTGGACTGGCTGGTCAGCACAGCACCCCGCTGCCCACACAGTGCTCTCTATCTGGGCTGCGGCAGCCGCCCCTCCAGAGCATCACTCCCCTCCTGACCCCGTTCCTCATGCAAAAGTGCCTCTGCCAGCAGTGTCTTCCTTCTACCCATTAAGCCCATCTACTTTGAGTCTAAGTAATGAGCAATCTGTTCACATAGGTACTTCCCCCTCCCCCTTCCCTACCTCCGTCTCTCTCTCTCTTGCCTGTGTGAAATAGGCTGCAATACAGCTGCATTCCCTAGGAATGAAGGATGTAGCAATGCGCCTCCCGAACCTAAATGGTCGTGGTGGGGTGACAGAGGCGAAGTGCCCTTCCTGTTATGTAAGAAGCACAGCTTCCCCTTTAAAATGTCCACACTTAGGGGCACCTGGGTGGCTCAGTCGGTTAAGTGACAAACTTCAGCTCAGGTCACCATCTCATGGCTCATGAGCTCGAGTCCTGCCTTGGGTTCTGTGGGGCTCTGTGCTGACTGTTCGAATCTGGAGCCTGCTTTGGATACTCTCTCTCTCTCTCTGCCTCTCCCTTGCTTGAGGTTTCTCTCCCTCTCTCTCTCTCAAAAATAAAATTAACATTAAAAAAAGCAACAACAAATGTTCACATTTAGGCCTTGGGTCTAAGAAATAGGGCAGTAGTTTCACTAATTTTTAGCATTATGCCTCCTAACTTTCCCATTAGGTGGGAGATCAGTTCCAAACTCAAGGCTGATGCACATGCTGCTAACCAGAGCTAGTGCCTGAGAGGGTGGTTCTGTGGGGGACGGTGTGGACGCACAGGGAAGTAGTGCCTTGTGAGTCACTGCGCTGTGCACTTCTCAAATGTGTAATTGAAAGTGACTTCTGTGAAGTCATCGGGATAGTATGGCTATGAGACACGTGCACAATTCGGCAATTCTCAGCTTACTGGGTTGAGTCCTTTAAATGGACTTTGATGCGCAGGGCAATGGCATGAGAGGGCTTGAGGTGATCATGGGCACAAGCAGATAAGCAGTATCTCCATTATCTCCGACCTGGCCCATGTGTGCTCTCTCCTCCTCGAATATTCCCCCTCCATCCTTCTTTACCCTCCTCTCTCTCAGTCTGTAGGTGTCCTTTTATTTATCATTTGAAATATATCATTAGCACATTTCTTCCTCTGGGTGGGATACAACAAAAAGACACTTTAATACAAATTATAGTTGCTTACTTTCTCTAACTAATCCAGTTGTCTCACTTTCTCTTTTCAAACCCCTATAAAACTTATTACGTGTATGTTGTTGTACTTAGCCAGGTTACCTTAAACATGTCAGAATCTCAAATTCGGGGTTGAGGCTGTTTGCCCAACCCTCTTCCCCCCACCCCTTATTGAATCCCTGATGTCAAGAGTGAAGCAGGTAACTACATTTCTTAATAATTATCTTCTCAAGTGTCTTGAGATATTGGTGCCTCTAGCCGAAGTAAAGAACACTGTTGTTTGGTCTTTGGAGACAAGTAAACAGCGATATGAATTTTAAACTTTATATTAAAATTCGTATGAATTTTAAACTTTAAGCATTTGTATAGCTGTATCCTATCAAACTGTTATAGACTGAAGTCAATGGCGGTTATGGGTGAGAAATTGAAGGCCAAATTTAGAATAGTTCGTGGCTTTTTTTTAATAAGAATTGGATCTTGAGCAGTTAGAAATGGTTTTAATACTGCATCTCAAGAGAACTTTCACTTAAATTGATTTTTCTTCTAAAAAATATTTTTTTCTTGAAGGCTTATCTAAATCAGATAAAGAAAGATGGAGACATCTCTCTTACAGTATTTCTAGATTTTCCAGTTGAATCTGTGTAGAAAAAAATTCCTAGGGGCTTGTTTTTCCAAAATCATAATAGTAAAGTTTTTGCACTTTCTCTTTTAGTCCAAATAAACTTTCTGGCCCAGCATGTGCTAACTAACTCTTGCATTTGTTTTACTTATCCTTATAAACATTTCTTTAATCCAAATGTATTCTCTTCTAATTTCACCCATCAGTTTCTCAGGGGCATTTGTGTCTATGCTCGTAGCCAGCAAGGCAGGGAGTCAGATACCTGAAGGTTAACTTAACAGCTGCTAAAGGGCAAGGTTGCAAGGTGTGCTCTCCTAGTAACACCAGTGAGCTGAAACAACAGTCCTCCCCAGTCGGCCTGTTCTGTGGATGCCCCTCTCTCCTACCATCTTCTCTCTTTCAAAAATATGTCAGACAAGTAATGTTCCCTGCTGTCATATGGAAACCTGTCTGTAGCCATTTTTCATCCTTTAGATTTTATATGGTGTTTTAATCGTTCATCTCATCTTTCTCTGACGTGAAAAATACACTTTCTTTTCCCAGCCTCTCCCTTCCCCCAGCACCTTATCCATCTTCATGGAATATTTCCTCTTCAATCACTCTCACCAGTGCCATTTTTTAACTGCCATCTATTTTCCAGGATCTTACGTCACTTCTGTTCCTTAAAGAGATCATCACCAAAGGGATTTCTGTTCTCTGAGTATTCTTACACTTAAATCGACCAAGAAAAAACAAAACAAAAAACAAACAAAAAACAAAAAAAAAACAACACCCCCCCCCCCCCCCAAACCAGCAACAACAAAAACCACAAGGCGGCTATCAAAAGTAAGCCAGGAAATAGAAACATTATTTAAAGGGATTGAAGGCCTGTGTTTTGCTTCAGTGACTGGATTCTTATTTTTGTGTATGCTTACTTTTAATAGGTAATGTCAAAGATAAGGTAAGGGAATGTTTTTCAAGCTTTCCACAGAGGCACTCATTTGAATTCTCCTGAGGCAGGCCCTACTTTGGCATACTTACTGAAAAGGACTAGGCTGGCATTGGTGACCCCCAGATTGTTGGCAGCCACGCAGGTATAGTTGCCATAGTGCTCCTCAGTGACGTTGGTCACGGTCAGGGAGGACTGACCCTCCGTGCTCTTAATCTCAAGGCCATTAGCACTGTTTATCCTAAGAGTTCAAAAACAGAAGAGTAAAAAGAAACGCTGATGAAGACTTGGCATAGCAATCCCTTTTTCATCATGATATTGGAAGACATGGAGAGAAATGTAGTAAAAGCTTGCTGTACCCTGCTCAATTCCTCCTTTTAATCGTGTCACCCCATATTATCAGAACCAATGTCCATCGACAGAAAAAGCTCAAGAATGGAGGCGTTTCACTGAGCTTTGGCTACTGCTCCAGGCAAGAAGGACAATACAGGGGGAGATTACCCATTAAGCCACCTATTTCACATTTTGAATGTAACTTGAACGCTCTGAGGCTTCAGGTTAAGAACTACAGGCCCCCAAGTACTTGACAAAGAGATTTAGAAAATGAAGAGTCTAATAGTATAGACCCACATAATTACAGCGGACCTAGGTTCTGTCCCTAGCACCACCTAGTGGAGCAAGGGGGGCACGGCACATTTGGCACATACCTGGTGTCATCCCGGTACCACTCAAAGTCAGGGGCAGGCACTGCTGAGGCCTCACATTTGAGTGAAGCTTTCCGTCCTGTGGTGGCTTCATTGCTCTTGGATTCTGTGATAGTGGGAGGATCTGGAGAAAAGATGGGTGCACAGTTTACATGAAAGTCAGAGGGTGCAGTGGAATTTCCATGCAGGAAGGAATCAGAAAGGATAATCTGATCAGAGAGCCACATGAAAGGAAGTCTTAAAAGCCTCATTTACATGAATTTTGTGATCAGCTGAATGGGACTGATCTCTAGAAAACTAAATAAAAATAAGACATGATTAATGAAACTGTGGATTTGCTCTTCCTAAATGGGACACTTAACAGGATTTTATGGTAATGGAATAGGATTTCTTTCTCCCTACTCCAATAGACCATCAATTATTTCAACCATAGATTATAATATTTACATCGTTTTTTTTTTCATAAATTAAGTGGTGATACTAAAGGACTTGGGATTTTAAATGTATAATTTGAGCATTTTTGTTTTTCATCATCATTATTATCGTCATTATTGCCACAGTTTGAGATGGCAGTAAAAAGTCTGGTGAAAGCAAGAGAGGGCTTAAATTCTCCCTTCCAAGCTTAGCCTGATGCTTGTTGCCGAAATTCAGAAAAACAAGCAAACAAATGAACAAACTAGTGTTAGATGATTACCTTTCTTTGTTCCCTTATCGCCATGACCCAAGTAAATTGTGCGTTTGTGGGTGAATATGCAGATTGAAATCAACCCTGGCGTGTTTCTGTTTTCTGGGCTTTAGGCAGTTGTATACTTGATAGGTGCTGCTTAGCACTGGGACTGCAAAACCTGGAGCAGGCTTGAAATGAACTCAGAAACACATCTGCTACCCTAATTAGCCACGATTCTTTCAAACAGTCCTACAGAGGGTGGAACGAGTGTTTACAGGGAAGCGTGACTAAGCTGGGTCGATAGGCTCAAGCTCCTGGGTTGATGATGCTGTGTTGGTGCAGGTTATGGACCTTCAAGGAGAAAAGGAGTTTTCAGTCCGGAGATCATCTGCTGGAAAATGGAGGCTGGCTGTGCACACAAGTCAAAAATAGAACCAAACAATCTGTTTAGGCTTTGTAGAGGAAAAAAAAAAAAAAGCTTACTTAGGGAAATTAGCAAAGAAAACTCTAGTAACACAAAATTCAATTAAACTTCTGCTCTTTAACCCTTGGTTCAGCTCACTCATTTCTGAATTTTGTTCTTCATATTCAAAATTATTTGCCAAGTTTCCAGTCTATGGAAGACTCTGATCTTCTTAGTTAAAAAGGATGCACAAAAGCATCAGGTTAGTCTGCCATTTTGTCTCCTAGTTCATCTTCACATCAGCTTGGACATCTTTAAATCATTGCCAGAGAGATGAGGAGTTAAAGCACATTTGGACAAGCACCTCCAGCCCAGGTGCAGAGTGGTGTGCCAGAGTGGGTGGTGGTAGTGGCTGTTTTGTTCTAGCCTTACCTACTCATTTTTGTATAGACACTAAAAAGTATGCTGATGAGAGGAAAGAACCTTGGATTGGAAACTAGGGGACCTGGAATTTAATTTCAGTTTGGTTATGTGGCCCTCCCATCACACAATTTATCTTACTGAGCCTTGGTTTTATTACCTATAAAACGAGAGAACCACACTTTAACGGCCTATAGTATCACTTCCAGTTTAAAAAAAAAAACAATTCTAGTGAAAACTGCCTATCCTTCACAAATGGGTAGTTGGTATCATTATGACCTAAGTGTATTTTCCTACCCATAACTCGTTTAACCCTTAAATTACTAACTTTCAAAATTATAATTCATTTATCTGCTCATTTATCTGATGGGTTAGGAGTCAGGATTAACAGTCAGAAACAGGAAACCTGAGGTCTGATTTTGACTCTTCTCTGAAATAGAACTGTGGCCTGGACAAGTGTCAGCACCAGTCTGAGGTTCTTTCTCATCTTTTAAAAGAAGGAGTTAGCTTAAAATGATCACCAACATTCCACTTAAAATTCTTTCATTCTATATTTGGTTATGTAGATAATTACAGCACATTAGTTTGAAAGATAATGGAATGGCGCCTGGCTGGCTCAGTCAGTTAAGCATCTGACTTCAGCTCAGGTCATGATCTCACAGTCTGGGGGTTCGAGCCCCATGTTGGGCTCTGTGCTGACAACTTGGAGTCTGGGGCCTGCTTCAGATTCTGTATCTTCCTCTCTCTCTGCCCTTCTCCTACTCTCACTCTGTCTCTCTCTCAAAAATAAATGAATAAACATTTAAAAAAAAAAGACTAATTGGTGGTAGTTGTATTGGTGGGGGAGGTATTTGTATAGAGATGAGGCATAGAATAGAGGTTAAGAGTTTAGATTTAGAGTTTGATAGACATGAGCTCGAATCCAGGCTCTTTCCCTCACTGTACTTCCTCTTTATAAAAGATAGCACTTTATCTAGAGTTATATTGCTTCAATTTCCTCATCTATATGATGATGGAACCAGAGGCAAGGAGGTCTACTTAGAGATTACTGAAGGAACCCAAGATAGCCTGCACTAGGTTTGTGATAAAGTGGCTGGACCAGAGTGGGCAGTTTCGAGATGGAAAAGTATGGAGGCTCAGAACTGACAAGAATAGGGAAGCCTGGGTGGCTCAGTCAGTTAAATGTCTGACTTTTGATTTCAGCTCAGGTCATGATCTCACGATTGTGAGATCGAGCCCCACATCAGGCTCTGTGCTTAACGTACAGCCTGTTTAAAATTCTCTCTTCCTCTGGCCCTTCTTCCTCTCTCTAGAAAGAAAGAAAGAAAGAAAGAAAGAAAGAAAGAAAGAAAGAAAGAAAGAAAGAAAGAAAGAAAAAAACTTGAGAAGAATAGATGTATAGGAGGAGTGTTGAAGGTAACACCCAAGTTTCTGGCTTGGGCATCTAAGTGATGCCGTCTACTGCAAATGGTTATGTCAGAAGAGACACAGATGGCCACAAATGAATGTTAGTTTCCCACCCTCACCTCTTCACTGTAGTAGGTTGTTAAGGTGCCAGTGACTCCCTCCACAATTTGCAGCATGTTGGCCAGAGAGAGAATCTTCTTTGTGATCCTACTGCTTTGTTTAATTTCTCAGTTTGTAAAATGAGTTTGAACCAGTGTCTGTGAGTTTCTGGAGCCACATGGCTGTGAGTGACAAACCCTTAATGATGACTACCTTTTTGCTAAACCAGCCTAACCTGGGCCTAATTCCACACTTTCCAGCTCCTCCATAGCAGTGGGCTCATAGCTGTGGCACCTCAACGTAATAATGTCATGATAAATGGCTTCTAGACCCTCCATCATGGGACCAGGGATGCAAGTCCCCACTGTACAGTTTTGTGGGAGAATTCTTCCTTAGTCTGAATATTTCCTCCTGTGTGGTGGGAGGTTATTTAGCTCCTTGCTCTGGGACCCAGAAGAAAGGAATGATTTTGACTGAAAAATCTGTGAAGAATAAATGAGGTTTCTTTGGCTCCTCTCTTTCCTTGCTTCATTTTGGGACCACGCTTCTGGCAGGGAACAGGGGTTCCCCTCTGCTCCTTCACAAGAAAGTCTTACTAGGACTCTGTCCTTCCCACTCTTGGGTGGGTCGGCCTGCACCATTCCAGGGCTGCTGCCATGACTGGGGAGATAAGGTGTCCACACTAAGTTCTACAATGGGGGCAACTGGGCCTTCCATACATCTCCTTTACTTATTTCTCAATTGTTCAGAACCCAAATAACTAAGTAGTAAGTTATTTATTAGCTCCTCAGAGACGCCAGCATGGAAAAAGTGGCAGTGAGTTAGGGTTGAACACTTTTAAGTGCACTAATTTGGGGATAGAATGACATTGGTCAATTGCAAAAGTCAAACACTTGCTTCTCTCCTTGAAAATCTAGGAACTTTCTCCTACCAAGAAAACTTCATAGATAATGATAAATGTATGAAGAACTCATTGTTCCTAATATTTCTCAGATGACACAATTGTACATGTCTGTTCACTCATGGCTTATTGTAATGAACATTTGAAAATTCATTTGTAATGAATCCTGTATAGGTGAGGCTAAGAAAAATTATTATAAATCACATTGCAGCATGCCTAGTGTAGTTAAAATAATAGATGTCCATGCTCAAAATATCATTATAATAAAAATTAAATGTGGCTTAATAAAAATGCTGCACAGAGATCCACTGTAATCCTTTATGTGATTTTGGAGTAGCCTACAATTTCCAAAGACTCTTCCAGTTTTTATTACTTACAAATTCTGGGTTCTGAAAATATTAATAAGGACTTTCTTCTTTTTTTAATGTTTATTTATTTACTTTGAGAGAAAGAGAGAGAACATGTGCAACTGGAAAAGGGACAGGGAGACAGGGAGAGAGAGAATCCTAAGCAGGCTCTGTGCTGTCAGTGCAGAGCTGGATGTGGGGCTTGATCTCATGAACGATGAGAGCATAACCTGAGTCAACACCAAGAGTTGACGCTTAACTGACTGAGCCATCCAGAAGCCTCAGGACTTTCTTTCTTATAACTAATAACAAGAGTCTTTTGATTAGAATTAATTGGATAACAAAGACAGTGGCTTAGCAAACAGAATATCATTTATTTAATCTTCCTAATTTTTTGAATAATACTATTAAAAGAACAAAATTCTTAGTAAAGTTCTCAATTTGTGGGCACTTACCATGTGTTAGGACTATACTAGGCTTTAGATGATTTTTTCCATCCCAATAATAGCTGTTGGAGATAAGGATTATTAAACCTAGTTTATAAATGAGAAGACAGATCTACAGAGGGTTAATAACTTATCCAGATTCACATAGCCAGAATTTGGAGGAGTCTAGATTTGAACCAATGTTTTAAAGCCCATGCTTTGACCTCTCTGGGCTTCCGTTTGAATGAGTTCCTTTAAAGAGAAATGAATTCCTAATAAGGAAAAATACCATTTAGGGGAGCATGATGGTAGCTTAAAAGGTAATTGTTCTACATTTCTGCTTAATATTAAAGGGTACCAAAAATGGCAGAACATGGAGTACTTAGTGGGTACAAACTTGCACTAGAAATTAGGAGTTGTGGGCTCAATTTCTGCCTGTGCTACTAAGGTTGTCATCTCCTAGGGATGACATGTTGATCTCCTGGAGCCCCATATCTATGAATATAGAAGATGGCCCCTGTGATGTGTCTCACAAGTCTGATGTAAAGATCAAATGAAAATCATGTATATGAGAGCACATTTAACACCTGCAGTGATTACATTTATTGTTGTTGTTGTTATTATTATTATTATTTTGAAACAGAGGGTGACAGTGAGTGAGGGGCAGAGAGAGAGAGAGAGAGAGAAGTGGGGCTCACCCAAAGTGGGGCTCATGTTCACTCAGTGCAGAGCTCAGGCTCACTGAAAGTGGGGCTGGAGCTCACCTGATGTGGGACTCTGACTCATGATCTGTGAGATCATGACCTGAGCTGAAGTCAGTTACTTAACCAGCTGAGCCACCCAGGAGCTCTACATTTATCACTTTTATTTCTATTATTCACATGGTGGTTTGGAAGGAAAGAGAGCTTTGGAGTTAGATTTTGGTTAGAATCCCAACTCTATCCACCATTCACAAGTTCTTTGATTTTGTGGCCAAGAATGCTTATACTCTCTGAGTTCTGTTTTTACCCTCTCTGCAGAGGAATAATTTGATTGTCTTCCAGGGTTGGGGTGTGATGGTAGACCAAGGGGGTAAGGGCAGAAAATGTAGGCAATAAGAAAGGCACTGTCTCTAGAGAATTAAGAAACAATAATAGAACTAACCGCAAGTTGTCTTTTTTGTTGTTAAATCACCATGTCCCAGCAATACTAAACCAAATGTACTAAACAATATCAGTGATAAAGTAAATTTTCCTCCTTGCGAGGGCAGGTCAGGCCCGATACATCTCCCTCCTTGGTTACCCACTGTTGATGTGATGATTACAGTGAATTACACAAAATCTCTAACAATCTTGTTACACTGAAGGAATTCAGAAAATTATGATTCTTGTTCACATTGCAAAATTATAGTGGAAGATCGCAGTACTCTGGATTCTTACTGAATATTTCCTCTGAAGGTCCCATAATAGTATCATAAACACTAGGACATGTGCTTACTAAAACTATCCCAAATATAAGAATAAAGTAAAGGTTTGCATGGAGAATGGATAGCTGTTGTTATGAATATCCAGAGAAAGTAGCCAGTCTAACTCCATGTTGAGCAGTTATTTTCCTAAAGTCTCATCATTAGGTGATTTTGAATCAAAGCACTGAAGAGTTCAGTTAAAATGCATATATATTATCTGGAGACAATGGATGTCTGCAGTCTCAACTGTAGACTCTATGGTAGATAACCTCTGCCTTCTCCAATTAATGGCTATCAGATATAAGGGTGAGCTTTAGCAATGACAGCATCCATGTCCCCCAGCATCTGTGTTGGGTTGGTTAGCTCTGGATGCCAGTGTGGAGGCAGAGCTGAGTTCAAAGAGAAATAAGTAGAGGAAAAAGAAACTATAGTATAATACTGTGAACCTGATTGGAGACGTAGTTGTGGGAAGGTGGAAATTAGGAATATTAGCTGGTTAATGGGATGGAAGGAAGGCTTAAGAGTTGGGTGCAGCTTTGGAGAAGAATTTCTGCAGAAATAGGAAAAGAGTTCAGTATAAGAGTCCAAATAAATGTAATAGTCTGCATTTATTGAACATTTACTATGGGCAAGATGTTATCCTCAGGATACTGTGCACTAAGATGAGGTAAACCCATAAGTAGCTACTTTTAATGCACTGTGAGAACTGAAATTAAAGGATTACACCTAGAATCTGTAAGGAAAGGCTAGTTTGTCCCTAGGGCTGGTATCTGGAAGAAATTAGCAGCTATACTGTAAGTAAGATACAGGAAGCCAGAAGTCCTATCTATTGTATTAGTAATAAGCTTATTCAGTTGAAGAGATTTCAGGTCATTAATTCAGCTTCTGTAAACTCCAGGACTACTTCCTACTTAGAAAATAGATTTTGCATGTCAAATGGCTATATGCAATGCTATGAACTGACCGTGGAGAAGGATTATCCAAGAGAAGTGAAAAGGAGAGACGTTAGAATCCAGCTTATGAGGTAAACAGGAGAAACTGTTGTGTCTACATCTCTTGTTTACTGCTCTAGCATCTCAGTACACTACAACAAATATCTGTTGGCAACTGAGTAAATGAATCAATGAAATGCTTATAGGAGAAAATTGTCAACATTGGGATATTTTTCTTTTTTGCAGTGGTACTCAGGGTCTGTTTCATTACAATAATCTATTCAGCCACTATTTATCTTAGCCATCCTGATCCCCTGAACTAATTCTAAGCATTGTGTTTTGAAAAAGGAAGAGGAATCCATTTAAATAATGGGACACTTTCATACTAGGTAGGCTTAGATCAACTGACGAAGGTAAACACTGGATTTTTCTCAGTAGGAACAAGGTCTGGTAGCCAGAGCTGGTTCTGTAATTTAATCTTGGAGTCTTTATCTACTTAATCCAACATTTACAATACAATACAATACAATACAATACAATACAATACAATACAACATTTAAAAAGGACAAATTGTATGAACCGTCCAACAGGTACAATGGCTAGTTGTTTTAATGTAATATAAATATGGCTTATGAAGTCTTGGTAAAAAGGTAAAAATCACAAAGGAAATTGATATTAGAATATATTTTCTATTACGTGATTGATATCATTTGCAAAGTTTGGAGAAATGCTATGAAAGCAGACTTTAGCTATTAGGTTCTTTTTTTACCTACTCATTCAGTAAACATTCACTGAGCAATTTTTATAAGGTCAGGAATGTGCTGGGTGCTGCTGGTTTGGACATACAGGATGTGTAAGCTCCTTATAAATCTGCATGTAATTTGTTATTAGGTATATTTTCAGAATCTTGAGGTTCTGCCTATAGTCTGTGGTTCACTCATCACTAGGAAAAGCTCACAACTTCATAAAAGCCTTTTCTTTGAAAATTATCAGTATTTTCTTCTGCTCTAAGTTACACTATGGGGACAGTCAAGAAGGAGCAATGTCAGACTAATTGCGCTAATAATAATAGGGCCCAGGCGGCTGGCTTTGATCTTGGGAACCATCTGCAATGCAGACCACTTTGATGTTTCACACAATGGAAGCATAAATATTTTCTATGTACTCCATGAATGGACTTTCAGAAATCTAATTAAGATGAAGGTCAATTAAGAGAAAATGAAATCTTAACTCTAAAAGTCAGAGAAGAGGTGGAAGATGATGGCATGGCTGTGTGTACATAAAAGAACCTAACTAACCTAATTATAAACTTATATAAACACCCAGAGAAATTGCCTTTCATGTGAAAAAAAGGTCCTAAAGCATTTTATAACATTGAGATCATTAATGTGTCTTTGAAACACACCCAGCACTGAAAAAGAATAGTAATACTGGCATTTCAAAACTCTGTTACTAAAAAAAATCGCAGACAGCCTCAGGATAAAAGCACTTCAGAGCACGTCAGATGTACTCCTTGCTTCTTGGAAATGATTGCCATAAGTGTCTACAGCAGAGTCCTATGCATTGGATTCTTCGAGGTATGGCGTGAAGGAGATTTCACTGTCCATCTCAGAAGGCTGCAAAGTTAAAGCACGACATTGGGAAATGCTGCAGCCCAGCACAGACCAGGTCACCTTAGGCAAGTTTCCTCGCATCTTTATGCCTCAGTTTCCAAATTTTTAAAGTCAACCTAATGATGTTTTTCTCATGAGTTTACTGTGTGAATTAAATGACAAATGTAAAAAAAAAAAAAAAAAGTCCAGTGCTGCACATGGTAGGTACTAAGAATTGAAAACTCCTTCTCTTCCTCTCTTTCCTGAGAGCATGGCTTTAGAACCAAATGGGCCAGAGTCTGAATCCCTTTTCTGACACTTGCTTTCACACTGGAAAGGCAATTTTACCTCCTGGGGCTTCCGTGTCTCAAACCCTAAAATGGAGTCAATTATGTGTACCATGACAGGAACTTAATATAGAATCACTGGCATATAGGTAACTGCATGGAGGGCTTAAGATAATGGAAAGTAACTTGTCATGGTCTAAAATATATCTTCGGATGTGGGTCACTGTGTTTGTGGATGTATCTATGAATTTGTGCCTGCATGTGCCTGTATGTGTGTTATATGTGGATATGTACATATGGGTATGTGTATGCATGGTAAATGCATAGGAGGGAAAAAGTGTTAGGACACCCCTTTGTCCCTGCCACTAGCCACAACTGTATGATGTGGGAGCTTGAATTTGAGTGATGTGAAAAGTCACTCCTAACTGAACAGGATAAACGAATTCTCTTTATTCCTTTGCTGGGTGACACACATCATATGGATCCGCCCCCACCCCCTGTCTTTTGAACTACATCTAAGGATCCTTTCATCTGAGAAGTTCAAAGTATGCCCATTACCTATGCATCTTAGTGAAATCTTCATTTCTAATGCCCATACTTAGGGACAAATAGATAACCAAATTAATTTATCAGGTATCCCTGGTAGCCATTGGGGACACGTGATATCTGACCACAGTGACTTGAATTTATTCTCAAGGCCAATTAGCTAAACAGCAGAGGATAGGTTATTCCTTTTTGACAAACAGTGCAATAAGATAGAAATTCCAGTTTAAGCAGATATGAATTGTTTCTTTTTCAAAGTGGTATGACCTTGTTCTCTACAAAGACCAGAATAGTGATTGCCAGATATACTAGTGCTGTCTGATCATGTTTTCTTAATTCTGTAGTCTGAGTAAAAGACAGACTGTAGTGTTAAATGCATTATGAGTTATATTTAGAGTTGGTTGAGTTGATTTATCAAATTCAAAGGCCACGTCCTGCCCTTGGATGTGTCCAATGTATAAATGTACATCCCTGACCAGAGGAGCATCTGTTTGAAATGCAATGTTCTTTTGCTAATGGGATCTTTAGAGCTTGCTAGTGGTGGAGTGGGCCCTGGGCACACTGCACCTGCTGGCTTTTGCCATACTCACAGTTCACAGTGACCTTGACTTGTTTGACATCCGCCGAGGAGACTTCATTGGCAGCTTTGCACTCATATTTGCCTGACTGCTCTCTGGTGATGCCAAGGATCTCCAGATATTCTTCTTCTCCTTCAAATTCTCTCCCTGAAAAACAGAGATTTCCATGATTGTTTTTTAGGTTTAAAATATGCAGCAGAACACCTATTTTTTCTTTTTAGAAACAGTAAATACACATGGCTTTTTATTTTTTATTTTTATTTTTTTTACAAATAGTTTATTGTCAAAGTAGTTTCCACATAACACTCAGTGCTCATCCCCACAAGTGTCCTCCTCCATGCTCATTCCTCCTCCCCCCCACAACCATCAGTCCTCAGTTTTTGTCAGCATTCAAGAGTCTCTCACGGTTTGCCTCCCTCCCTCTCCCCCACCATTTCCCCCCTTCTTCTCCCCCATGGTCCTCCGTCAAGTTCCTCCTAATCCTCCTATACGTGCAAACATATGATATTTGTCCTTCTCTACCTGACTTATTTCGCTCCGCATAACACCATCAAGGTCCATCCATGTTGCTACACATGGCCAGATTTCATTGTTTCTCATTGCCATACACATGGCTTTTTAATAATTTGACCATGTATTTGTCTGAGATCACATTCCACAGAAGCAGACCCCAAGGCAAAGAGTCACATGAAAGTGATTCTGGAGGAAATATTCTCAGGAAAAAATGAGTAGCGAAGTAGGAAAATGGGACCTAGATGAGAAAGAAGCCAAGAGAGGGTGGAGGTCACTTACCACACAGGACAACTTGGCTTAATCCCTCAGGGAGCTCTGGGACAGCACATGCCACACTTAAAGTTATCCTGACCAAGAGTTAAGAAGCTGGAGTGTTAATGTGTCTACACACATCAGTCATTGGTTAAGGGCTCAGAACCAAGTGGGAGTTGGGGGCAGGTGCCCATGGTTTTAAGGGCTCAGAGATGCGACTGTCAAAGCTGTGATATCAAAAATTATGCCATGCCGCAAGGCACTCTTCCAACCAGTAGTTATTAGGACAAGTGGATTCCTTTTGAGGAACTGTCACTCTTCTCCCTAAGATTATGAGGAATTCTGTTCACAAAGGTCATGTTCAAAACTCTGTCTTGCAGTTATGGTTTCCTTGCTCAGTGTCAAACTACATCATTACTGAGGCTTTCACACTATGAACCAGATCCATGAGAATGTGCTGCTGATGCTGTGCTTTGTGACAGACTGACACATCACAGGTGGTAGGGAGCTCAATATCATTGGCCTAATCAGTTAGCATTAGGGGTCTGGAGACCCTTTTTGGAAAGTCCCACAAAGTTGGATGTCAACTTAGTAATGAAATTTCATGATAGGCAGCCTTGTTTAACTCCCCTTATGTGGAGTATAATTGATTAAATGAGTTTCTTCCTGGAGAGTGGTGGGATAGGGAGATAACGAAGGGGAGGGGAGGAAAAGGAAAAGGAGGAAAAGAAGGTGAAGAAGAAAGGGGATTGAGCAGGGAAAGAGGTTGGCCAGAAAAGCCAATGTACTTTAATGCCAGCTAAACTGAACCCTCCTCACCCTAGATTACAAATCCCACTGCTGTTGGGTTAAGATGGAACAGCCTGGGAGCCTGCTAAGGGACACAGTCCTGCCCCTGTGAAGAAATCTTGCTCTTGGTCATCCTACACTAAATGGTACCAATTAATAGTTTTGCTCAAATGCCACAAGCTGTTTTCCTTTTCTGGAAATTCCCCAATGGCCAAATCAACATAACAGACAGCTAGCACAGAGACAAATTCACTGTCTAAATATGTCAGCCAAACCTGTTAACTAGACTCCCAATAGAACATAGGGCCTCTTTGATAACATCCTATAACACAACTGTCAGCCAAGCTTTGAGTCTCCTGTCAATTGTCACTATCACTAGTATTGAGGAAACTATGCAATCCCAACAACAAAAGACAGTAGTTGTAGAAATATCTGGCTCTGTCCTGCACATTATCTAGCACATGTTTCTACTGAAAATGTTTTAGAATTAGTCTATTAAGTAAATAGCTGCGTATTATCTATAAAAGATTTTCCCCCATCTGTGTTTTCACCTTTCTTCTCCACATTCAGGCAAGCAGTCAGACGTGACTCCACATGCCACAGAAGTAGAATGTGGTAGGAAAGAAAAATAGAAATCCTAGGAAGGGTAATAGTCCACTCTATTGGATGAGCTGCTAAGAATTTGGGCTTGGAAGAAAAAAAAATCATTCCTACACACTTGCAACTATGGACTGATAGTCATGCAAGCTAACTGATGCTAAAATCTTGTAGCTAAATACAAATACCCTGAAGACAAATGGTAATGTTGACAACTGCAGGCCAAAATAGGTGTAAACTCATTAAAAAATCTGGAGTAGAGAGGCGGGATAGACAATAAGACAGCATTACTGATTTTGAGAATCATGGTGGATCATAATGAAAGGAGGGCTCAAAAATGGTATCTGAATGGTGTAGGATTTCTGCTCTGCCCATCACCCTCATTCCTGGGTAGGTACTGAGCTGTCAGTGAAAGAGAGAACAAGTGCAGTCTTCTTAGAGATAGCTATCAATACTGAAGTCTTTCTGATTCCCATGAAATACCTACAAATGGTGGGTAGTGAATCCCTACTTTGCATTCTGAATTTCTGAAAGATATAAGCCTGTGGCAGGAGAGGGAAAGATGACTTTTAGCAGTACAAATGAAGGGCCTAAAGGGTTGGGAATTGCCACCAATGAGAGTAAACATTAAGATGAACCGGAGAAAATAAAGAGGTGTTTATTGGGTTTTGGACCTAGGATTCTTACATGCCAATGCAGGGATTAAGAATCTGGTTTTTCCAAGTAAGTAGATAATAAAACAGATCCTCATGGGATGAATTTTCAATCCCACATCTCCAGGAAGAATCACCCCCAATACCTCCTGACGGTGAATGCGAGTTTCCCTTATGTGCCCCAGCCATAAGGCAAGATGAGCATTTTGCTTCTCCCACAAGAGCTCTCCTCCACTCTGATGACTGCCTCGTGCCCCAGCACATGTGTACACAGCTGCTTCCCTAGACTGGGAAGGCTCTATGCGCAAACCAAATACAGGTAAGAGAAACTAGGTGGTCTTCCTTCATCAAAAAGCTTGATAAGAATTTAAAATATTAAACAACACCTCTGGAGTCTTCTTGTGAATCTTCCTTGACCCCTTGGATCCTTCAGTGGAAGCTTTTATACTGCCTGCCACCTCTTGCTAGTCTATTTTTCTTATACCCCCAGGAGACTTGGCCTACAACACATTATCTGTCCTACTTCACGTGAGCACTTCTTATTAATTGACAGTGATCTGAGAGGAATTGGGAGCTTTTCTGTTGCACAGAATTTGGCTCAGATTATTTGGTTGAGTTAGCTGAGCTGAATTAAGAAACACAGGCAGAAACTAAAATCAGAGTCAATAAATCATATAGCTGAAGAGAAGGAAGTATTGAAAGGTGGCTCAGTATTTCTATAGAAGAAGCTGGTGTAACAATCTGCTCTTTTTGATGGTCTTCACAGAGTCCTCTTTTATTGGGGAAGAAAGGGTATGCTGAGTCCTCTGCTGTTGAAAAGCTGGAAGAGGCATCTCTGGCCATGTGCTCAGGATGTATTTGCTGTGTGCAGTTACTGCTTCAAAAGAAAGTATGGTGATATTAACAGAGCCCCCGGGTGGAAACAGTCACCATGACTAAGTGCAGTTTTTTGTTCAAAGCATGGAGTACATGTTGTTAACCTCGAGTCGGAATTCGAAAATGCGCTCCGATCCTCTTGCTCCTCTCCCTTTGCCCTAGTGTGTCTGGCCCCCTCGGGGCATCTTTCCTCTCCCTGTTTTCAGTTCACTCTGACCAGCTGCTCTCAACCCTAGGGTCCTGTCCCCATTTCCCCTTGACTCTCTCAACCGTACGAGGCTCCTGGGACAGAGTGTGACGCTGAACCTGTTGTTAAGTTCTCTGCCGGAATCAAGGCCTCTGGCTACAACATGGGCCTTGCTCCTGTTCCTATCCATTACTTTCTGCCCCTGTATAAATGTTTACTTGAAATGCAAATTCCAGTATTTTGGCATTTTAAACATCTCAACCTATTTCCACAAGCTTGCTCACGTCGCCGCCGAGTGTTATATTTATTCTGGGATCTGGTGTTTAGTTTAAATCTCCCTTTGCTTAATGTGCTTTTGTGTCTCCTGGCAATATTCAGCTACCAGGCTAAATAACTTCTCGTCCTCCTCAGTGTATGCACCTTTCAAACTCTTGCACATAATTAGCATATCCCCTCTTAGTCACTGTTTACTCAAATTGTACATATTAGTTCTTTTAATACTTCTTCATAAGTCAGAAAGAAAGGCCTAGAGCTAATGGCAAGAGGAAAGTGTTCTCTTCTGTGTTCCCTAAAGCAGAAGCAAATCAGCCAAGAATAACGCCAATTAAAGTATGCCAGGTGCCACCTTCTGAGTACAGTAGCTTTAGAGTTCTGTGCTTTCGTGAATTGTGGGGGCTTCACATCCAAAGTGTTCACTTACTTAGATTCCCAAGGTCAACCAGGCGTTTGTAAGCAAGCAGTCATTTAAAACTGAACATATTTCCATGGCACTGCTCTCTCTCCCCTTTTCTCCTTCTTCTCTCCCCCATTCCTCTCCTTCTCCTTCCACATACACACACGCAGATAGACAAACAGCTATTTATTTACATATAACCATTCACTTGAACTTTTAGGAAACAGCATATAAATTCTCTAACACCCAAATATTTGGTTACTAAACAGAACAGGCCTATTCTTGAAAATTCCACAGAGATGACAACAAGCGCTCTATTGAAATCTAAAAAAAAAAAAGAAAGACTTTGTCCTAACAATCATTAATCATTATATCCTTCTCTTCCTTCATTAGAGACACAGGAAATAGAATTTAGAAAACTTTTAAAAATTTGAGCATTTTAGGACTTTAAAAATGTAGAATTCCAAGGGTGCGTACATGTTAAGAAATGAACAAATCACTTTTTCCCACTATTCTGAGAAGGATCTTAGTATATAACGTGTCATGTCAGTAGATCATTCTTTCACAGAAGGGAAGGTGGGTTGGAAATGGGGTTGGCATTCTCTTTGGCTCTTCTAAATTTGAAACACATTAGCTTTAACATAAACACACATACAGATGAAGGAACAGCAAAGAAGCGGAACGTGTCTTGCAAGGTGTGTGTGTGTGTTTGTGTGGGCCTGTGGCTGGAAAGAAGCGTCAGCTTCTTTCCAGTGAAAGTCAGCTATGAACTTCCACCTCTAAAAATAAAAGAAAAAAGGACTGTAAATCAATGATGCCATTTGAAGTTTCCTGTGCTAACTTCAAATGCTGTAACAAGTTTCTGTTCATATAGTACGTTTCATGTTTTCTTTCTTTTTTTTTTTTTTCCTAAGGACATACTCACTTGTTCCTGTGTTTGCTTCCTTTCCTGCTTTTTTTTTTTTTTTTTTACATCACATTCTACACAAACATGCTAAAAAAATTGGGAGTGAGAAACACAAGAAATCTAAAAAATATGCCTACAATGGGGTTCTGTTTATATTTCCAGCCATGTCTCTCTCTAGATCCTTTGAAGTTTTGTTGCTCAGCCTCACAAAACACCTGAGAGATCCTTTAGCATTTGACAGTGTTTCTGTCCAAAGGGTAAAACCACTTCTCATCCCCACTTGCCCACCCATCATGAGAGGGTTGAAGGCAGTGGTAAATGATCCCTGACTGAAAGAATGCAGGGGTGGGGGCAGACACAGTCCTCGGAAGCAGCAATCATAGGAGAATAAGGAGACACAGGGAGGAACACTACATGGAGGAGACACACTAGGCATGATTTTAAGGAAGAGTTTGAGGATTGGAAATGAAAGAAGAGTTCTCTAGAGAATGAGGCATTTGACTATTGAGATATTTGAGCTACACAGAAGGGAAGGGGTTGGTTACTCTGCTGTAGAAATGTTCCCCATTTGAATAGGAAGACACAACAGGGTGTGGATTATGCAGATTGGCCCCATGCCTTCTGCAGCCCCAAAGAGTGTAGTTAGTACCCAGAAGCCAGAGACATGCACAATGCCAGGAAAGATTCACAACTGGCTTTGGCTCTATGAATGAGCATAAGCCAAATGAAGAAGAACGCCCTGGCATTATTTTTCTTGGCATCCAGAGAGATCCAATTCATTATGGTTTGCATTTTTGCTTTCACATTCAAAAAATCAGCTAGCTGACAGTTTGAGCTCAGCATCCAGCCGGAAGCTGCCATCTACACATCCTTTTTATTTCTGGGGCATGACATTCTGTTATTGTACTCATACTTAACCATTACTTACCTCCTATTTGTGTCAGTTTTTAGAAACTGTTCTGCCTTTCTAAATACTAGGCTTGAAATCAGGATTCCCTATGTTCTGTTTTTTTCACAGGGAATTGTATTGATAATAGCTAATTGTCCATTGTAGGGACCACATCTGCTTTTGCTCATCATTGTACCCCTCCCCATCTGCAGCACGATGCCAGACGCTGCAGTGCTCCAGAAATATCGCAGAGTGACTGCTAAAGGAGCTACTATTTAATAAACACATACTAGGCACTGCAGTAGGTGACTCAGATATTATCTCATTTAATTCACAATACTGCGTTAGAGAGCTTACAGATGAGGAAACATGGGAATCCAGGTTTAGAGAAGACCGTAAAGGAAACTGCCCAGGTGTATGATGTTCTTAAGGAGAGCTGAGGTTTGAATTGGTCTGTGAGCTTCTGGAATCCATGTTTCTTTTTCTTTTCTTTTTCTTTTTCTTTTTTTTTTTTTGGAACCCATGTTTCTGACTAGGCACATCTACATTGGTCAGTAGGGTGCCATGAGATGCTATAGTGACCTGGACTCTTAGCTTTCAGAATCTGCTCTATTTCTGTCTACTGAGTATAAAATAGGGCTTTGAGAATGAGATACTTGGGGAATTTCCAAAGCGATGCAGCTCAGTTACAGATAAAGTAAAAGACAACCTTCAGTTCTTATAAGGGTTGTCCACTTAACCTCTTAATGAAAGAATCAAATGGAGCAATATATGAGAAAAGAAGTTGGTAATTTAGAAGTTTAGCACCACCTACTCATTTATAGAGGCCCCACCAAAGCTACTGGTGCACACAAATGCCAGCAGCTAGCAAAGGAGCTACAGTGTAGAATGGACATCTATTAGGAAAGATTTACTGAGAGAAGTGAGTTTTTAGGAAGCTGAGAAGCACAAGTGCAGAAAATCAGAGCTGGCAAATTGTGAAAGGGTGTGGCAATCTGGTTAACCTGCTTGAAATAGAGTTTTCCATGCAGAAGAAATGAGAGCATGATGTGACAGCAGGACATATGTGTTAGGTTGTGAAGGGTGGTGTGAAGACTCTGGATTTACTGTTTCTACCCCTGCATCTCAATGAAGGTTCAATGGAGCCTTCGGGCACCCACAAGGTACTAGTTAGAATGCCATTTTTTATCATTTGTTTTTTCCTTCCTCTCTCCCTCCCTCCCTTCCTTCTCTCCCATCCACTTCCCTCCCTCTCTCTCCCTCCCTTCCTCCCTCTCTGCCTCCCTCCCTTTCCTCCTTTCTTCTCTACCCCCTGCTCCTTCTTTCTTTCATTTCTGGAGAAAACATGGTGTATAAGCATGGAATCCCATGGAAATTCTATTTATATAAAGTCCTTTTTATATCAATACCACTTACACTTAGTATCAATTTCTTAGTGTGGAATCCTAACATATATTGTGGTAAGCTGCCCTGTGAATTGCTATTGAAAGTGAAGATGGTTTTTCAGGATGACAAATAGTCATCATCAATCCTGACTAATGGGCAGTGGCTTCCGGGAGCATGATGTCGAGAAAGATTCTGAGGCAGCGTCTGGGCTCAAAGGGAAAGAGTGACAATGTCTGTGAGGGCAGAAGAAGGGAATGCGTGCCACATACTTGGACCTTTCCTTGCCCCGGGGTCTCCTGTAGTCCATTTGAGTTTTCTTAAGTATGAACTGTATTGTAATGCAGTGTGTATATTGAAAGCTAATGACTTCCTGGGTTTGAATGCAATTGGCACCACTTGGGAAATTAGGAAAGAGTGCTTAACCTGGAGTGAAGATAATGAGTTCCATTCTTCAAGTGGTTGGTATCAGGTTTTCTTGGAACATCCTGGAGAGTACGATTCTTAGGCACCCAGAAATACCGAGTTGCTAAGAGACTGGGGCTACATGGATTAAATGTGTAGTGTCTACATTGGTGGTAATTCAAACTGCTGTTATAGAGACTGCAGAACCTTTGTATCATACAGCATGATGTCATAAAACAAGGACTCACTCTCTTCATTTTTATTTTCCTGAGTGTACGGGGAAGAAGAGGCAAGGAGATAAAACCAGAAAAAAAAAAAAGGACTTAGCAGAGTCTTTGGAATAAAATAGAAATAAAAATTTCAGCAGGTGTCTGTTTTCTGGATGATTCCCTAAGAAGGGGATGAGGAAGACCTTAGAACTGGTAGCCAGAGGCAGCAACACCCAAGATCTCTCCCCATTGTCATCACAACTGTGGGTGTTACACGACCTGTCATTAGCGATTCTGCCGTGGCTGAGGATTAAATATCAGGAGAGATGAGAACAGCGGTTGCTGTTTTCAAGAGTCACATAAATCAATTGGCATTTTGTAAGTGAATGTGTTAAACTCAGCAGGGCAACTGCACTGGGGAAGGATTGCTAGGCAGAGATTTGTGGCCGCCACGGAAGCCTTAGAAAGGTAATTAAAACAGAGCAGGCAGTAACCCTGTCTGGCCTCTGCCCTTTCATTACAGGCCTCCGTGTTGCAGTGACCTCATTTGGGCTCACCCCCAAATCCTAGCCTCTCTTCTTCAGCTAACCTCACTGGTGAATGAGCTAGCTGGTCGATCCAATTTAGAGAACTGTTCTTGCTTAAAGTCAATAAATAAGTAATGAAGAGAAAAGTGGAGTAAGGAGGGGAGGGGGGTGGAGGGTGTCAGAAAAGGAAACAGTATAAGCATGAGCTAAATTGATGTTTTTAGAATATTCCCATTTAACATAAGGCGGGCGGCTCTGGGCTCCACACGACTAATCGTAAGGAGTCGGGCAATTTGCTTCTTGTTTTTAGACCAAGACGTATGAACTAGGAATTACCCCCATCAGCACTCCATTTGGGTTGTAGCCGTGTGTGTACCAGCACCCCAGCCCCCCACCCCCCAGCCCCGAATCCTGGCCTGGGTTTTCTGGCCTTTCTGGGCAGCAGATGGGTCTCGGTGCGGCGGCGTTGGGAGCACACACTGAGAGGCGGCGTGGGCGAGCCGAGGAGCCGGCCGGGGCCTGCTCTGGAAAGCGGGGGCTCTCCCGGGCTGGGCCCGCGCTCCTGGAAGGCTCCGAGGCTAGTGGGCCAAAGCTTAATAGGAAAACAGCAGCGATTTGTCTCCACTGCTATTTATGTTTCAAGCGCGTGACAGGCTGTCAGTGCAAGTGAGGGTCGCTAAATTTACTGCCTTTCAGATTACTGCCACAGTCTGTGACTTGACAAGTCACTTCATTTAAAAAGCACTGCGTGAGGATGTTTCCTCTACTTCTTTTTAAATAAAAACAAAGGCACGGAAAAAGGCCACCACGGAGGTTTAAACAGATGAAATGTGGAAAGCCCCCAAGACTGTCTTAGCCTGAATGGGAAGGCGCTACTTTCACAAATTCCTCTTGATTAAAGTGGCAACTTGAAGGAAAGGGGTGACCCGGAACTTCTTGGTTTGGATTTGTGGACTGGATCATATTTTTACGTTGGGGGACAAATGGGTAGTAAAATGAATTTTTATACCTGTTTAATTTGAGTGCTTAAAGAATGTTCAAGTGGAGATCCCTTCCAAAGGACTGGATATAAATGAAGAAATGTTCCTACTTTTTTTTTTTTTTTACACTTCAGTTCTTTACTCGTTTTTTTTCCGAGGTCTTTATCAACCAAAGAAGATAACTATAGACAAAAATACAGAATTAACCATCGAGGGGGCAAAAGGGGATGGGTGCTTCCAAATGCCGAATAAGATTAATGATTCAAAATTTAAATTTTTAGTAATAAAAGACCTAAATACTTAAAAATATGTGGGTGGTGGTCTGAATAGCAAAGTATGGCTTCTGAAGTACTATTGTAAATGGTAATTATAAGAAATAGAAAGTAGGAGAAAGAAAGTTATTCTCCCATGGAACTTACATTCTCATCAGGGATAAATACAATTGAACAGCTCTGGAAGGCCTTGACTTTACTGCACATGAATGGAAAATGGATGAAAGGCTTTGCTAATTATATGTGAACTAGTTTCTGTTAAAAACTATTAATCATATTTTCATAAATGATTTTAAATGGTACCCCTATTTACATTTTGGTTTATTTCTTCATTCTCTTCTTTTTCCTGCTTCTTTCTGTCTATTCTTGGGCTAGTCTTCTACTATTTTTACTTTTTAATCTCTGTTGGGGGAGAGTGGGTAATAAAGTAAGTTTCTATACTTGTTGAATTGCCATAACTTTTTTTTTTTTAAGTAAACTGTACGTCCAATGTGGAGCTTGAACTTATGACTGAGATCAAGAATCAAATGCTCTACCGACTGAACCTCAGGTACCCCCCTACCATAGTTTTTAATACATTAAAAAAGATTTTTTAAAGTTTATTTATTTTTGAGAGACAGAGCACAAGTAAGGGAGGGGCAGAGATAGAAGGGGAGACACAGAACCTGAAGGAGGCTTCAGGCCCTGAGCTGTCAGCACAGAGCCCCATGCCAGACTTGAACCCACAAACCTGTGGGTTATGACCTGAGCTGATGCCGGATGCCTAACTGAGCCACCCAGGTGCCCCTTAATACATTTTAATTAAAGCTATGAATAGTCATTTCTCAGAATTTTCATGATTGGTTCCATCTATTTTGTTTCAGATGAACTTTAAAATTATCTTTTAAATCAAACAAAAATATTCAGTTTTTTTATTGGGTTTGTATCAGATTTATAGGTTCATTTACAGAGATATAGCTTTATAATCTTGATTCTGTCTATCCAAGAATAAGATACCACATTTAAGTCTTCTTGATTCATCTATCAATTATTTTTTTCTTCCTAAGTCATGAGAATTTTGCATTAAGCTTGTTCTAATATATTTTATATTTTCTTATTCCTTTTTGCTATTATGTAACTGGTATCAATCATATTTCCTAAAAATCCCACAGTTTTATATGTCAATACTGTAACTAAGTACCTAATGAATGATGTTTCTCTTTTATTATTGTTAAAATGGTGTTGAAGCAACAGGCCATCCCTTGTTGAGAAAAAAAAAATAGCACTCTCATATTATTCACCAAAAAAATTCAGATGTGCCAAATAATTCAAAATTAAAATTTAAAATGTAAGGATACTAAAAGAATAGACAATAATTTGATAAAACTGAAGAAGGCAATACCTTTGTAAGCAAGTAATGAAACACAGAAGCCATAAAAAAAAGAGATTAGTTTAACTACATAAAAAGTCAAAATTTTTCCGAGTATAAAATCTTCATCAACAAAGTAAATACAGAAATGACAAGATGAAAAATGTATTTATAATATAAATGACATAAAAGGGCCACAGTTCTTCAAAAGATGAATTTTCAACATCAGTGGGCAGGTTTGGCTATTTTGGGAGACAGTTTGACAACAGCGACTAAAGCCGAAGACAGGCATACGATCCAGCAAGTCCACTACTAGGTTCAGTGATGTTCCCAGCAGCCGTGGAAACACCCACGTTGTGTAGAAAGTACATAAATTGTTGCATATTCATATAATAAAATACCATGCAGCAAAGAAAATGAATGGATGACACCTCTAAGTGGCAATACGGACAATCTCCCAAACATAATGGTATGTGAAATGAATAAATATAGTATAAATCTCCTCTTATGAAAATTGCAGACAAGCAAAACTAATCTATTTTTTCCAGAAATGCTGTATAGTTGTAGAATTATAAAAGTAAGCGAGGAAAGGATTATCACAACATATTTGCATTATTGTATCTAGTATTTATTAAATGCTTACTATTAAATGTCATGCTTTTTATAGAAATGTATTCACTTAAGAAAATTTCACTCATGTAATGCCATCTAGTCACTAAAAAGATATATTGATTTTAGAATACTAGTTATAGTTTATCTCTTTCGTGTTAAAAAAGTTGTATTCACACATAAATACATATATTCATACACATGCATTTTAACACAATTGATTGTATGTATACATACTGTCTATATAATATTAGTGGTAGTCTTCTGGATTATGAAATCAGGAGGGCCAGGAGTGTGTTGTCAGGGAATTTCCCTTCATTTTTTGTCTTCCTTTATTGCTTGAATTTTTGACATAAATCATATGTTACTTTTATATTAGGAGTTGTTTTTTTTTTTAACGCAATTGGATTTAATAATTTCAGTATAGGGGAAAGACATATTCACCCTTTTGGCTGTCTCCTCAGGGTAGGTTTCTCATAATGAAAAAGAAAATCTCTGAGATTTTTCTATTTCTGGCGTAAGTAGAGAAGAATTAATTCGGAAATAAGACACTGATACCAAATGACAGGAGGAATTACCAGTCAGGAGGTTGATTTATATAAAAACAGAGCAATTCTCTAATTTGCTGGACAAAGAGAGTTTTAGTGACTGTCCGTGCGAACTATCTGTTCTACCCTATCCTCTGTATTGTCTGACCATTGCTATTGAGGCATTGTGACCTGCAGTCCAGCCCGCTCTGCCCAGAAGCAGTGAGACACAAGCATGGCTCTCCTTAAAAGTTCTTTCCTCACTAGTGAGAGGGGCTTGGACCTTAGCACTGACCCTGCAAGCAGCAGGTACCTATATGCACACTCAGATACATTTTCTCTTCCTGTTCTCCATTCTGCACGCCAGTTTGCTTGATTGCCCTTCTGTACTTGTCACTGGCACTGAGACTGCACTCCAGGCCCCAGGAGGGGCTAACATTGGGCTAAACCATAGACTTGGCCCATCATGATCCAGTTGTCAATGTCTCCTTTGCTATAAGGCAGGATCCTTCTTGTATTTCTGTCACTGACCGCCTGTTAGCCTAGATACAGCAGCTTTACCCAGAAATCTCAGCACCTGGCTCTAGTCATAGATCTTGGACTCAAATATTCTGAGGATAATCCCAGTCTGAGTTTCCGTAATGATATGAACTATAAGTCTTCCAGGAAAGGAAAAGAGGTCTGAGATGTGGGTAGAAAGAATTCATTCTTTGTCCTACTTTGTTCCTTTAGTGAAAGCAAAACTCAGCTATCTTCCTTTCTCACTGGGAACTTTTAGTGGTTTGGGTCCTGCAATGCGTAAGAGGCAAAAACTACACAATTATTTCCTTAAAAGTATAATATTTATAGGGTTCATGTGGAGGCCTTTTATGGACAGAGAGAGCGAGTGATAACAAATATCTGTCTTGCAAAAATATCAGACTCAGTATTTTTTCCACATTATATAGCACGGTCTTTTTATCTCAACCAAGCACTCAAAGGTACTCAAGCATTTGTTTATAACTGACAACTTCCCAGCCCTGTGTTGAAGTCATTTTCTCTTACTCTATAAAGTTTTGCCCCCCCCTTACTTCTCACACCTATCTTATAAGGATCTCACTGCAAGCACGCAGAATAACTATTCAGAGATTCAGTTGCTAATGGTTTCAACCTAGAATCTGTCAAATGCTTGATAATGATCAAAGCATAAGGTCCTTTGACCCTGGATAAGGGTGAAGCGTATTGTTAGGGAGTGATGATGCCTGCCAACTCTCTCCATTCATATGTTGAAATCCCACTCCCAAAGTGATAGTATTAAGGTGTGAGGCCTTTGGGAGGTGATTAAGTCATGAGGGTGGAGTTCTCATGAATGAAAGTAGTGCCTTTTGGGAAGAACGCCTGAGAACTCTGGTGCCTCTTCTGTGATGTAAGGACATAGGAAGAAGACACCCATCTATGAGCCAAGAAATGGGCTCTCGCCAGATACTGAACCTGCCAGTGCTTTGATCTTGGACTTCTTAGGCTCCAGATCTGTGAGAAATAAATATTTGTTGTTTAAGCCACCTAGACTACGGGACTTCGTTATAGCAGCCCGAAATGACGGAGACAGCATATCTGCTCAGTACGCTACCATCCATTTATATAAGAGCCTCTGGAATCTATCCAAGGATCACGTATTTAGAAAGCAAGCCACTTGCACCATGATTATTTATGCACTTCCTAGAAATGGTTTCACTGAAGTGAGACCACAGGCTTTTCTATAAAGACTATAAAAATTCTTTTGAACACATTTTCTATGTATTTCATAAACTTCAGCCAAATATATTGTCCTATACATTACTCAATACTCTTCATAAATGCTCTCCATGCATCAAACATTTGCAGAAAATATGAACTTAGATGGATTTGTAAATTCTTGCCACTGTTTTTAAAATAACAAAGTAGTTATGTGAATCAGTATATTTTTTCTTTTGCTTTCGGTTTAGAAAAGTTATGCAGATATCTTGCCCAGACGTAGTAACCAACTTATCTCTGTCAGCATCTACTCCATTGTTTCTCAAAGTGTGATCCATGGACCACCTATATAAGAATCCCACTAGAAGCTTTTTCTACATGCAGATCAATGGATGCTTTCACAGATTTACTGAATCAGAGCCAGCAGGGGTGAGGTATAGGAATCCATGTGTTTACAAAGTTCCATAGGTGATCCTTGGGCACACCTACATGTGGGAACACTCCACCTGAGTTTAGTAGTGTGTCATTCAGGGGCACAACCCTATTTTTCTCTCAAGGGGCTTCAATTAACTTCAGCTGACAAGTTTACTCTTGGCCTGTGATCAGGGATCAATCCAATTTTTGGGTCCGGGAAGACTGAAAGAGAAAAGTTAAATTCTCATAAGAACAATCAACATTCTGCATTGAACATGACACCCACTTCCCCTTCCTGAGCTAACAATTCAAACCTCCGTGTGTTGGTTTGAATGTGATGCTTTGTGTCACACAGAGCTGCTTCCATTGCTAGTTCATGTATCTATATAGGCGTATTGTTTTCTTTCTTTACAAATGATAATGCTTAAGTTTAGCAAAGTTAAAGAATTTTCCCAACATCAGACAGATAGTAAATGGCAAAGCAACCATGTCTGTGTGACTCTAGTGTTTTAACCATTATACCATCTGGTAAAAGTTTCAGCTCTATGCCTGGTACTAATCTCCCTTGTCTACCAGTTCCAGGCACCAGCTTCCTGACAAAAGCCAATGCTAACTACCTGCTCACTTGTCTAGAACTCTAAGCAAAGCTTAGATCCCAATTCCCAGTTGACTACTATCTTTCTGTCCAGCAATCACTGTGTTTTGCTGGGCACGCTACTAGATTTTCAAACTATAAAAATAACCAAGACTAGGTCATTACATGCAAAGTTGGACAAGAAAATGCAAATTGCTTTTCCTATCTCCATTATGTGTGAATTTTATTATAAAATCCTCTTTGATCAGTGGATAAACTGTGAACTTGCGGAATGACAGATGGATGGCTGCTGACCTTCTCCTGTATTGGAAGATCCTCTAAGAGTAAATTAATTTATAAACGGATGAGAGATTTAATTTCTTTGGATCATGTTACATAGGATTCCGAGCTCTCCCACCCCACACTCTAATAGTCTGGTTGCAGAGTTACATTGAAATTACATGTGACCAGCATGAGGTGCAGGCAGAAAAGGTGATGCAAAGTGGGGGCTGCCTGCCTGGTGAGATTTGACAGGTTGCCAGGCAGGATAAATTGCCTCAAAGAAATCAAACTTTAAAGCTTAATTATTTTCCCATTAAGACTCTTTTTGCAATGCAAATATTAATGCAAGTGGTTCTACCTTTTATCAGTTAACATCTTAATTCTCAATTAACACCTAAGGGACTTGTCAGCCTGCAGGCAATCAGGATAGGTACTTGTGGGAATAGGTGCTGGGAGACTACAAGGACTAGACTGGAAGAAGGGGGCACTGCTAGGGATGGGGGCAAGTCAAGTTCAGATAGCACATTTTACACAACTCTGGATTAGCGTTTCTAAATGTTCGAGGTAACTATGAAGGAAGTAGTAAATACTGAGACAAAATCATTCTCATTATTATGTAAGTCTTGTTATGAAATGGGTTACAGATATGGGTAAAGAAAAGAGGACAGGTCTGTACATGTCATATATATACACAAAATAAGTCAGTCCTGGAATAGGTATAATACACACTAAAAGTCTTTTGGTCCACTTGAGGTCATGCTAGGTGGTCTTTTAAACTCCCTGATTCATATCTTTATGAGAACAATAATAGCCAGTTCTTCAGAAGATAGTTGAGTAAATCCTGAGTAGGAAGTCTTTTGGAAGATCTTTGATAAATCACTAGGCTTTTAAATTTCCTCATTATTCCCTTCCTTGTATAGTATTCTAAAATACTATTGGTTTCCTAAATGCTAAATTTGATTATAACAATAGTTCAAGATATAACATTTACTGATGAAATTTTAGGTTCCTGGTCTAAAAAGCCCTTGAGATTTCAAAGTGAAAAAAGTTAAGCACCTCAAATCACCCTTTTTAGACAGGTGGTTTTACCTGAAGGCTAACTTAGCAGTGGCTTTAGGGTCACTGACTGCCTTGCTGTGGTCAGCTACAGAGGAGGCTATAGGTAAGATGCGAAGGCAGAAAAGTGTGAGGGGAAGATCCTACAGCAAACAAGAAGGTAAGAGAGTAGGGCACAAGGAGGCTATAGAAAGAAATCAAGCAAAGTGGACCATGGGGAAACATAAGAACAGGAAAAAAATACTACCATATTGCAACATCTTAGAGTAAACTCATAGATACCTACAAAATCAGCCTGTTGACAGTCAAGACAGGTTTATTGACAGTTTGGTTGAACCTAAGCTTATCCACAAAAAGACTTCATCTGGATATGACATAAAGTAGACATGCAAAGAAGTGGTCACCTGTCATTCACACATCTGAGATTAAGTGAACATGTAAGCACATGATTGCAAAGGTGGCTGGGTAGAGGAAAGCACAAGAGTCACAAAACTTTCCAGTGGTCATTCTTGACAAGGTAGTGATAACCCTTAGTGTTCTTTATAGGGCTGGCAGCCCAAATAATTTCTTAAAATCAATATCCCTGGTCCTGATATCATTCCAGACTTGGGCAGGTTATCAAGGCTTTCTCTGCACATCAGGGATAATGAAAAAGTTTTGTCCCTATATTCAGTCCTTATCTAATGGAATGTCTACCTAGGGAGCTGTTGAGTGCTGTCATGGATGAGTACTATTGGCCATTGCCATGGGAAATGGGGATGCTGGTCCACAGGAACTGTATGAGCTTTAGTGGGCTACTTAAACCTAGTTACAGCATGTCTAGGTTGGATTCACGTGAATGAAAAGAAGATGCAATTACAAAATAGTCACATGCTTGACCTTCCCCTTTCCCAATCCAAGCACTGGCCATTAAGAAATCAATCCTTCTCTCCATCAAGAAGTCAAAGTTGGAATATCATAAAGCAACTTAAGGATGAGAGATATTTGGAAGAAAAGAAGTGTGTGTGTGTGTGTTTGTGTGTGTGTGTGTGTGTGTGTGTGTAAAACATGTTCAGGGAGGGGCACATGGTGTCTCAGTCAGTTCAGTATCTGACTCTTGATTTTGGCTTAGGTCATGATCTCACAGTTTGTGGGTTTAAGCCCCAAACTGTCAGCAAGAGCCTGTTAGGCATTCTCTCTCTCTCTCTCTCTCTCTCTCTCTCTCTCTCTCCCACCCCCTCTCAAAAATGAAAAATAGTAAACATTAAAAAATATGAATGTTCAGGGAAAGCTGGGGAAAGGTAAGTGACAGAATTTGGTCAGCAGGAATGTGAAATTATTCTCCAAATTAGCAAGAATATAGTCAAAGAGTAAAAATATTAAACTTAAGACACATTTAAAATAAAGTTTCACAGAAGGAAAGTTTAAAAGTAATTTCACAAAATTTACTCATATAGATTTAAACTCCATTTTCTAGAAGATACTTTTTTGGTAACTTTTCCAAATTACAATTCAGAATACAGTTTCTCAAAGTTTTCTAAGTAGCAGAGCACCCAAAAAATCATAGTAGTCTTTGTCTAACAACAAATACAAATACCTGAGTATTTGATTATGTGATTTTGTGTTTATCCTGATTTGATGGTTAGATTTTAATTCAGAAAAAAATGTTGTAGACACCAAAATATTTAAGAACGTTTCTTGCAATAACTTTCAATCAATAAAATTTTGTTGAGCAGAATTTATAAATTCTATGAATTAGTAAAGGAATGTCAATATTTCACTGTAGCAGCAGAACCACTAATTTTGGTTTCTGGATCACCAGTGTTCCTTAGCAAATAGTTTGAAAAGCATTGAAATAGTTTCCAAAGACAAATCAATGCAATTATCTCAAAGGATAAACTAAAATCAAGCAATGTAAAGGCATGGAAGATCAACTGCCAACTACCCAAATTTTGATAGTCATAAGTGAAAAACCAGATATGGCCAGGAGATTGTTTGACATCCTTGGGTTCTTCATAAAGATGAACCCTCTGTCTCATGCTAAGGAGAGAGAGAGAGAGAGAGAGAGAGAGACTGAGTACAAATATATAAGGGTAGCTCTCCCTTTGTAATGAGTACCAGTCCTTAGAACAGAAAGCATATTAAAGAATTTAATTTGACAGCTATTACACACTCAAATAGCCAGCACTATGATGGGAAGATATAATAAAGCATAAGAAGACAAGACTGAAATGGAAAGGGGACATAAAATTATTTAGGAAACCATTTTATTGATAACATGTCATCAATAATTTGAACTTGCTTTTACTGCCAATATTCATTATTTTTGAATGTCCCAGTTCTTTACTTTTGAGTATAATTGCCCAGACAACAGACACTCATTCAATGTAGTTTATTTTTAGCCTCTTTCTCTTCTTCTACAACTGTGTCTAAGAGTTTTTACCTCTTAGATTCTGAATAACCTGCTCTATATCTGGTGAACCACTTATAAAATTTAAGATTGGTGATTTAACATACATGTCTTTGCTAAACAAAACTTTTTATTGCTGAAATACAGATATACATATCCTATTATTTTACTGATAACTATAAATATTTTTGAAAAACTTGTTTCCTAAGGTTGTGACTTATTCTCTTCCAAATTTGTCTTAAGTTGGAACCAACAGAGGTACAGAGGGGGCATTAGCCAACTATGACCCATGGGCCAAATTTGACCTGCTGCCATTTTTATACACTCCACAGGTAAGAATGGTTTTTGCACCTATAAATGATTTTTAAAAAAACTAACAATAACAATATTTTTTAAGTTTTTTCTTTATTTTGAGAGAGAGAGAGATCAGGGGAACGTGAGTGGGGTAGGGGCAGAGAGAGAGAGGGAGAGAGAGAATCCTAAGCATGCTCTGCACTGTCAGAGCAGAAGCAATGCAGGGCTTGAACTCACAGACTGGGAGATCATGACCTGAGCCAAAATTAAGAGTCAGACATTTAACGGACCCACCAGGTGCCCAAGAACAATATTTTGTGGCACATGAAAGTTACATGAAATTCAGACAAATATTCATAAATACAGTTTCTTTGGGATACAGCCATGCCCATGTATTTATTTATTGTCTAAGCTACTTTTAGAGCATAGCTGCAACATAGACTGTACACCTTGCAAAGTTTAAAATATTTACTAACTTGGCCTTTTATGAAAAAAATCTGGCAACCAGTGGTGTAAAGAACTAGATCCTATGATGCAAGTTTGAAGGCCTGCATTTTTCACTCGGCTGTTGTGTTTAAATCAGGTAATAGTAAATAACAACAAACTATATTTCAGGATCTAGGACCTAGGTAATTATATTCAAGTAATTGTGGTGTCAATACCTAGGATTCCACTTTCATCCTAAATATTATGCTAATGCAGTGTCTCTCAATCTAGGAAAAATCATCTAGGCAATGCCTCAAAAAGGAAGACTCTTAGGCTCAGCTCCAGAAGTTCTAATCTAGTAGGTCTACAGTGAGCCCTAGGAATCTGCATTTTAACACTGGGGTGTGGGGGGATACAGACGTGCATTTGAACTGCAAAAGCTTCACGGAGGCACCGATTCACCAGTTCCTCTGCTCCAGTGTCAGTACACTACCCACCATGTCAAGTAAGCTTTCAGAGCTCTGGCTATGGGTATGGACTGAACTATTTCCTAGTGAAGAGACTTGCTGCACTTGCTGTGGGGCTGCTCCCAGGAGAAATGCTGTAAAAATTAGAATCAGACTAATAGTCTTATACTTGTTTCTTTCTAAAAAACCTGAAAAGTCCCCAGGCCTTTCTTTTGCCTGCTGGAGAGATGGTGATCACGAACCTGTAGGGTGCAGAGCATTTGGTTCCCACAGCAGAGACGAGCCATTATATGAAATCACATGCAAACACTCACCCACAAGATGGGACAGAAATGCACAAGAATCAGTCATGGAGCTTTCAAACTATAAAACTAAAAATCGTATTTCCGAACTGACAAGTTTTCCCCTCTGAGAATAGTGGTATCCCAAATTCATATTAAAACTCTTTCTTATTTTTTGTTGCCTAGGAGTTCTTAAAATTGATGGACCATAGGAAAAATGGCCTGACATTCTCATAGGGATTGGCGGCTTAGAATGGCCACACAGCTTAAACCCTGAAACACAGAGATACACCCCCCTAACCCCTTCAACTCCCCACCCCAGCTCCGACACACACACTTCTTTTAAATTTTCCTCTTTGCCCAGGATCAATGCTCAAGACCAGGAATAAGTCTATTCAGCAGAGTCAGAGAAAAAATGGCTACAGGAATCAGAACACAATCACCCTTAGAAAGGTGTAGCCCTGGGAAGTCAACCTCACATTGAAGATTCCAAAGGCCTTGGACGGTCTCAGGAAAGGGAGAGGCTTAAAGGAAAACAGTATTAGCAGTGCAGTGCTTGGATAAAGGTATACCAAACACTGGATACCCCTGCTTAAATTCATCCAGTATACAAAGAGCAACTCCACCCAAAGAAAACCAACCTGAAAGTAGAGTGTGTGTCTGTGGGTCTGTGTGAAAGACAGAGAGAGAGATAGACAGAGAGAGAGAGAGAATCTCCAAGTTCCTACTCCCTTACATTTTTCTTTCTATATCTCACCTGAAGGTGCCCTATTGCCTGACTTTCAAGGGGTACTGGTGAAATTTTGTAAGATTCTGGATTCTAAGAAAATTTAAACACTGATGTGAATGAGCAGGGCAGAAATAGCATCTGTTTTCTACAAGCTAAAAAAAAAAAAAAAGTATGGCACATGCCATCAATCCTTTTGCCTCAGGACATAAAGTGATCACCAGCTGGACTCAGACACATCCCTACACCATGCAGCAGAGGCCTTGTGAGAAAGAAGAGAGTTACAAGCTGCTCAGAACAAGTGTACAGCTTGGCTGGTAGTGTTAAGAGGATGCTGCTGGTTCTAAAAGAATTCAGATGTTCATGCGTGGTTGTCATTCATATCTCAGCATCTCCCTTTTTATGTCCTTTCTTCTTTCTTCTTAGATTTTTATTGATTTACATACTCCGTTATTTCTGAAGTTCTAAAAATGAGTAAAGGAAAAATAAATATAAATACAAAGATTAAAGGACTCACAAGGATGAGTGAGGAAGTGATCACACGCATAATTTTTGGCAGGCATGTGTGTGTGTGTGTGTGTATGTGTGTGTGTGTGTGTGTGTGTGTGTGTGTGTTCACATGCAAATAGGGAAGGCAAGGAATCAAGAAGATCTCTACCATTCAATACATTTTGTTGCCTCTCTGCTCCCAAATCAAGACATTTAAATCATTATTCTTTCAGTGCTTGGATCAACTTGAAATGTCCTCTGAGCAGGTGAGATTTCTCCATTTGCCACCTTTAGACACTACCTGGATTCTACTTTAACTCCCAAAGAGTTGACAAAGACAAGAGGAAAGGCATCAGTGATGAAGAAGGGGGCGCTAGTGAGGGGAGTACAGGAGAAAACAGGAAGTAGAATCTGGAAAAGAGGCGGCGTATGGGTGCCAGGAGAAGGAGTGCAATAGGAGGTGGGAAAGAAAACAGACCTGAAGTTCTTGAAGAGGGAAAATGGAGAGAAAAGTTTAAATGATGTGCAGAATGAAAGTAAGAAAAGGAAGAGAAAGAACCACAAGCATTTACAGGCTGAAAACTATGTGCTAAGAATGTCACATTACTTATATTACTTAACCTTCTCGAAAGCTCTGTCATACAAGCATCATTATCTCTACAGATGAGGAAACTGAAGCTCAGGGCTATTATCTGCCCTAAAATCACACAGATTAGAAATTAGACAGAGAAGAGAATTGAATACTGATTCGCCAAATAAGTATTTATTAGAGCTTATTGTAAATCAGACATGTGCTATGCAATTTCACACGAACTTGTTAATTTGGGAAATATAATATCACAATATAGTTATACTGTGGGTGAGGACCAGAGACCGGAATTCATTTTTCAGGATTATAAAGCTGGTCAGTGGCAGAATCAGAATTTACATTTCACTCTGCCTTGTGCTAAGTCCATGATACTTAAACTAGAACAAAAATTCTATTTCAGAAATAGGGAAAAAGGACCAGAATGAAAGAAGATGTGTGGCTTGAGATGAAAGAAATCTAGGAAATAAAAAAAGAGGTATGTAATCTAAAATATGAGATATTGGGTGATTGAGTTTGGTCAGATTAGATATGAAAACTTTTTGTTGTAGCAAAAGATTCAGAAAATTTACTTTAGCATTTACACTTGATTTTCCTGATCATTCTACCTTATTTTATTGTCTTGTTTCATTTTATTTTACAAAATAACATAAGCTTGTATAGTATAACAGCCTTGAAACCGGATTTAGGGAAGCTGGGTTTACAGTTTTGCCATTAACTTTAGGCAAGTCGTTAAAAATCCCCAAAATTCACTTTCCTCATCTGTGAAACAGAGGTTATAATTATAAGATAGGTAAGAAGTTGAAAAAATATAATGTGTGCAAATTAGCAGGCACTATATATTTGTGAGTAAATGCACACAGTTAAACTTCATAGCACTCTTGTGTTAGGCTTACTCCTCCTTTGTCCCCATCTGCAGATTCCCCTGGGGTCTGATCTTCCACTAGGAGTCACTCATGAAGGTGCATGCCCAAAGGAACCCGCCACCACCCACTTGCAAGGTGCCAGAGTGCCCAAGCGCTTAGGAATATTTTACACACCGAGCTTCTGCCATCTCATTGGTTTATTCTTCCCTGTTGGAGCCTTTGCAGGATTTTTATCACATATTTAAATCTAATCAAGCCTTGACTATTGCCTGTGACTATTGCAAAATATCCATTTGTTTCATTTGACATAGTGGATTTGGAGCTTTTCGATTTCAGTGTACAGATTAATGTAAACAATACTTGCTGTCTATCTTCCCCCAGAAAAACATTCCTCTCCTGTCTGTTTTTTTTTTTTTTTCCTACTCAGTCTTCAAAAACCAGTCCAACTTTGAGATACAAAACAGATGAACATAAGGGATGGGAAGCAAAAATAATATAAAACCAGAGAGGAAGACAAAACATAAAAGACCCTTAAATATGGAGAATAAACAGAGGGTTACTGGAGGGGTTGTGGGAGGGGGGATGGGCTAAATGGGGAAGGGGCGTTAAGGAATCTACTCCTGAAATCACTGTTGCACTATATGCTAACTTGAATGCAAATTAAAAAAAATAAATTTAAATTAAAAAAAAACAGTCGAAGTGACATTTCTTTTATGAAGTCTTTCTCATCATCTCCCCTTCTGCTCCTCCTCTTAATCGCTGGTCGAAACTACCCCTATGCTAGCCTTCAGTGGTTGTTAGCCTCCCTATGCTCCATGAGTTTTGTTCACACAATTATGATGGCCTAGGTTGCACTGACATCATTTGTATACATTTCTGTCCTTCCCAACTAGACTATGAGATTCATGATGCTAGGTCTCTAGGCTTATTTATCTTTATATTCCCCTGTTCATTTATTGACTTGTATATTTATTTATACATTCAACTAAACAGATGATTGTTTGCTACATGCTAGGTGCTGAAGATTCAGGGTACATAAAATCGGCCAATTTTCACTTTTATGAAGCTTGTCATCTCAAACGTGTAGGGATGTGTAGAGGGTGGAAGGTGTGAGGTGTGTGCATGCACACATGATAATCTGGTTAAGTCTAAGTTACAACCCTATCTGGTGCTAAGAAGGCAAGATCACCTAAGAAAAAGCCATGTAAATCGAGGTCACAAGGATAAGTATTTTATTAACAAGCAAGGAGTTCACAGAACATTGTAGGTACTTAAAACAAAATACATGAAAGGTTTCCTCAAATAGAAGAGAAAATGTTAACAGAAATAGCTATTATTTATTTAGGTCTTTCTATACACAGCTATATTATTTCAGGTAATTCTTACAAACACCATATGAGAGAACATTATTTCTTATTTTTTATAACAGCTTCAAGAAACAAATTAGAAATTAGTGAGTGAAATGTAACACAAACTGTCTACTTTCAATCCAAATCACAAATTATTCTAGAGATCCTCACTCAAGGAGCTTTCATCTTTTTTTCTTCTTACCAGAGGAAGAAAACCAGGTAACCTTAATCTATCATTTGAACTTATTTGTTCCAATTGTATGCTTTATCTTCACTTCCCAAATGAGAGTTTTTAAATACCCTCACTCACTTCTGTACTGAAATATTTAATTGAGTGAGAGATTACAGTAGGGGTTTTATAAGTGATTACTGTATTTCATTTTAACAAATGTGGTTGGTTATCAAAATTGCTGCACGATAGCCAGATCTCTATAAATAGAAACTTATTACTAGACGGTACAGAATAATTATATTATCCCAAATACTACTATGCACTGGGCCTGTCAATAGTAGATACTCAATAAATGATGACTTTTTAATGATGAATCTGAAATGATTTTTTTTGACAAGCCACTGCTATTGTGACTGAATATTCATTTGAGGGGTCACTGCCAGGGTGAAAGACTGATCAAAGAACAAAGTGAAGTTTGTTAGGTAATGGAGACTGTCCTTGTTGGTCTAGTCTCCTGAGCATCATTCCCAGGGTTCTCGAACTCAATACCAAAAATTAGGCCTTATGACTGCATTAGGGAAAATCACAGTTCCTCTCCCAGGAGATAATCATGTGCAAAGGGGCATATATTTGTTAATAAATTTACAAAATGTGACAGTGGATGGACTTCATACATGATATTTTTCTTCCGAAGTTTAGGAACAATATTTCTAATTCTGTAAATAGCATAACAGCAGGCTGATGGTGTATTTATATAAAGTAAAATCCTCTTCTAACTTCTGCAAATGGGGGATTGATTTTTTTCCCGCTTTCCTTTTAATTCTTAGAGCAATGAGGAATTCTTTTCTGTTCTGGACTATAATGAGGGCTCTGTTTGGGAGATTTGTCTCCATAGCTAATTTTTTATGCTAATCAGTCATATGGTTATCTCTACTTTAACACCCCTACTGATCCAGATCTTTTGCAGGAACTGTCTGCATTAGATCCGTAGAGGATTTCAAACTTACTCAGTGATGCCTCGAGTTCTGCTTCACTTTTGCTAAAAAATAAAATGTTTCTGCTAAACAAAACAAATTCTTTTTTGAAACAACAAATCATACCCATTGTTTGCAAAGCACTCATTAATTTAACCTTGATGAAGTTCTAATTACCATCAGGTATTTTACACGTATTGGCCAATGTTTTCAGACCCAGCAATCAGCATGTGTCTGCAGTGTTTATGTGTAAGAAGCCAAGTGCTTTCTGTTACAGAATATGAAGTTACTATTGATTTTGCTCTTACCCTTTTACTCTGTTGATTTATTTCTCTTGTAATCCTGCCACAGGTTCATTCTTTGGACCAAGACTCCTTCATGATAATCATGCGTGGAGTAACTCCACCCAGATTTTTGTTATCGTGAATTCAAGTTGAAGATCTCCCTCAGGGCTTCCCAGTTACCCTGTGCTGCTCATTTCAACCACCTGCTAGCAGTTTTACTTATCCTCTTTTGAGTCCATTTTTTTTCTTCCTTTATTTTTTTCTTCTATTGTGACCATAAACATGTGAAGAATAACATACTGGGATTCCATAATACCACATAAGTCCTTGAGTTATGATTCTGACAAGGCATGGTTAATTCCCCATTATCAGGAGAGCAATTTAAATTAGCTTTTTCTTCTTACAGTTTCCCCCGTTCTTTCTGTACTCTCTCCCCTCTCTAATTCAACCCTTCCTTTTTGGAAGCGTTCCAGCAATAAAGCAGAAGGAGGCCGTCTGAGAAAGGTTAGGCAAACACAACAATATTACCGGAATAAGTAACATATTGCTCATTAAACATTTAAAATCAACAGTTGCTCACTCGATCTGCCAATATTTTGAGAAATGCCAGTTTTACTGCTAGGTGCCACTTGGCTTAAGCTGCTTAATTCATGATTTGTGAACTGACATCCGGGATAACAAAACCATATTCCAGTTAGGATTTTGCCATCAAGAGGAAAGCTGAAATATCAAAACACAAAGCTCCCTGACTGTCTCCTTCTCCTTCCTGCCTCCCTCCCACCCTCTCTCCTCCAAACCTCATGCTCTGCCTTCATTCCAGAAACAAATGGATGTGTTAAAACACTGAAATGTGTTTGTGGAAGATAAATAGTTTATCTTAAATATACTGTGGTAGTGTCAAACTGAGTCTCAAATACATGTACATATTTTATTCACAGACATAACATTTCAAAATGAGTAGTTTTTTCAAACA
Source organism: Hyaena hyaena (assembly GCF_003009895.1). Taxonomy (NCBI): domain Eukaryota; kingdom Metazoa; phylum Chordata; class Mammalia; order Carnivora; family Hyaenidae; genus Hyaena; species Hyaena hyaena. The sequence goes on from NW_024081607.1 coordinate 462,653, forward strand.
TTTATACATGAATGCAATGTCTATAAAAAATAAGAAATGAATGACAATACAGCTCAGATCTTATCAGTATTATGTGCTGATCTCATCAAGAACACAAGCCCAGAGTGTAGTATTTTGTGCCATAAAAGGCATCAATTCCTGACTGGCAGCAGAGAGAAGACTTAGATTTTAACACCTCCTTCTCCTTTCACTCATTTTGAAGTTCTGTTGTAGTTTTCCTTTGCTGCCATAAACGTGTGACTTTGTGTTTAAGGCTTCCATAACCAGATGTGGTCATGCTCTGTGCTTCTAAAGGAAGCCCTTGGCCAGTTGAATCATCACTAGGCACTGTGCTATTTTGGGGCTGCAAAGAGAAATAAAATGTGGTTCCCTCGCTTAGGCAGATCACAGCCTATTGGAAAGAGAGCTAAGCAAACAAATGATAAGGTCATCCAGTAATAAGCGCTGAAAGAGAAGTTTTGATCTTTTACTACAATTCAGGTATTGAAACACAATGGCATAAGATGTGTGCCTTCAGGCCAATGAGCTCCATCTCCCTGAGTCATACCCAGAGGCACTACTCTCCTACCACAGATGCAGCGTGTGTGTAGCTACCAATGCTGAGGGACTAAAACAACAGTTCTCAGCATCCACAGAGTCACAGAGAGATAATCATGATTTAGGAGAGAGAATTTCACAGGGCAATAAGACTCTTCATGAGTGTCCTCTCAAAAACAGTAATGTGTTTCAGCATGAGATGATCTAGATGGAAGAGGAAAAGGTGATGGAGGGTACTTTGCACCAAGCCTATTACCAGTGGTCATGGGATGCAACTTTGTATTTAAAAAACAAATGATGAAGTATTTTTATTCTACTGATAAAGAAAGACAAACAAGGTAAAAGAGTGCATCTGCCTTGGATATTCTTAACCAATAAAAGATTTACCTGGTATTTTGAGGACATGCTATTCTATAACAGAAGTGTAATAACAATGATAGCACGCTTCAACAACAGAAAAAAGTGAGGATTACTTGGGAATGGATCTCCGTGTGTGGCAGCTAAAAAGGATTTGGTGAATCTAATTAGTTCATCAAGTTGAGTAGTAGAGCCTGATGCTTCTAAAGCCCTGCTATTTGCACCATCTGCAAGTTGAACCCGTTACTCCAAATCTGTAGCATTCATATCTCAAGATTTTGATGAAAGCTACATGGCAGTGAGTTTATGATATGTCCTAAATAACCACTTCCATGCCTTTGGGGCTGCAAGTTCAGTCAAGTTTGCCTTATTATTACCATTCTTTGAGCTTACAGAGGGCAAATTTTATGATCCAAGAAGTACAAGTCCAGCCAAGCAGGAAAATGGGTTCAGATTTATTGTGAAGATGCACTATTCTACCCATGACACACGTCCATAATGTGTGGATTTAACAAAATTAATGGAAATTGTCAATTTTAAATGACCTAAGCTATTGGATACTTGGAGTATCATAAATGAGTAAATGGAACCCAAAGATCAACCTGAAACTTTAGACTGCTAAAGAATTTCAAATTCCAGCTCCATCACTGATACACTTATGAGCTACTATTGGGTGTAAGCTCTAGCCAATCTGGGTTTTATGTGTCTCTTTACAGTTTGCATACACTAGTATGTTGTTAATAATAAATAAAAAGCTGATGTTAGAAGGGAGGAGGAGGAGATATCTTCATTCATTCTCTCGCCCATGTCATTAGTCCCTGTAATATACTCCACTAAGCATGGGGCTATATAAGTTGAAGTCCCTCTGGGGGCTCACATTTGAATGACAATTTTAAAACTAGACAGCAAGCCTTGAACAATTGAGAATTGGCTGACTAAGTAAAATGAGAGGCATCTCATAAGATCTTCAAAAAGGAAGTCCAGGTAAAACTAACAGCCACACACATGAGCACTGGGTACCATAATACAGCCTTTGTTTCCTAATTCTTCATTTAAAAAAAAAAAGGTTTTGTGGCAACCCCTGTATCACACAGATCAAATGTTTATTTTGATTTTAAAATGGTAGCATTAAGCATAATCTTGGTGCCTGTGAATCTAAATTCCTTTAATTCCACATTAAAAATGTCCTAATTATGTATGAACATTGATCCATTGGGGTGCCTGGGTGGCTCAGTCAGTTAAGTGCCCAACTTCAGGTCAGGACATGATCCTGTGGTCCATGAATTCGAGCCCTGAGTCAGGCTCTGTGCTGACAGCTCAGGGCCTAGAGCCTGCTTCAGATTCTGTGTCTCCCTCTCTCTCTGCCCCTCCTCTGCTCATGCTCTGTCTCTCTCTGTCTCTAAAAAATAAACGTTAAAAAATACCCATTAAAAATATATAAATAAAAATTAAATTAAAAAGCTCTCATAGATTTGAACACAGTGATGATCACAGACTTCAAGGGACAAACACTAATGCTTAAGCCAACATGAAACAAATGGATGCTTGGACATCAGTGGTTTCTCTGGTGAACACTTCTGTGTTACTAGCCTCTGGACAGGCTAGCTGATTCCAGAGGAAAAACAACTTAGGCTATATTCATAAAAGTCTCTCCTGGAAATATGAAACTTGAGTGGACAGTCACAGATTTAGATGAGTTTTGTTAATAGTGTCATGGTACAGAGAAAGTCCCCAAATGTCTCCGGCTTAAGAGTTGCTTTATTTGTGCCTTACCAGAGGCATATTGATCAGCATTTCCTTCAAGTCTATGATTCATTCTTGCAAATAAATTCTCTGCTTTTCCCTATGTTAGGTCAGTTAGCTTCTGTTGCTTACTACCAAAGCATATTGACAGAGATAAACACCTGACAACCAACTTTTTCCTCTTGAGACATTCAGTCTCTGTAAAATAAAGGGCCACACTGAAAATTCTATTCACTTACCAAGACTTCTAAATCACTGAGAAAGTTTAAGGTCAGGATTATGAGTGAAATTTATGTAATCATTTAGTAGCAAATAGAAAATATTTTTAATGGGTTAGAAAATCAGATGAAAAGATCATGGTTAGATTGAAGCCTAAAGATTCAAAATCTGCTGTGTCCAAATAACGTACCCAGAACTTTAGGCACCATTTCCAGGGAGATTATATTATCCTTACACCTAACATTATTAATGTCCTAAATGAACAGGTAACATTTTAATAGTCTTACCATTTGCATTCACAGATGTTGCTGCTAAAAATGGCTATAAACCTGTGTTTAGGTAAAGAGTTAACATATAACCATTGCTCCTTGTCAACCTGTGCCTCTTTGAAAACTTCCCCAGGGTCAGCGAATTAAGTCATTCCTGTGCCATCTACAGTTTGAGGCATTATGTTATGTCTATTTAGAAAGAACAATTTATGTGTGGGTGTCACTTGCCTACCCTGCATTTCCAATTATTCTTTTCGCCCAGGATTATAGAGCCATTCTGCATTGTTTGAGTTCTTGCTTTAATGTGCTCTGCTAGTGTATGTTCTGCACACCTTACTTATGGTCTCACCCATCCAGTTGCTTATAAATCCTGTTGCTTTTAGCCTGCCAATGAGAGCTATATTAAGAGCAAACATTCTTTTGTTGCTTCTTGACTGCTTGTGTTCTTGGACTTGGTTGTTGTTTATATTCACTTGCTACTTAAATGAGGGTTCTAAAATGACACTGATTAAGCCAGTTAGGATATGTACAGTATGCTGAGTTAGATTCATGGTCAAAACAAAAAATCAGAAAATACCCAATTCCCATGAAATGTGAAGTTGGTTTAGAGTCAGATTGGGCCATATTTATCTCTACTTATCTAAAAAATATTTATGGATAACTGCAGTTGATGTTTTGGGTAGCCAGTCCAGATTCCCTTTCCCTTTCCAGATTCCCTTGCCTGGAAATAGGAATACCTATTTCCTAGGTTATGTGGTAACTATACCCATGACCTTTTCTAGGGAATTTTTGGTGGATGGGAGCCAAGATGGCCATAAATTTCTGGGTGCCCAAGTGAATAATGGTGGACTGATTTATTCAGGATTCAAAAAGCCCAGCCCTCTGCCTCATGATGGGATAATGCTACAGTGCTATGTATAATCCAGAGCCTTACTACAGACCAGGACAAGGTGGGAACTTGGTTGAGGCACTATTTCTTTTGGCCCTTTCCCTTTCTCTATCCCACTTCTTTCCTACTTAAAAGTTTTTCCTGAGGAACACTCCTCAATAAATCACAAACCCCTGTTTCAGACTCTGTGTCTAAGACAATAATCTACTCTGTGTCAAGTGCTAAGGGCAAAACTGAGTAAGATATTAGCCCTTCCCTCCCCACCCACCCAATTTCTTGATGCTTGTAATTTTTTTTTCTGGATTTTTCCAGATACATTCTGGTTCAATAGTTGCTTGTTCAATAAATAATTTTCTTGAGTCACAATTTCCTCTTTTTTTCTAAATCCATATAGTCTTGATACATCTTACTCAAAAGCCAGGTTGCTAAAAAGTTATGTAATAAAGTTTCTATAAGTTGAGTCATGTCTGAAATGGCATAGGGGAATATGCCATTAAAACATTTTTGTTAATCCTTTTATAAACTGAATAATCATGTAATTACTCTACTTTGAAATTTGAATTTCCATATATCACCTTAATATAAAGAAGTTGATATATTAATACCAAAAAAAAAATTTGCTGGTGGCTACTTCCCAACCGCATGCCCTCCCCAACTCTCCATTCTTACTTTTGGATTCCCATTTTTGTCTTTATTGTTGCAATACTCTGGCCCTGGTGTTCTCATCCTGCTGATTTACCTTATGCTGATCAAATCCAGCTCTTTTTTCTTTCCTTCCTCATGCTGGGTATGTGGGTGGATGGCTATATGCAAGAATTTGTACATGATATAGGGAGAATAAGGCAGATAGACTGAATGAGACCTAGAGGTAAACTCTTATTACACTAAATTCCAAAGGACTATTTACATTTTTTTTTTTTTTCAGTTCCTAAAGTCCTCTTTCATCAGTTGCCACTAGAAACAAGTAGAACACTGACTGGGGCTTGGGAATACTTGAATAAACAGAAGATTTTGTTACACTGTAGTCTATTAGAACACATTTGGGTAAGGGAAAAGAGAAGTGATTTCAAAGGATGAAAGATTTGAAGATCAGGAGGCAAGAAAGTAGAAAGGTAAATGGAAGGGGTGCCTTGATGGCTCAGTTGGTTTAGCATCTGACTCTTGATTTTGGCTCAGGTCATAGTCCCATATTTAGTGGGATCAAGACCGCATCTGGCTCTGTGATGACAGCATGCAGTATGCTTAGGATTCTTTCTCTCTCTCTCTCTCTCTCTCTGCCCCTCCCCTGCTCCCTCCTTCTCTCTCTCTCCCTCTCTCTAAATAAACAAACAAACAAATAAGCAAACAAACATTTAAGGAGGAAAATACGAAAAATAAATGGAAGAAAATGTAGTTGGGATAAGAGATTCCTGGTGTGCCTGTACTTTGGGAGAACTAGAGCTGGAAAATACTCAATAACAAGATCGTGTGGGCACTCCATGGGCCAGAGGGGTGTGTATATGATTGGGTCTACAGTGTACATCATATAGGCAGTGTATGCAGATAGTGAATGCATAGAGATCAACTCCAAGTATACCTGATATGGCTCCTGAGCAAGCGCTGAGTCCTCATTTGAGACTTTGTAGGAATCTTGGATCTGAATCAAGTGTGGGGTAGTAATTCTGGCTATGTTTTATTTATTCACTATTAAGCCACTGTTTCCATAAAGAAATGGTAGGCATTTTAACTCAGAAGAAGTGCAAGTAAAAGAAGACTACAAAGGAAGTATGAGTTAAGGTTGGCATAAATGGTTAAAACTGAAAAGAAGTATTTTTAAAACCTCATGAGAGGATAGGAGGAGGGAGAACGTAACTGAGTGAATGGAAGTAAAAAATAAATGACGGACATGACATGAATGGTAAGTCCAAATGGCTGAGAGATTCAACTAATTTTTTGAATTTTGTTTTAATAAGAAAACAATTACTGTGTATGATTAGGATATAATTAAGTTTCTGCAAACAATGGTTCCTAAAAGTAGATAATGGAGTAACTGGAAAATTTGGGCATTAACAAATCAGTGACTCTGGGTATATGATGTCTACAATTGACTTGATAGTTGGCTGTCACAGTGACTGAATTTGACTTTTGCAAAGTCATGGAAAAAGGAGAGACCTCTGTGTTTCTCCAAAAGACGTAGTAATAATGGGTGAATGGAAATAATTTTCATTTAGGTAAACAGAATGACTGGAGGCTGACTAAAGCAGTTTTAAAAAGGAACAGATGTTCATACAGAACACTCTTAAATATCAAGATGACAGGTAAGCAATATTATCTCAAGAAGAACAAATGGTGGACATCATTTCTGATAGCTTTATGGTGGACAAAATTATAAACAAGTAATAAAAGTCAACTCAGGATAAGTCATATAGTTGAGTTTCAATAAATATGAAATAGATAATAAATATTCTAGTTAGATTCAAAGCCAATCTGAAATTAATCCTATTAGGCTGTTAATTCATAAAGCCTGGGTGGCTCAATTAGTTAAGTGTCCAACTCTTGATTTTTGGCTCAGGTCATGATCCCAGGTTTGTGGGCTTGAGCCCCACATCAGACTCTACATTGACAGCACGGGGCCTGCTTGGGATTCTCTCTCTCCTTCTCTCTGCCCTTCTCCCCCCAAATAAATGAATAACCTTTAAAAAAAACTTAATTATGAATGGCTAGAGAGCTAGTGCTAGGGATGAGTGGGAGTATTATAAGGTTCATCATTGTTTACCAGAATGACTATGAAGAGGTTGAAGATAGCACTTGATTTAAAGATAAAGCAAATGTCAGAGAACAGGAAATAATGAAGGAATGCTAACATATTTACAAATATGAACCAAAGCATCTAAAATAAGATCAAGCTTGGAAAAAATAAATGTTCTAGCAAAGGAGAAAACAATCTCACAGACACACACATTCAGTAAGAAGATGAACCTGGAAATCAGCAACATTGAAAAAAGAACAAGCATGGATGATTATAAGAAACACAAGTATATTCTGAGTATGGCAAATATAAACAAAAGAACTGTTTCTTTAGATGCTGAGTGTAAAGCAGCACTCTTTGAAGGTCAGAGAGTTGCCTATAGATATAATACGGACAAATTGAATAAAAAGAAATGTTATTTAACACCTAGTATGTGCAAAATACTAAGCAAGATTCTCACAAAAGAAAGTATACTAAACATATAAAATTGAGTTGAATATCTTTATGACCCATATATAAAAATTGAAGAAGCTTACAGAAGAGAAGGGCAAAAACTAATGAGATAGAGAAGATGTAAGAATTCAACAAGTACTGAAATTTAACATCTGATATGTGCAGTGCAATGTGCTTGCTGTTCTGAAACAAAAAAGAAAGAAAGAAAGAAAGAAAGAAAGAAAGAAAGAAAGAAAGAAAGAAAGAAAGAAAGAAAGAAAGAAAGAAAGAAAAGAAAAGGAAAAAAAGGCAGGATTTGCATTTGCATGTTCCTGCTTTACATTATTCTAGCCTTATTTGGGAGAGAGATTTATATACAACAGAACCTGCCTTGTATTTAAGAATTTTGACAGTTTGTGGCATAGTGAAAAAGACATTGGAGTGAGCAAAGATTCAAGGTCCATTATGCTTATGAGATTAAGTGGTTAGGTGAGATGTTTTCAATTCTTTCCTATATGTTATAATTCTATGATTTTCAGTTCTGGAGAAAAGATTAGAAGACTAGAGAGAAAGGGAGGCTTTATCAGCCAAGAAAAGAATAAGGGTGAATTGAAGAAGATATGTTTACTATGAGCTACAGGCATGAGTAGCTGACCAAAATCAAGGCTGGACTCATATAGGAATCATGCTCTGATCAGCACAGGTCAAATTTGGAAGGTAAAACATTTTGGGGGAAGGAGCCATTTTCTTCCACTTAAAGCATCTTATTTAGATGCTCTTTATCAAACAGGATATTGGAAGCAACTTAGAAAAGCAAGACTCTAGAACCAGGAATCATGCAGGCTGATGCTGTCAGGATCATAGCTTTCACTACTCCAGGAGGCCTGAAGACAAGGTTTCCTGTCATTCCCATATACTTCCCATCAACTATAAAGTTAACACTTAAATTCTTAGAGCACCCAATAAAGAGTAACTTTGGAGTTTTCATCAGTAACAGGACTTTTTCTACCCATACATGGCTCTTAATGGAGGACTGTTTTCTTTAAATCTTTGGCAGAGTTTTATTTTTTAAGTCTGTCAGTCTTTGCTGGAGATTTATTCTTTGAGAGCACAGATTCCTTCTAACTCTTCTTTGATTCAGTCCCTCTTGGTAGAGGAACTATTTAAGAAGACTACAGAGTTACCATTACTGAACATGAATAGCAGGGCAAATGTATAAGATCAACCCATTCCTTCATTATTTTTATTGCATAATTTATAATTTTACTATGTTCATATACAAAAATATTAAAATGAAAACTATAAGGTAGCTTGTTAATTCTACACTATAAAACAAAAGTTAAGAGGGAGTCTTATTTTAACAAATTAAATGCTGATGATTATTTAACATCATTATATGCTGATGGTTCAGATGTTTGCTGTCTATGATACGATATTTTGTGATTTCTTGCAGGCATCAATTTTAAAGGTTAGTAAGGATATATGAATAAGGAAAGTTAAGGTGAATATTATAAAAATGTATTCAAAAGTCAAAATCTTGTTTAATAGAATCCTAGAATGTTAATTATAGAAGAAACCTTAGAGATTTAATTTAATTCCTCATTTTACATTTGAGGTAACTGAGACCAGAAAGGTGAAGTTAGTCGTTGACAGTAGTTCCAATTAAAATTTAAATCTTCTGACACCTATTCCTTTGCAGTCTTTTTCTTAAACTACATGCTAATCATCACTATTATTCAAAAAGTGTTCTGTGAACTGTTTTACTGGTTCACCAGGCAAATATGCATATCCAAACATTTACTGTTAGTTTCTATATTTATGTCATAAATATATACATATATATAATACATTTTCATAAACAGTTAACTAGCACCAGTCTGGACCACACTTTGAGTCGCAGTGATATAAAGCACAACATGCACTATTTGAAATTTGAGCAGCCAGAGATGCCTGTAGAATGGAAAGTGCCATGTCCAAGGAATGAAGGTCCAAAATTCAACACTAAATTCTGCATTTTTTCTCCCTCTGATTTGAAATAATAGTGGTATTTTGTTGCTGGATTTTCCCTAAACAAATTTGTGAATACTGCTTTCAGTTCTGACTTTTAGTGTCTCCAGTTAATCTATTCCTGATCCCTTTTTGAGTGGTTGTCAGAAATAAAGTGGGCAAATGGGGCTGGCTGAACAGGCTAAATAAAGCTTCATCTCTACAAACTCCACTTCACTTGTGACCCAAGATGAAATGAGGCAGTTGTCTCTGAGGATGGGATGTCATTTGCAGGTTAACAATGTGTTGTCCTTTCTTATGTATTTTGGAAATTGGAAACCACCTTTAAATAGTAAGTCAACTTTTTTGCTCAAACTGCTGAATGTTTCATTGCCGCCTATGTAAACAGAGTTCAGCAATAATGTTCCCTCGGATAAATATGCTCAACTTTAATCATTTTTTAAAAACCATTCTCCTGTGACAGAGGCCTAATACAAATGCCAAGCCAGCATCAGCAATAATTAACATACAAGGAATTTTATATGTTCTTGATATTAGAACAACAGGTTTTCTTTGAACCATTTTGACCTTAAAACATGGGGCAAAGTAATAGCCTACATAAACAGGAATGGCTTTCATCAGAATCCAAACAATTTTTTATGAAACTTTCAGCAAATTCAATTAGTTTTTAAGTGGTTGTTAATACTTTCTAATACTAACTAAATACTGTAAGATAGAGCTGATTCTGATTAGAGGAGTGACTATATGAGAGCTGCCTTTCTCTTTACCTTTGTGTATGCTATTTGTATAATTTTATTATGTCCAAATATTAATGCAAGCGTCAGAAACAATAAGAACAGCTTGCTGATTCTTATCTTAGAATATAAATCAAAGTAAAAGATATAAATCAATGTAAGATGGATTTTATTTTCATAAATAGAAAAAAACAAAGTTCTGTATATATTAAGACCACTTCACTACTCTTGACAAAATGAATGAAATGTTTTAACAAGTGTCTGCCATTTAATAATTTTATTTAGCTCAGATATTGTTCCTTTGGTTTTCCGTTAAGTAGAACAATTATATTAAATGAATTTGTGTGGGAAGATAAATATTTCAAATATATTTAACCCACTTCTCCAAGCTGCAGTCAATTTGGGGGGACAAGAGTAGGATGTGTTGGGTTTTTCTTAGCCACAGGAAGAAGCTGGGATCACCTTGTCATTTAACGAATTATCAGTTCATCAGGCACTTGGTATCTGCACATATCCATATTTTAAGTGACAAAGGAGAGAGTGAGTAGGGAATAGGTAGGAATTTAGAGTAGGTGATCTCAGGGAGATCAGTGGATTACGTACTGACTTTGTGAATCATAGGTAAACTAGCATCTGCTTTACCTGGCTTCAGTGAACAAAATCATGCTCAGAAACCACAGAGTGAAGTTTCAATTGATATTACAATTGGTAATAATAATCAAAGATATGCTTTTGTCACTGAATCTAAAATTTTGGCCTATATCATGGGCAGTAAGGGAATCCTTATCTCTATGTCTTAAGGCTCTTCACTTTATGGGGGGACAGGGAGGAATGCCTGAGGTCTTAAGGTACCACAGATGAGAATTTTTCTGGAATCCTTTACACTTCAGCTACAGCCATCTGATGCTAAGGGGGGCTGTGGTCAGGTAAAAGATATTGACTGCTCTTCATTATGGCTAAAAGTTTTATCTGCGGTTAAAGGCCATGAATCCTCATGGTTTGTTAGCTGAATGTACCAATCCCAGAGAAAAATCATGATAACAGATTGGAAATCAGTATGGTGATTATTAATTAGTTTTGTGGATCAAAGAAATTCTATATTCCTATATTCAATTGGAAGTGTAAATATGAAAAACATATAGTCAATCCTATTAAGAATTTAAAGTCCCAAATACTATACTTATAAAGAGTCTTTGCTCTGCTTAATCTATGCTGTGTAGTACTCTGAGCATCTTTATTCATGTAGTCTTTACATATTAGCTTACTTTCTTGGGCTCCTTTATCTTGCTATGAGGATAACATGTATCGCTCTTGAAGCCTGGGCTCCAGCATGAACGCATGTAAAATCAACCTGAATCCAAATTGCAGCTTGAGGTCAAGTCCAACTAATTGCAGCCTAAGGCATAGTCACACAGCTGAGCCCAGTTTAGATCAGTTGGGACACAGGTAACTTGAAAATTGATGAATAGGAGGATGAATGCTTATTTCTGAGAGTACAGTTTGAAGGTGATTTGTTACACAGCATGATTGTGACAAGAACTGACTGATACAAGTATTATGCCTGAAAAGCCTGAAGCAATCACTGGCTAAATAGACATTCTTTTACGAAAGTGAAGTGACATCCATTTTGTCGTTTGATTGGATTTAGGTCAGGCAATGATGAATAAGAAAGGAAAAAATTATCCTTTCATATTCTCATTTAAAATACATATGTATGTAGGAATGTGTGTATGGCTATTTATACACACAATTCTGTTGATTTAGAAAGCAGCATAAAATTACTATTCCATTTTTTTTCTCACAAACCTTAAAAAAACCACAGCAAGACTTAAAAGAAGTAAAAGCTCTTAAGTTCCAGTTAATTATCCTGACACTGACTTAGCTGTACTAAAAGCTACTTTGAATACATTTGTGTTTATCTTCCTATTACCACCTCAGGCCTTTACTGCAGCTTCTAGTCCCATCTGTTCCTATACCTAGCTTTTATTTAGAATATAGTTGTTAATTACCTCTTTAACACCTCTCTGCTACTCTACACACATCTGACCCCACATCACACTCGTGTCTTCTGGTATAAATTATCCTTTCTGTTGCTCAGAGTTCTAAGTCTCCTCCATTTTCTCTCTCAAATCAATATCTTCCTAATACATTTAAAGAGAAGAGGGGTATATACTGAAATGAACTCTAGTGCAATCTAATCCATGGTCCATTGTTCAACTGAAACTGTACTGTCCTTGAGAACCAGACTTCCATGCTTACAGCCTGGTCTTTTGAAGCTCATAACCTTTCTTTTTAGTGTTTTTGAAAAGTTCAGGCAGACATGTATTGGTTGAAAAGATTTCTATTTCTTCACAGTCCCTTCCCCCTCTACTACCTTTATATCAGACTGTTTAGAAGTATGATAAGCTTAGAAAAGGCAACACCAACCATGTGACAAAATGAGAGAGTTGGGATTATTTATAATGGAAGCCCCACATATGCTAAGTCTTTGGTTGGAAGAAGTACGTTCAGAAGAATAAGAGACAGCTACCTCATACCAGCCTTCTGAGCACTAAAGATCTGGGTTTGGCTCAGGGCTAGGCTCTATCTTCTAGCACACAGAGGGAATAAACAGGGAGGGACAGGAGGGCAACAAAATAAGGTAAGGCCTATTTACATCCTCTGTTGAGCCTCCCCATAAAGCACTCTCATAGCACACATGTTTCAGTAGGGTTTTATCAGGGTCCTATTCTCTACTCCGGCTACAGTAAGCTGGAATTGAAAAGTTGAGACTAAGGATGAGCAAGGTTCCTTGTGTTAAAAAATGAATATGTGGGGGTGCCTGGGTGGCTTAGTCGGTTAAGCGTCCGACTTTCGCTTGGGTCATGATCTCGCGGTTCGTGGGTTCGAGCCCCGTGTCGGGCTCTGTGCTGACTGCCAGCTCAGAGCCTGGAGCCTGTTTCAGTCTGTGACTCCCTCTCTCTCTGACCCTCCCCTGCTCACGCTGTCTCTCTCTCTCTACTAGAAATAAATAAAACATAAAAAAAAAATAAAAAAAAAATGAATATGTGGTTAGCTGTCATTCTACTTAATGGAAATATTGCTTTCTTAGAATTGACTGCAAAATCTGAGCTTGAATATCTGCATATGTCTCTATCTAGCTCTATCTATTTCTCTATCTATATATAATTATTATTAATCTCAGATGTTGTGTTAGTGAATTTTCAGAGTCCTAAGCACTACTAGGGGTGTGTTTCAGAGGCGGTAAGGAGAGAGGATCACTAAGGAATGAAACTTGGAATTCGGTACTCACACTGGGGTTATATTTAGATGAGGCCTAGGAACTTTGGAGGGAGTCAAGCTATAAAGTTTGGGGATAGATCCAAGTCCAAACAAAACCTATGTTTCTAATATAAACACATCAATGAATTAAGTCTCAGAGGCCCAGTTTTCAGCTCTGATTTGGCCTCTAATTAGGTGTAACTCACAAACGAAGAACATGGCATTCAAGCTTCCATGAAGTGGCTTTAAAGAGTGAAACAAGAGTGAAAATTGGCAATGGCTTTAAAGATTAATATTGTATACTTACATATGATAGTCCTACAAAAATAATTTACTTCCTTATTGTATCTGAACTATTTATAGACAGTATCACACTAGTCATTTTTTGTAGGCATCTCTACCAGGCTATTACCTATGACATGGAGCCCTAAAATTTGAATAGTACAAAAAAAACTTTGTTCATGCTTCCATCTCTTGTAAAACAATGTGAAAAACATATAAATCATATTAAAAGCATGCTATATTGCATTTAAATATAGTTACAGCAGAAGAGATAATTTTAGGTACTCCCTCAGAACTGGCAAAAACATTCTCTTTTTCATCTCTCCCATTTGTTATTGTTTGCAGACACAGTGCATACCTAACACTTGTTTTATGTAAACAAATAAAAAACTCAATAAACAGTATATCCCTTCTTACTCTGGAGTAGTAAACTCCCATTTTAATGAGATCTGGATCTAACACAGTAGTTTTGATTTCTCTTCAAGTTGGTTAAAATAAGATTCTACCTGAATTCCTAAATCTCAAAAGCATCCATAGTTTATAGACAAAGTTTCAGTACAGAAAATGTTAATATGCTGTCTCTGGGACATTTCACAAATAAATCCCTGAACTCCCTGAATTTTTTTTTTTTTTTTTTTTTTTTTGAGAGAGAGAGAGAGGGTGCAAGTGAATGAGGACGAGGTGGGGAGGGGAGGAGAGGGAGAGAGAGAGAAGCAGATCTCATCCAAAGCGGGGCTCAGGCTCACCCAAAGCAGGGCTCATGTTTACCTGAAGCAGGTCTTGTACTCACCCAAAGTGGGGCACGAGCTCACCCCAGAGGGATTTGGACTCATGAACCATGAGATCATGACCTGAGCCAAAGTCATATGCTTAACCGACTGAGCCACCCATGAGCCCAAATTCCTTGAACTTATAGAGTGGGTACTGATCAACAACAAGGTAAAGTTTTTAATGACTTTACAGCCTAATAGTCATATAATTTTACATGGTAATCCAACAAGAACAATTTACTTCCGTGCTATACCTGAACTCTCTACAAAACAATATGGCGCTAGTAGTTCAGGATAGGTATCTCTTCCAGGGCACATTTGGCATGGGGATACTCTTCACTTTTCCAGTCAAGGTTAAGATATTTTCACAGGTAGTGAAGGTTGAACCTGGATTATGAGAAGAGTTTACATTTTTAAGCCTTCTCACTTACTATCTACCCCCGCCCTTTTTTTTACATTTCCAAAGCCTACCTTGTGTTCTTTCCTGTGTAAAGCCTTCACATGTGTAATTTTTCTCTTCTTCAGAAAACAAAACGATTGAAAATGAAATCTCAGTAAAAGATATAGTGACTAAGCCTTTATGTACTCATGTGTAAATGACTGATGAGGCTTATTATATAACATGTTCCCAGAGGTACTTCCATATGGCAAGTTTCACATATCAAAGGGATAGGTATCTAGTGGTAAAAGCCTGAGTAGCCTCAGTTCTCCAATGAAGACCTTCCCAACTAGTGTGTTGGATTTCACAGATGTGACAGGAATTGGTTCCACGTTTGCAGAGATACTGAGTCCCTCAGCCCTTAGAGGATCCAATAATTCACCCCTCATTATGAACATCCAAGTCCATTATGCTGTAAAGGTGTCATCATTTTCCATGCATTATTTGATGTGAAAAGAGTTTGTGGAGAGCTCAGTTAGGAAGAAGGTAGAGTTTTCGATGAGGAAGTGGTGTTTTCATTGTGACACAAACTATACCACAGGTGTGCTCTCCATATACTTGACTTAGCCAAATTTAGCTTACTCCTAAAGACAATCTTAGCTGTATGTTTAGGGACGGCTGTGAACCAGAAGTAGATTTACTAAATTCCTTTTATGTAAAGTATAAAAGCAGGTAAAACATGGCTGCTCTTGTGGAAGGTAGTAGCTGGAAGAAGGCCAGAGGGAATTTCTAGCGGTTGCTAATAGTGCTATTTCTTGACCTGAAGACTGTTTCATGGAAGTGTATTTGTGAAACTTCATTAAGGCATATAATGGTTGAATTGGCACTATTAAATATGTATATACTTCCATAAAATATTTGAAAAATTATAAGGATCCAGGTATTACCAAAATGGAAATCTTTTTCTTTCATGAATATATTTGATGGCATAGTGTATATAATTATAAAATTATATATAAACATTATATATATTTATGTAAACTGTGTAAAATGACATTATTCAGCATTCCTCTTTTTAGGGAAATAATATTGGGTATGGCAGTATAGGAATTTGTATGTAAACCCCATTCCCATATCATTGAACCAAGAAATACTTAAATTTATTGTCAACTTTACCCAAACAAAGATAAAACCAAGAAAGATAATATAGAAAACTTTTAATTTTCCACTAGAATGAAAACATTGGCAACACACTGGTTAAAGACTATTGCCAACTTAAAAAATAGTCACTATATGAGAAAGTTTAGAATGTCCTTATATCTTATAGTTCAAAGATGAAAGAATTCCAATATTATCTGACAATTTTCTGACAGTATTCCTAAACATTTGCATGATATTGCCAAGAATAGTTGTGAATCTCAAAAAAAAACACCGTTTTTAAACCATCAATAATATAATACAAACTAATCACCTGCAGTAGGGAAAATATTGAACTCCTCCCATTTATTCTATAGAAAATATTACAAAAGTATACTCTTAGAAAGAATCCATCAAAATATATAGAGCCTAAACAAAAGTAGGGATAAAAGTATTAGCTGTATATCAGTAATTAATTCATAAATGATAATATTCTCTCAATTTTGTTGTTTATGATACCAGTTTTTAAAATTTATAATTTATTGTGACTTTTATTTTTCCTTTAAATAAAAATTGACTTTTATACCCAAATTACTTTCAAATTCTTTTTTTTAAGAGGACTCCCAAAATATAGATGTTTCAGGCCCCACAGAGCCCAGATGCTCATGCTGGGAATCACCATGCATATATTCCATGGCTAGAATGTGCCCTAATTGCAGAGCTATCTCCTGCTAAGCAGGCTGTCATCTGTTCAAAAGCCCTTCCACCTTCTGACTTTTCCAATGCTGTAGGTCAGGCCTTCTTTTCTACTTTCCTACTTCTATTTCCTCTTTTTTATTCTTTCTTACTCTTAATTTTGACAGTCCTATTCTACACTATACTCTGAATTAAAGAAGTATGAACGGATAGCTCTTCATTGCAACAGACCTAAACCATGGATTTAGACATCTCGCTTCTAGTATGACTGGACAAAAGTCTATGATGCACCTACTTCATCTAGGGCAATCTTGCCTAGATGTCTGATTCATCCAGCAGAGCCCTAACATTTTTCTCACTACCTACAATTTCTTGCCTCTGGATACTGTCTATACCCTAATACCTCCTCCCATACTCCTATTCTGTCCCTATTTTCATGCAGAACCTAAGGGCAGAGGTAAGAAGTGGAGAAATAAAGTATGTGCTAACCATACAGGAGCTTGTCCAAGACCCTCTCTGCTCCCTGGATGAAGGAATATCCTCACACTGAAATTCTGTATGAATAAGGAGAGAGAATGAGCTCATTCTGTGCTTTCAACATTTATGCAGGAAATTGGGGAGATAGAGAACACAACACAGTAGAAATAAAAGGCTTCTTGGCAGACCATCTTACTTAAAACACCATATTCTGAGTTAGGACCACTAACTCAGCATTCAGATTTAAGTCAATGTTCATGAAAAATGAAAACCACTGATACATATTTTCTTCTTCAAGGAATTCAGATAAAAGTCTTAGGTCACTGTAAGAAGGATTAATTTGCCTGTAATGAAACTGACATGAAGGAAAAATTTTAAATCAATCTCATGCTTAAAAGCAGAAAACTGATGGTGCCTCCATATTTCCTCCCTCTTCCTACTGCTAGTGTGTTACCAGTGAACACACATTATGCATATTACCCACAAATCTTTCCTCTATTTAAATTTTAAAAAGAAACACCATGTTTTTAATCAATCTATTTGCACTTGGCTGTCAAAATTCACAAAGGCACTTTGATTTCCTTTCATTATTCTCAAGAGAACTAAATGTAGATGAATAAAAAAGAGAATGAAAAGGAGGGCAAACTAAGGGTTAATACACCTTGCTAAATTCAGACAAATGTAAAAAAAAAAAAAAATGGAGAACTGTGTTTATTTACGGCCTTTAAAAAAATCTGTGCTATGCTTCCTTCCCAATGATAATTACCAGAATCATCAAGTATAAATACAGGCTTTTGTTCTTTATCAGATTGTACTTCTATGTCTTTTTTTTTCTTCTTCACAAACCCCAGTTCTTGACATTGAACATTTCAATCTCTTGACTGAATTACAAGGTCCTAGGGCTAGGTAGACCATCCCTAGGAACATCAGGCATGCATCATTTTGATGTTGTTGGTCAAAGTTCTTCTGTTGACAGTTGAGAGACCAAATACTGATCAAGGGACCAGGCAGATGGAGTCAGATGACTTCCAGCAAGTTCCAGTACTGGGAGTAAGGTGTCTTAGAAGAGATAGCAGAACCTTCATTGGTTACCCAAACTAACTAATCATTAGAACTTCCTGAGTACATTTTTCAGATTTAGCAAATAAAAATACAAGATGCCCAAATAAATTTGAATTCCAGGTAAACAAAAAAATATTTTTAATATAAAACTCCTTTCTGGGAGTGTAGCAAGAGGGAATGCATTTATCTGAGTGGGTCCCTGAAATGTGAGAGGAGGAGGTGAATGCAAGTAGTTTGAGGGATGCCTGTGTTTGATACATGATAAGACATACGACAAATTTGTAATTCCCTTTCAGTATACTTATTCCTAGCAGAATAAAAATATATCTGTAAGACCGTATTTATCCAAGACTCTTTGGAAATGATTCATTCTGAAGAGCCAAGTTTTTTGTTTGTTTGTTTCTTAATAGCTGAGGGGTTCTGTCTTAAAGCAGTAAGATATTTTACATTTTAACTTCTTCAAATGGAAATCTTTCTTAAATGTGTCACATGTATATTCTTGCATTTTAAACGGAAAATACTGTTATTAATTCAACCTCTCTCCATGAAGAGCCAAGGTTATAAGTATGACCATCTAATATTGTAATAAATTTTGATGTCTTTAAAATTCATTGAAGGATCTCTTGGGATATCTGCCCTTTCACTAAATATCCCTATTCTTCCCTGAGTTTTAAATCTTTGCATCTGCTTTTTTTTTCTGTCTTCTACTGGTCAGTTTGTTAACTGTTATTCTTGATCTTTTCTAATTTTTCCAAAATTCTTTCTCCCTTGAATTTGTGTCTCCTTTTCTCCCAAGGTTTAAAAATAAGACAGCAAAGCATTAAATTGAGTTCTTAGGACTGTGACATTAAAAAGAGCCCCATATTAGGGTCCTAATGAGGTCTCCTACGAAGAAAGTGCATTGATAGCTAAAAAAATGACCATAAGATATCAAAATGGTTGCCACATGGATATTATACTCAAATTGACCGCTATCTAGTTCCAGATAGGTGTGGTTATAAGATGGGCAATTAGTCTCTCCCAGGTAGATAAATGACATGTAATATACTCCCTCTGGATGCATCCAGTGGTGCCCGAGATAAAAATTACATGAACATAGAAAAACAAATGGGAGCAGAAGCTGCAAACCTGTTGCTTCAGGGTCTAAGACACACTGGACATTGGTCATCTTGCTCTATCAGAAACTGTGAAAAAAGATCATCTGGTCTGCCACTTATTGGCTTATGTAACTTTGTACTATTCATTCAATGCCTTGGTTTTCTCATTTGTAAAGTGATGTTGATAGTGAATACTACATAGGGGAAGTGAGGAATATTTCTGTGGTTCTCTTCACTTTTTAAAACTAGACATATGGGATGCAGCATCCACTGTTTTTCCATGTAATCCACACTTTATCATCCTCAATGGAAGAACATTTTATTTTGTCTTATTTTATTTTATTTTTATTATTTTTAAGTAGTTTCCATTCCCAATGGGGGCTTGAAACCAGGACCCCGAGATCAAGAGTCACATGCTTAAGGTCCTTGGATGGCTCAGTCAATTCAGCATCTGACTCCTGATTTTGGGTAAGGTCATGATCCCAGGGTTGTGGGATCGAGCCCCATTGTCTGGCTCTGTTCTGAGCATGGGCCTGCTTGAAATTCTCTGTCTCTCCCTCTGGTCCCTTTCCCTGCTTCTGCTCCCTCATGCTTGCTCTCTTTCTCTCTCTCTAAAATAATAAAAAGAAATAATTAAAAAAAAAAAAAGAGTCACATGCTCTCCCGACTGAGCCAGCCAAGTACCCTCTCAATGGAAAAACGTTCTAATCTGATAGAACAGAATCTCAATTTTTTATGGTCATGCTTTACAAATGCAGTTTCCATGTCTTGGACATTGGTTTCTAAGTTCCACCTGGCACTTCTGTGCTCATGCATGGGGAAGAGGGATGCATTTTGCATCCCTGAGAAAGACATTCTAAGCAAGGCTTATCCTTGGGATTGGATCTCCATATCTACTTCTATTCCCACTCCTTACTTCTGCCACTGGTTGGGTAAATGCAGACCTAGACTTTTAGATGTGGAGGTAGGGTGGGGATGGAATACATTAAAAGACTCATTTATGATTCTAAGCCTAAGTTTCCCACTGGTACCTCTTACCAAACAAACTGAATAGGGTTGGGCTATGGTGTTTGTGGCAGGGACAAGGGGAAGTGAAGAGGTATTCCTCAGATGTTTGTCTATCTATTAATAAAGCCAATAATTTGTCACCTCATTTGGCCAGCATTATTGCATATAATTTTCTTTAAAGGAAACTTGGAGGGAGGAGGTAAAGCAATATGAATCTAAATTCCATCTAGAAATCTTATTACTCTTAAAGGATTATAGTGATTACATGATAAAGGAAGCTTAACACATAGTAGGCCCTGAGTTATTTACCATTCCTTTTTCTCTCGGAAGAAAAGAGGGGAGGGACTGTGTAGAGGGAAATGAAATGGTAAAAGTGGCATATCATAGTGTTCTACCTAATAGGGAAACTGTGAGGAATAACTAATGAATGATTGTAAAGTCTTTTGGAAAGATAAAGTCTATAGAAATGCAAAATAATAATATCTGGGAAGTAAGATGTCAGTTGAATATAAAGGAGACAGCTTTTATTCTCATACAAATATCTTGGTCACCATCAGCAGCAGTGGAGAAGAAAACAGAAGGAAGGGTATGTGACAGTTTAATAGTGTTTTGTTAAAAATAGAACACATTTTAAGAGTGTCTGGACTTTCTTTAAAATGAAAAGATGAACACTGATTCACTGCCTGCTAGAATAGATTCAGAAGTTCCTGTGGCAAAAATCACTGGCTTTTCCACCTCCAATTTCTTATGTTAATTAAATTGGGAGGACAAATTTGGTTTATGACAAGAATAATGTCAGGAAGTGATACTGGTAGGCAAAATGCCACTTTGTGTGGGAGCAGATTGTGAGTGTCCAACTCTGAGCAGTTTGACCTTCCACTGAATCTCACTCCAGATACAAATCTCTGGTCCATCATATTCCTCCTGGGAATACCCTAGGGGTTTAGATAAACCTAAGGAAGACCACCAGCTTAAGGACTTAAATTCAAGAACCTGGAACAAGGGCCAACTTGAGGTTCTTTCTGTGAGTGTTTAGGGTTGTTCAGAGGTGGTTTTGCCCCAAATTATAGATGATGAGAAATGGTCTGCAAAAACAAACAATCAATCAAAAAGGCTTCTATGGCAAAATAAATTTGAGAAATACTGGATTAAAAAATTAACAGATTATTTTTAATTGTGGGAATTTCTAAAACATTTCATGTTAACATGCAATGTCAATTTCCAAAACACAAAAGGCAGTGTGTTCCCCAAATTTATTTGACCATGTAACTGTGTTCCAGCATTTCTAGTAGGGCAAGGCTGGAGGCAATTTGGAAAATACTGTTCTGAGGTCACCTACAGACTTTTGTTTCTGACTTGGGCTTCTTAAGGGTTTTCTAGAGGGAGTTGAATTCTTAGATGAGCCAAGAAAATGGAATTGAAGATTCTGTTGAAGTCTGAATAAACTATTTAAATTAATCTCAGACCACTTTAGTACCAATGCATGATTCTCTGTGTCCTAGAGTCTGTAGGTCGATGAATATATTCAGGCATCCAAAAGAGACTTCTTTGAACTTAACAGGATCCATTTAGATTGAGACCAACCTAGTAACTGGACAAAGATGCATCCTTCCTTGGTATGCTTATCAGGCAGACCTCAGTTAGTAGAAAACTCAAAGAAATGGGGAACAAGTTTTTTCCTTGTTTGAAGATTGTGGAAATCTGTAGTGGTGATCACTCCACTAAATACCCAGAAAGGAAGGTTGAGCAAGGCAAGGGAGGAACTAGTGTGTGTGAAATTCTCTTTGTTCACTCTGAGTGTGGGCTGCAGATGTCAAGGGCTGTCAGGCAATGGTCATTTGAAGTCCCACATCAGTGCAGATAGCCATGGGCATCTCAGGTGACACAACAGTATAAATATAGTCAAATTATTTCAGTATCTAGAACCCAAAGGAAAGAATTGTGCTGAAATCATAGAAAAGGATAAAAGAAGCCTCATTTTAATATGTTAAACACACACACACACACACACACACACACACACACAACTAAGGCAGCCAATCTGAAGCAGAAGCAGATGTATTCAGGGTACAAAGAATAACATTTTTAGCTAGCTAGGCTTCCTTTCAA
Source organism: Hyaena hyaena (assembly GCF_003009895.1). Classification (NCBI taxonomy): domain Eukaryota; kingdom Metazoa; phylum Chordata; class Mammalia; order Carnivora; family Hyaenidae; genus Hyaena; species Hyaena hyaena. Next base: position 484,846 of record NW_024081607.1, read on the forward strand.
ATGGTTTTTCTCAACAGTGAGAACTTTCTGAGAAATACATTTATATAGGTACAAAGCATGTGTCTCTGTGACAGCAGGAGTCCTTATTTGCATCAGATTTACTTCAACACCTGTTTGTTTCAGAGGGCACTGCCTTCCTAGGAAACACTCCAGAAAATGAATTACATAAAGGAAGGATGCTTTACTTTGGAATGAAGAGTCAGAGCACAGCATTCACAGTTCCTATAAATCACTGAGTCTACTTTCCTTGGTGAATAAGAAAGAAGTAATTTTTAAAGATTATTATTAGGAGAGTTGTGATTACCCTTGCATGCATAACTGTCTGATGTCTATTTTTAAACCATGTCCTTGGAACACAATGAGTATTCAATAAAAGGTGTAGACTGAGCTATTTCAATAACTCAATCCTGCACATCCCCTAAATCGTATTTGTCAAATTGCCACGAAATCTAAATGTTACACGGTTTTACTCTCTTGATTAGAATGATTCGGTATCTATCTCTATACATAGTCCAAACATCAGCTTTGTACAGTCAGCAACAATCTAGATTCTTAAAACATCCTGAAAAGAGGACATGGCATCTGGCTCCTCTTTAAGTTGTGCTTACTATTGACAACAGAATTCTTTAAAAATAGCATCAGTCTATATTTATTCACATCTAATTTACTTCAGAGGGAGAGACCCAGCTTCCACACTGAAATATGGTCTTTCTGTTGACCATTAGGAAAGTCCTATTTTCTTAAGATGTGAAAGACAGAAAGAAGATAAAGGACCTCTATAGATTACAGTTTTTATTTCCTCACAGTGGTGATCTAAGCATGATAAATAACTTGGATGTAGAATTATACTTAACCAATTTATCCCTAGGATATCTGTTTCATTACTAGTCTTCCCTAAATCCAACAGATTAGAGAATTTCAGTGTGAATTGTAAACTTACAGATGCTACTTACTAAGCCTAAATTCTACAGATGAGAAAACCAGATCAGGACAAGAATAATAGCTTTACCTAAACTCAAAGTGCTATTTGAAATCAGAGCCAAGTTTTCCCACAAACTTGGACCATAAGGGTTAAAGACCGGGGATTTCAGGATCATCTCTATTTGCTACTTTTCTGTATGGTCATAGGATAGAAGAATAAATGAGCAGGCACAAAACCAAAAAAAGAGAAGTTTGCTGCCCCATTGATTTGATTCCTCTTCTTTGTCTTCAGTGTGGAGGAAAAAGCTGAAAGTGACATAACAATAGTGGATTGGAGAAAAATGAGATTTTCCTTTTGGGTAACTTCCTGAGCCCATGACACTAATATAGTGGATTTTGCATCAAGATGAAAACAATTGATTTTGGCTTATGGCTATAGATCCCTGAGTCACAAATGTCTTATGTAGTGTAAACTATTTTCTTATTTATTTGGAATTCTTCGTTGCTGAGATTTTTACCTTCCCTCCTCCCAATTTTGACAAGGCAAACAAGAATTCTATTTCTCAACCCACACATATTTTCTCCACTCCTCTGTGTTCAACTTCACTTTAGTTGTGAGTAGCAGGCCCATCTATACAAGCTTAGTAAGAGAAGCTGAAGCAGCAGGAGTGAGTTTATCCAATACATTCACTGTCTTTAGCTACTGTGGACAAACCTTTGGCGTCTCTGTCACTAGAAGCATTCCAAGTCCAGGTTTGAACTGTCAGTAATGGCAGCCAACAGCAACTTACATAATTGCTGCCTTTAGCCAATTTAGCTGCAAAATACTAGATAGGAAGGCATATGTATAATAATACATTTTTATGGGCTTCAAAGTGTGTCCTTGGCTGCCTTCTCTTCTCATTCTACTTACTTTACTTGGGCTACAATTACCCCTTTGATATGGATGCTTCCCAAAATAGTGTTTTGAGGCCAGGTTTCTCTGCTGAGCTCTGGATACCTATTTCCCACTATTTTTTGCACGTATTTACTGGTGTCATGCCAGCATTTCAAAAGTAACGCATCAAAACCTAACTTTTCATCCCACTCCCTCAAAACCAGCTTATCCCTCCATGTCTCCTATCTCAAGGTACAACATCTAAGTTCACTAAATAATAAAGTCAAAATACTGTTAAATCATCCTAGATTTTCAATTCTATAATATCAACATCCAGTTAATTACCAAATAAAATTTATTAAATACATCTCCAATACATCCTCTTCCTTTCTCCATTATTGTGGCTTTAGGTCAATACATTGTCTTATCTCTAAAAGGCAACTAAAGTTAATTCCTGGACATATACAGAATATACTACCTAACAAGTGGAGAACAGAAATTCTTCTAAAAGTATTAAATTGTTGCAAAAATTGAGCACATTCAAGAATAAAAAAGCAAATCTCAGTAAACAGGACTAGTATCTACAGATTGATCACAATCTCTGGTCAAAATGCAATTAAATTAGAAATTAGTGACAAAATTTAACTAGGAAAAAACCCTCTCCATTTAGAAATTCTAAATAAGTCAAATACAACAGTATAATTATTAACAAAATAAGAATGAAAAATAATAACTAATACCACAAAGCAACTCCAGTGGGTTTCATTTAAAGCAATTCTTAGAGGGTAACCTATAACACTATTTATTTTATAAACAAATAAACTATAACAATGGACTCACCATATAATTTTAGAAGTAGAAAAAGCACAATAAACTTGGAAAATAAAAGGGAAATGGTAATAGAAATAAAAATTCAAATTATTGGAAAAGGACATGATAGGAAGCAAATAACAGAAAAGATCAACAGAACTAAAAGTTTATTCTTTTTTTTAAAATATTTTTATTTTTATTTATTTCTAGGAGAGAGAGAGAGAGACAGCGTGAGCAGGGGAGGGTCAGAGAGAGAGGGAGACACAGACTCAGAAATAGGCTCCAGGCTCCGAGCTGGCAGTCAGCACAGAGCCCGATGCGGGGCTCGAACCCAGGAACCGCAAGATCATGACCTAAGCGAAAGTCGGACGCTTAACCGACTAAGCCACCCAGGTGCCCCTAAAACTTTATTCTTTAAAAAAAATTGAAAATTATCTGTCAAAAGTGGTGAAAAATGATAAAAGAGAAACAAATAAATATTAGCAATAAAAAGTGGCTATGACTATAGATGCTAGTCAAAAATCACATGTCACCATAGATTATGAAGCTGAGGAACTATTATATTTATTTTAGGAATTATTTATTGGGAAACTAGAAAACATTATGTCATACTTAAAATTATTAGATAAAAATTTCAAATTCTTAAAACAACATAACTTTGCAAAACTGATTCAAAAAGAAATAGTAAAAATATTTATAGTTCAGGGTGCCTGGGCCGCTCAACCAGTTAAGCATCTGACTTTTGATTTCAGCTCAGAGCATGATCTCACAGTTGTGAGATCAAGTCTCACATTGGGCTCCGCACTGAGCATGGAGCCTACTTAAGATTCTCTCTCTCTCTCTCTCTCTCTCTCTCTCTCTCCCCCTCTCTTTCCCCCACCTACTTGCATGCATATGCTCTCTCTCTATAATAAAAAGAAAAAAAAGGAAAGATTTGTAATTTATAATCATTTTAGAAATTTATTAGGGGCGCCTGGGTGGCTTAGTCGGTTGAGCGTCCGACTTTCGCTTAGGTCATGATCTCGCGGTTCGTGGGTTCGGGCCCCGCGTCGTGCTCTGTGCTGACTGCCAGCTCAGAGCCTGGAGCCTGTTTCAGTCTGTGACTCCCTCTCTCTCTGACCCTCTCCTGCTCACGCTGTCTCTCTCTCTCTCTCTCCTAGAAATAAATAAAACATTAAAAAAAAAAAAAAGGAAATTTATCTGGTAGATTTCAGTCTTTTCATAAAGAAAAGACCAGGCTCAGGTAAAATTGTAGGAGAGTTCCATTCAACATTTAAGAAATAAAATAATACAAACAATTCAAATTTACCATATTACTCCTGCATTTATATTTTTATTATTTATATTTTTTTCCTGCACAGGAAAACCTTACAATTCATGTTATTAGGCTAGCAAAACTTTGAAACACTTCTTAATCTGTGTCCTGTTCTCTTCTGTCTCTTCTCCCAGATCTACTCTTCATTATCATTGTGATCTTTCTAAAATGCAAGTCTGATCATTCCAGTCCACTGGGGACACTCTTTCAGTGGTTCCTCATTACTCCCAGGATAAACCTCTCCTCATCTATCTCATCTCTGCCCTGACTACCTTGCCACCCTCATCACTTCCCCGTGTTATTGCACGTTTCCAAAGATGCCATGCTACTGTGCTTCTCTGCTTCTGTACTCACACATGCTGACTTCATATTCTTGTCTTTCAAAACTAGATTTCGTTGGTCCCTCCTTTGGACTTCTAAGGCAGTTTTGCAAATCTTCATTGCACCTATTCTGCCATATTGAATACTGCCTACTCTCACGGTTTGTTTTTCTCATAATAATGTGAATTCCTTGAAGAAATTTATTTGTGGGTCTTCAGGGTCCAGATCATGTCTGGCAAATGGTGGATACTTAGTATACTTCAAACAAACCACAGAAGAAGTGCTTTTTTGTATAGCTTTCCTGGTAATTTAATCATCAAGTAGAATATTACTTTTGTGAGAAAATACATTCCAGGGTACAAAGAACAACCAAAACTGCACTTTTGGAATACAACCCATTTCTAGGTTGGGATCTATCTTTATTAGCTTTAAAAAGTTTCTCAAAAGTCTGGGATATGGGGAGACAATAAAAGCATCATCTTTCTCTCCTAGGTACTTCAAAAGACAGGAAATTCATAGTTGTCCTAATATGAGATAGTGATGATATTGGGAAGCATTCTTTAGTGCACAGACACATGGCATCCTGAAAAAAAAATCAATGTTTTACTTTCCTCCCTGCTGGGTTTCAATTCACAATACAGAGCTATCATTACAAGCCTCCAAAATATACCTGTTCGGGTTTTCATCTGTGAACAACATTACACTGATTTCAATTAAATTCCAAAATAGATACCCCAGAGTCCTCCCTAGAATTTTTAATATTTGGTCTTTAATATAAATTGATCCTTTGCTATTGAGTCAGTAACACAAAACCAGGAAAAGGCTTTGGGAGTTATTAAAGTCACAGGCTGTGCAGCTGTATAGAGCATACTTGGGAACATGTGCTATAGAAAATACAGCCTTACATAGAGCAGTCACATATTTACAATACATTGGAAACTCAGCACTGAGAACCCAGCAAAAGATGTCAAGATGTTCATTGCCTTCATTTGAACGGGCGCTTAAAATTCCTAAGGAAAGAGCTCTCATCCTGGTGGCTCCTCAGGAGTCTCCCCCATTCTAGGGTGACAGAAAATTGAAAGCCTGAAGGATATTTTGTGAAGGAGCTGTGGGAGTGGGAAAATACTAGGCAGTCTTGATTTAGAGAATGCTGGGGAGGTGGGATAAGGTCAGGGAGAGCCATAATGCCCAGGTCAGGAGGCTATGGCAGAACTAGAAATAGCAACCACGACTTTTGGCATTCAATCTGTTCATCTGACCACTGGACCCTGGAAACAGGTGCTGGAACCTTATGGAAAGCAATTAGAGCTCCCATCCAGATTATAGGCTTTTTTTTTTTTTTTTTTGCCAGTGCCAAAAGGATGAAAGAGCTGATGAGGTTACCAGCTCAGGGAATTTTGCTCTGTGATTCTCTCCTTCAGTATTATGCCAGAAATGCATTCAATGATGGAGCTCTGCCATTTACAACATGTGTCACTTTGTCTTTGGGAGAGCAGAGGTAACTAAGTGAAGTTACTTTCATTTATCCCATTTCATCTATCTGAGACCAGCATTTATTAAGCATGGTGCTGAGATTACACTTGATTTCCCCTCAGTTTTCTTTTATTGTTTTTGCATGTAAGTCTTGAGGAAAATAATACTGCTCAGGAGAGCAAATGACTTAAATGAATCAGATGTTGTCTGGGTTTAGGTATTGCTATGAGACCAACTTTATTATTAGTTGTTATCATAGTTATTGCAACATGTAGCTATCTAAAGAGTAAACTTCAAAGAGCAAGCAGTTCACAGCTCTGTGATCCAAAGAGGGAGAAGCATGGAAGACCAGAAAGAGCATTAACTTTGGAATCCCATTTCTCTCCCCTACTAGCTGTGTATCCAAGAGCAAGTTACTGCAACCATCAGAACCTTAATTTATTCATCTGTAAAGTAAAGCTAATGGCTTTGTTTGCTGAAGGCTTTAAATAAATTACTATGTATAAAGAGTTTGGTGCCATTTTTGGCACACAGCAGGTGCTCATTGCATGTTAAGTTCTGTTCCTTGTTTTAGACATGCTTTTCCAAGAAAGCTCAGACATAAGATGTGGTCCAAGAATCAGGTATTATATATTAAACTGACTTAGAGGAGGGTAGCTATGTCTTTGTTAGTTTGACTTCAAAGAGTGAGCATAATAAGTTTTTGAGGCTTATTTAAATTCTTAGCTAGGTTCTACATAGAAGAACCTAAGTAAAGAGGTAAACAATAATCCTAATAATTTAATGTTTGCACAATATCAGAATAATTTGAATATTAAAAACAAAACTCTTTTCTTACAAAAACTATACCGGGGGTTCATTTCCTATTTCAGTCCTATACTTTTAAGCAACTCCAACACTCAATGCTATTTGCTACAGTCACCCTTTCAAGTTTTGTTGCTGTCAGTTAAATATAGTTCCTTTTTAGTTTTGACATCAGCTCCAATTTCCATTCCTAATCTTCCTTATCCATCTTCTGACTTTCTGGTCTCCCTCAAGCTCACCGCAGTCTATTTCCCCTGTCAGATCTGCCTGACCAAATGAAAGAAAATTCACTTAGGAACACTAAAATAGCAAAAGGTAGTTCCCTAGTAATTGGTAACTGGTTTTTGAGTACAGTATAAACTCAATAGTGAAAAGTTTTTTCAATGAAATGATTTAGCTTCTAATCAAAGCAAAATCATAGATTTGTGTCAAAAGCATTTTGCTGAAGACAAAGAAAGCTGTATGCACCAGCTACTACTGAATAGGACATGGCACATTTGGGGAATGCTCAAAGCCTTCTTATACTGAAGATCACCATGACATTTGCTGGGCAGTTTCAAATCAGACAACATAGCCTTGTCTCATGTCACTGCTGACTTCAACTGCCTATACATGGATCTTTAATGTTAAAAGAGTGTTAGCAACCTGTACTTAATTCATGAGGAGATTTGAGGCCAGCATATGTAACCATAAGAAGATAAGAAGAATTCCTTATATTTTCTTGGGGAAAAGATCACCTAACCAGTTATACATCCACCACTCAACATCCAATGGAATGATTTTAGTTCACTCCATACTTTACAAAATCATGTTTCACCAAGCTTATTCAAGTGTAGACTTATCATCTCTTATGTTACTATTATCTTGCTAACATGAAATTGCTAATATAATCTGTCTATCTGAAAGGCTCAGAATAACACATTGCAGATGGCCATATTGGCAAAAACCCAAATGCATGAACCTACCTTGGTATTTAACACAGTGAAGGATGGGGTGGACTCTCATTCAGATCCTCCATAAGCCCATTTTAAAGTTGCTCATAGCTTGACCTTTTTCTTATGATTTCTCTGATATGCAGCCTCTGATATTTTTATATAACTTATTTCTAGTATGGCCATAGCACAAAAAAGAAATGTAATCATAAAGGGAAAAAGTAGTAATTTTATTCTGATTACTGTTAATATTGCATCTCTTCTGAAGTGAAAAAAAAGTATTATTTTTGAGTCATCTTAGATATAGAATTTGCAGGAAATAAATTTATATTAGAGACTTTACAACTTCCTTTCTGAAGTTCCCTCCACTTATGGCTTGTCCATCTTCAGATCCAACCTAAATGATCAACCTTGCCCCAGGCATTGAATTCCTCCTACCCTCAGTCAAGTGACAGAAGGTGTTCTAGTTCATTCTTCACGATTGCAAACCATGTCATCCTTGAGGTTTGTTTTGTCTCCCTTGACCTTCTACTTAAATTTAAATAGTATAACTTTTGCCTTTTTCTCAAAGTCTCAGCTTAGACCCTAATTCTGGTAACAACTGGATTCCTGTGCTCCTATACATATTTTTTCATGTCCTGATGGCCTGTCTAGGTTCAGTATGTGTCTAGGACTGGGGAGTGAACTTTTTCTACACAGTCGTTTCTCTTCATCCTCCCTTAGTCTTGCTCTCTCATCCTCCGGTGACGTAGATTTTTGATGCCAAGTGCTTTCCAGAATCACAAGTTTTGGTTCTAGATTTCTGATTTTCTGTCCACTTGGCAGATACCAGCGTTCTGCTAGTTCTCCATCGTGGCTTCTCTGAGTCTACACAATCATGCAAGTGATCCTTTCTTCCTTGATTCTGTCATGGATTATGAGTGTAAAGAACCAGGTGAAGGATCTCATTAAATGAATAATTCCAGTGTATAATGCCCAGGTGTTTATTCTTGCTCATTTGGTATAGTCATTCACCTGGGTTACATTACTACTTTTCTTTTATTTATTTATTTATTTTTGGAGCAATAGAAGATTCCCACTGTCCCCATATCCCCCATAAGTATACCTTGGACACTTTATTCCTATTTGTTGGCTCAATCTGTAGGTTTCTATTTCCTAACCTTTTTTTTTTTTTTTTAAATCAAGAAGTGTATCATTTATTAGAATGAGCAGTCAGTTCAATAGGTTGAAGGCCTTCTCTACTGGGTTTTTTGGGAGACAGTGCCATAAAGATAAAACTTAAAATATTCTAAATCACTAAAGAGATCATCTGAATTCCATCAGTTCTGGCTGAAAAGTAGTGAGTCTAGTAAAGATAAATATACTTAATGAGATGTTTACTTTATTAGAGACAAGGTAATTTTGCTTTAGCCTACTCATTCTACATAAATTTATAGTACCTGTGTCTCACTCTTCCAAAAAGCCAACAGAAATATATTTATCCTATTGTTTGTGCTAATATGTTTAGGTTGGCTATTTTTTGCTGGTTAAGACATATCTCAGTCCTACATACAGTGTACTTATGTTAGTGTTTACCTTGATAATAACAATACTTTCTCAGGTTACAGATACATTTTCTCTCATTTGATCCTTATAATAACCCTGAGAAGGAAGGAAGAAAACACTTTTAGTATTCTCAGTTTACAGCAGAGGCAACAGAAGCTCAGAGAAATTAAGTAAAATATTGAAAGTCCCCTTGCTAATAAAAAGTACAATCCAGATATTTCTCTAAATCCTCCTTTCTTTCCACCTTGCACTCCTGAAGGCTTTTCATCCAGGTACACTGGGAAACAGTCATGCAAATGCTTTCCCAGGGACTGCAATACAGTTTCAAAATTGTATTTCAAACATAAGATGTTTTTGATGTTCCTATTTTATTTAAAATTCAGAGTAATTTGCATTATAACCTTATATATATATATATAACCTTATATATATATATATATATCAGTGTGTTTTAATGGAAGCAATGTCTCCTTTAACTTTTCCACTCTCCCATTTGATTGTCTAATTTTTTTCCAAATTTTGAGCTCATTATAAATTCACAGGTAGTTGTAAGAAATAATACAGAAATCCCTGTGAATCTTCCACCCAGTTTCCTATAGTGGTAAGACTGTAGCATAATAACACAATCAGGATAATTGACACTGACATAGTTAAAATATGGAACATTTCCATCACCACAAGGATCCCTCATGTTGCTCTTTTGTAGTAACACTACCACCCTCCTATTTCTACCCCTTCTTTAGCTCTGGAAACCACTAGTATGTTCTCCATTTCTATAATTTTGTCCTTTTGAGTGTTACATAAATGGAATTACAGAGTATATAACTTTTGATATTGGCTTTTCTTCGTTCAGCCTAAGTCACTGAAGAATCACCCAGATTGCTGTATGTATCAGTTTATTCCTTTGTTGAATAGTACTCCATGGAATGAATATACCACAGTTTAGCTATTCACCCACAGAATAGTTGTTTTGGTTTATTGGCTAGTATGAATGAAGCTGCTATAAACATTTGTGAACAGGTTTATGTATGAACATAACTTTTCATTTCTCTGGGATAAATGGCCAGGAGTATAATCACTAGGGCATATTGTATCTGTATATTTAATTTTTTTTAAATGCCAAACTTTTCCCATGGTGGCTATATCATTTTAATATTCCCACCAGCAATGTATGAGTAAGTAGCTTCTCCACAACACTGGGTGTTGCAATAGTTTGTTTGTTTGTTTTTAATTTTAGCTGTTTTGATAGATGTTGTACCAATACCACATTGTGGCTTTAATGTGCTTTTCCCTAGTGATTAATGATATGGAACATCTTTTCATGCTTATTTGCCATCTATATATCCTGTTCACTGAAATGTCTGTCATTTCTTTATCCATTTTTTAATTGTATTTTTTTGTTTGCTTGTTTTTTACAGTTCAGTATTCAGAGTCCTTTATATATTCTAGATACCAGTCCTTTGTTAAATGTTTTTTTCTCACTCTCTAATTTGTCTTTTAATCTTTTTCACAAGAACTTTCACAAAGTAGAAGTTGTTAATTTTGACAAAGTCAGATTTATCCATGTTTTCTTTTTATGGGTCATGCTTTTGGTTTCAAGTCTAAGCACACTTTGCCTAGACCCTAGATCATGAAGATTTTTTTCCCTAAAAGTTTTATAGTTTTAAATTTTACATTTAAGTCTGTTATCCATTTTGAATTAATTTTTGTGAAATATGTTAGAATTAGGTTGGTGCTCAGTTCTTTTTAACCTGTGGATGTCCAACAGTTATAGTACCCCCTGTCCCATTTGTTTCACACCAACTGAGCTGTGGAGGTGAGGGGTGTCTCATTACTATGGGGTAGGTGTGGAGTCCAGGCTCTCCACATGGACTCTACTTTCACCCAGGGAGTGGGGTGGGGGGCACATTACTGATCATGGGGATGAAAATCTCACTTCCCTACTTGGCCTTCCTTGACAACACCTTGGCAGGGATATTGTGGCATCTCATTACAGCCACATGAATGTTGAAGGCTCTGGACTTGGGTTTTGCTGTCATGAATGGGTTGGAGCCAGTTTTTCCTGTGGTATTTAGCTGGAGTAGAATGGTTATCATCTAAAAGTGTACTGTCTTGATATTCTATCTTTTTCTTTGTCCTTTGGTTAGAGAAGGCAGGCTTTTATTGAGGTTTCTTTTGTCTATGTCCATTGAACTTTCCAGTTTCCAGCTATTGAAACTCCAATTCTAGGATATATAAAAAGCAAAAACAAACAAACAAAATATCCCATAAAAAACAAAAACAAAAACAAACCCAGGGAATTTATGACCATGGTTTCCTCCATATCCTGAAGTCCCCACCTAGAATGTCTCTTATCTACAACTTTTAGAGTCTTCTATGTTTATTTTATAAATAATATGCTGGGTTTTGTAATTGCATTTTTCTTGAAAAAAGGGATAAATCTGTCTACTCCGTCTTTCCAGAAATGGATGCTCCCCAATTTGCTTTTTAAGTAAAACTTGATGGTCTAGAAAATATGTCATGTTTATTCGGGCAGGCAAGCTATATTATTTTAATATGTTCTTCAAAGTCCATAGCACAAGGCTGGAAGGAGGACAGATGCTTCCATAAATTATGGGATCTTCATGTTGATGATTTAAAAGAGAGGAAAACTCATTTTCATCAGTTGTGTAATCTGTCCACTTAATGACCTTTAAGGGAGAAAATGTAATTGATACCATTTTTTCTCTCTTACTTCATATTCCTCTAGACTTGTACCAACTCATTTTCCAGTGATTCCTCTCTATTCCATTCACTTGTTGTATAGACATCTCCAGCTTACCTGGATGCATGACAAAGCCACATCCTTACTGACCTGCAGGTTTCTGTCAGTCTACAAATATTTACTGAATGCCCCCAGGGGCAGACGCTTGTGCTGGGTGCTTAGCAGGATAGCAGCAGCCAGTGTCCTTTGGCCTTCAGCTTCCCCAGGGCAAGGACTGTCAGACTGCTGAAGGGTACACAGGTGTTTTAGCTTAAAAAAAGAAACTATCCTGAAAATGCCTTTCTTCAACACAGGTTTTTTAGTATTATCTTGAAATAAGAAAAAAATAGTAAATTCCCTTTCCACTGATGAACAATCTCTCTGACATGAAAACTGAAGAGAAAACAAAGTAATGCATTTATATGAGCTCTTCTGCAAAACATTAGTTTTTCCATAAGGGAAAAGAGATTTTTTTTCATAAGGACAAGAGCTGTGTCTTTTTCATGTAGGTCTTCTAGCATGGTGTCTGGCACAGAGTAAAGGTCAAAGTTCTTCTATGTCAACATAGAATGTGTAAACCCCATGTGGATCTTAAGAAGAGGATGTCCAGAGAACTGAACTCCAGAAATCCAAAGCATAAACATTAGAAAGAAAGAAAGAAAGAAAGAAAGAAAGAAAGAAAGAAAGAAAGAAAGGCATTAAGTCAATAAGTTCTATAAGATCACCGTGTGACTATGGCAGTTCTACAAATATGAGTGTCAGTCATGATGATGATGATGATGATAAAGAAGAAGAAGAAGGATGATGATGAGGAGGAGGAGGAGGAGGGAGAGGAGGAGAAAGAGGAGTAGAAGGGGGAGGGGAGGAAGAGGAAGATAAGTGAGAGAGGAATGGAGAGGAAAAGAAGAAGGAGGGGAAGGAGAAGAAGAAGGTGGCCCCCAAAGATATGGAGGATTTAGAAAATTGGAAGACTTGTTAATGAAAGTTATTCATGACACTTGTTACACAGGCTTATTTTTCTCAAGACTATCAAGATAGGTTTTGACACCATAGCAATGAGATTTTATAGTAAAGGGAAAAGATTAGGCTCAACTCTGAATACAACAAAGAAAGGTAGGAATTTATAAACAAGGAAGTAGTAGGTGGGGGTAAGTGGATGGAAAATTACTAAAAGGAAACATCAGAGGTAAATGGGGCAAAATTCTGGCTACCAACCTAACAGGACTTTTGCTGAAGGCAGGCCAGGGTAATCGGACATCATCTGAGGGATGGTAGAGGATATTCATCTATTGAAGGTGACCAGATATCAAGGGTAAGGGATTATGGCTAAACTGACTTAGCAGGATCTTGCCAAAATTGAACAATACAGGGACAAACATGAAAACCCAAAGTTAAGGCCTTGTCAAAAAGAGAGCTCAAATGAGCTTAACCAAAGCTCTATTAAGGGGAGAATCTTTGTCACTCTCTCCTTGACCAAATTTTAGTCAGTCTTCTCTGAGCCATTTTTTTGCCTAGACCTTAATATTGACCTCTGTCCTTGCTGTAACTGCATAGCCCGGTTTTTACCCAAATCTTGCTAAGTCAATTTAGAGAGAATTCCTCTACCCTGATCACCCTCAATATATGATCAAATTCCTTATCCTCTATTATCCCACCTTTGATATCTGATTGTCTTGGCCTGACTTTAGCAAGAATCATGTTAGGTCAGTTTATCAAGAAATCCTACTTAATCTTTGGTGTCTTTTCTTAGTAATTTTGAACTGCTGATATCCTACCCTGCAACCCAATCTCCTGTCCCAACCTGGTTCCTGGTTATAAATTCTCACTTGTTCTTGTATTTGGAGTTGAGCTCAAACTTGCTTCCATATTGGGATGGTCTCAATATGTCTAGCAACACTTCTGAATGAAGTTTTTCTTACCACTTTAATACATGTCAGAGTAATTTTTTCTTTAACAGATTCTAAATCTAGAGGAAGACTTGACGGGCAGCTTCTTTTTTCCTCCTCTCTCTTATTATATCGCTAAGAAGTTAGAAAAAGTAGGGAGATAAGCATCTCTCTTATAGGCAGACAGAGCTGCTCACTGCCACTTCTACATGTGTCCTTTTTAGCTGTATACCACCAGATCTATTGTGTTGGGAATAATGGGACACTAAGCACTCTCAGGCACATAGATTTTAGAAACTTCATTCTTCTTAACCTCTTAGGATTCTTCTGCACTGCTGGGAAGTTGGGACTTGGAAGTACATTTTTATACTTGAAAGGCCTGTATCCTGGATTGGACTCCAAAGGGGGTGAGATAACAATCACCTTAAAAGAGTTTGGGGTTGGGGAGGGGTACAGAAGATGGGGGCTGTTTACTTCTTTTATTTACTGGGCAGCCAGAAGGCAGCGAGGGGCCGGAGCCTTGCTGCGACATAGAAACTGTTTGAAAAAGGATGCCCTCTTACCCTTTCCTTGCTCTTACACAAGTTAAGCTGAAATTGGGACACTCAGGATTTGCTGCACCCCTCCATTCTCTTTGGTTTTCTTCAACTATGACCAAAACCTGAGTGAATATCTGACTTTCCTAACTTGGCTGAAACAACTCCCATGGTATTTAAATATGCCTAATTCAGCTCCCTTATATTGGGCAACGTCTTGTTGATGACTGAAGTGATAAATTTATAAGTGGAGGAATAATATGGGGCTTCTCTAGTGTCAGTTTGCTCAGTTGTAAGAGCTTTTGCTTACTATAGAATTTTGCTGTTGGAAAAAACCTTTGAGATCAAGTAGGTCAATTCCTATTTTATGAATAAGGAAAAAGAATTTTAGAGTGGTGAAATAATATGACTTAGACAATCCGGCTAATTAATAGCGGGGGCAGATCTTGAATATATTTTCTCATTTTTAGCTTTTTCTTCTCCCATCACTGTATATAAAATTCCTGAGCTCACCTTGTCTGCAGCCTTTAAATGTTAGTTTGTGGAAGTGATCTGGGTATAATAATACCTTCTACTACATACAACCCCAGAGTATCATGCTAACACTAGCCCAGAAAGGAGAGCTGTACAAGTGCTGACAACACTGACTCCATCTTTGGCCCTCCATCTTATTCATGTAGTGCAATGACTTCTCTCAGGGTTGCATGTTCCAGGACTCTGGGAGGTTAATGCATGCCCTGACCAGAACATGGGGAGGCTTGTTCTGGTCTTCCCTAAATATGATTAGGTACATAATCCTAACACAGTTTCCCTCCATCACCTGGCACACAGATGGTGCCACAAGGTCTGTTAAGTGTTGGCTATCAATTATGTGTATGCAGACCTTTTGATCTCACCACAATGTTCTTTTTACATTTCCTTACTGTATAAAATCTGTACACTAAGGTCCAGACTTAGCAGAGAATAGCTGCACAGCATCTAGATCTTCGCCCATCCAATCCTCCCTGTCATTAAGTTACCCGGAATAAAGCTCTGTAAACCGTGTGGAGTTGCCGCCTTCATATTTTTGGTGTCAAAGTGCTTTCTCAGTTTGGAAGATACTTTACAATTCCCCTTCTATGTTCTGACAATTGTCGAGCCAGCCAGAATGAGACTGAAAATGAAACAAGCAATGGTAATGGGGCCATGTCAGAAGAAAGCATGTTGTCCATGGGGGGAAAGCCATTGTTTGTGGGGGAAATTCCAGGCTGACCAGCCACCTCCATGTGGGGAGACTGGGCCAGGTTTTTTGAGCATTTCAGACCAGCGATAGAGTAGAGACACTTTGAAAATGCCCAAGGGATTGTTAGATATCATATGTAAAATGTCAGGTAAGAGGAAATGGAAAAGGAAAAGTGAACAAGCTATTGCTGCAGTCTCTTGGCTATGGCTCTGTGCATTATGAGATACCAGGAAAGGGAATTACAAGTAAGGAAAGAATTAGAATAGACTAGAGAAGCATTGACTTCAGGTAAAAATGTAAGAGTTGCATGTTCCTCTCATGGCGACACAATGTCCAAAAGAATCCAACAGCAGGAGGAAGGGTTGGAAATTATGGCATGTAAGATGCCAAAGACGCACCAATGCAGACTACCATGTGGTAAGGTAAGAACTATTATATCTCAAGAGAATTGGGACCCTAAAGAATGTGATCCCGGGGATGCTAACTCCTCTGATGAGGAGTATATTATCATAGAAGAGGGAAATTATTTACAGGCATGACCTTTGATTCAAAGACCCAGGCCACTCATAAGCCTGGGAGTGACTGCAAAGAAATTCTCACTGGTCAGAAAACGACTATGAGGAAATATTCTGCCACTGAATTGGTACAGCTAATAAGCCATTTTAAGCAAAAGGGATGAGAAGTTGTGGCAGCTTAAGTCTTATGACTGTGGGATATTGGGGGAGATGGTATTATGTTAAATGAGTCTGAGATGTCAAAGATGACCTCAGTCACACTGCTTAACCTTCAGTTTAACAAAGATTATATGCCACAGACATGGGTGAGAATGGTGGGCACTTAGCTAAACTGATTGATTGGATAAATGCTGGAATTAAGATGACCTGGCCTAATGAAGGAACTGTTACCTCCCTTTCATTTTGCTGAATCTTTATGGAAAAATTACAAAAAATTATATGTGAATTTGGAATAAAACATGTCATTTATGCCCAGCATTTTAAAGGCCTAGATGAAGAATTATTTACCACTGGAATGAAAGACTGTATCTTATGGTCAGCCTCTGGGCATGGTATGGAACTTTAGTCTTCATCTTTGTGTCTGTGGTTAGTTGACCCATTGCTGCAATAGCTGCTATGGTGGCTGACATAAGTGAGACTGAAAGAATCTGTCATAAGGGAAGCAAACAGGTTGAAAAACAGACAAAGCATCCTGCAAACAATAAGACTGCAGAAAGGATGACCATCTTGTAAACAGTTATGGCAAGATTTAATATTACCTGGGACTCCAGGAGAATATATAGACAAACAACTCAGTTTGGTCTTCCTGAGCTTAAGGAAGGCACTAACTGAATAAAAGTGGTTTACTTCTTTGAAGGAAGGCTCCAAAAGGCCAGATATGTCACCATTTTCCTCTGCTAAAGAAGGAATTTCAGGGGTTGATATCAATTACTTCTAGAGACTAGGAACTAGGCTAACATTGCCCACTAGCATGTGTGCAATAGTGGTGACCGGAGAACCCATGTTGAAATAATCATTTATTGGTATGGTTCACAAACAGACTCTACCAACTCCAATAGACACTGGAACAGAATGCACAGTTATATATGGTAACCTCTAGAAATTTGTGGGAGCAATAAAGGCTGTTGATGGTTATGGGTGACAAATGATTAATGTCAGAAAAACTAGTCTCTACTTACATATTGACAGGTTCCCTCCCTGCTTTTTTCTAGTACATATTTCCCCCATTCCTGAGTATATTTTGGGCATAGATGTTTTAAAGGATATGGACTTAACTACAATGACAGGTGGATTCAGATTGTCCATCCAAGTAGTAAAGCCTGTTGTGAGTCATACAAAATGGGAACCAATACAGCTGCTGGTTCCTGGGAGACTAATAAACATAAAACAATATACGTTACCAGGGGGGCATGGAGATTACCACCACCATTAAAGAATTAGAGAATGCAGGGGTAAGAAGTCCTGCTCAAAGCCCATTTAATAGTCTGGCTTGGCCTGTAAAGAAATTTAATGGGACCTGGTGAATGACAGTGAATTACAGGGAACTCAGTAAAGTTACTCTGCTCATTCATAATATGCGGCCTAATATAGTCTTACTGTCTGAGAAAATCGTGGTACCCATTAAATACATCATTGCGTACTAGACCTGTCTAATGCCCTTTTCAGCATTCCATGTGGGCCTGAATCCCAAGACCCATTCGCCTTTATATAGAATGGGAAAAAATTGGACCCTCCAGGCACTGCCCCAAGGATATCTCCATAGTTTAACAATTTGTCATGGGATGGTGGCCAGAGATTTGGAAAAATGGATACTGCCAGAGGAAAGAGTGTTTTATCATTATATAGATGACATTATGTTAACTTGGAGTGATTTATTCTCTCTGTATCAAGCAGCTGCATTATTACAAAAGTACTTTAAGTCATGAGGATGGGAGGTAAATACTGACAAGATACAAGTACCAGGTCAATCAGTAAAATGCTTGGGCATCATATGGTCAGTAAGATAAAAGTGATACTAGAGGGGGTCATGGATAAAGTATAAACCTTCCCAATAGCTAGAATGGTAAAGGAATTACAGGTTTCATTGGTTTATTGGGTTCCTGGAGATCTTTTATTCTCCATCTAGAACAGATATTAACACCTTCATATACCTTGGTTAAGAAGAAGAGTCAATGGGATTGCAACGTTAACCAACTAGTGGTATTCTTAAAGGTGAAAATGGCTGTAAAACAAGTGCTAGCCCTGGGGCCATTAATGCCAGATATAAGTTGTGAATTAGATATAAGGTTATATTCAGAAGGATTTGGCTGGGACTTGTGGCAATAATATAATGGGAAACAAATCCTATTAGGGAACAGAAACCAGGTATAGTCCCATCAAGAAACAATGATATTAGCTGTATATCTTGCATTAGACAGAAGGACTAATCTTTCTGTCAGTAGAAGAATGGATTAAAGACATGTTCAGCAAACCTTTGAGTGTCTGTGCTCGAGGAAGCACCTTACAGAAAAGGTATGCTTACCTAGAGCAGAGGGGCACTTATAATACTGGTCTGTTTCATGAACTGCACTTGTTACTAGGGTTGGTCACCTATGTCTGCCTAGTCCAACTTCAGCTACAGAAGTCTGCCTGTAGCTGACACATGAGACACTTATGGCAGTTGCCTGGGAAGCCCACCTATTTAACCTGTCTCTGGCATCAGATTCTGATGTATTTTGATTCAAAGAAGGTACTAAACAAAGTAGTCACTGGCCAGTGTTGAGAGTAGTATGGATTGCATTGATGTATGAACCATGCTCATCAATTTTGCAACTCACAGCTGAGCAGCGTGGAAAGGGTTAACAACATGGATGTTGCAGTGGCAGAAAGAAAACAAAGCTACATTAAATAGCCCTTCCCGGGGAGTACACCTATGGAAAGGCTTCTGAGGAGCTAAACCTGGTGCAGCCATCGATGTTGTGCTCACTCCCCATGCATATTGCCAGGCAATCACGACACAGATGCTCTAGCCCTGGTGAGAGCCCTTCTACTGAGGGAAATACTGACCTGTTTGATGTAGTAGAATGGGTCTGCCATAAATTGGGACACTGAGGTCCCGAAACTACTTGGGAAATAGTAAAAAAAAATATTAAATTTACTTTTAAATGATATATGAGTTGCTGACAAGAAGTGTTTCCAATGCCACCTCAGGCAATGGCTGTTGCACCACACCCTGGGGCATACAGGGTGGACTCTATGCCGTTTTTCATCGCCAACTATATAGGCCCTTTGCCGGTATCAAAAAGGAACAAATATGCCTGGAACTATAGAGACATTTGCACAGGACTTGGCACAAGCCTTTGCCTGTAAAAGAGCCAATCAGGTTACAACTATAAAAAGATTAACAAAACCAGAGGCTATGTACAAATGCCAACTCAGATAGACAGTGATCAAGGAATACATATTATCTGCCATAAAGTCCAAGAATGAGCAGAGGACAGGGATATATTACAGACTATCCACCTGCCATATAATCCCACTGCTGCTGGCCTAATTGAAAGGATGAGTAGACTAATAAAAAACACATTAAAGCCATTGTCACCTGCCAGCTTCCTCGAAGGATGGCCTCCACAACTATCAGAAGAGATGCAACTCATTAATCCATGCCCATAGTTGGACAGACATCACAATCACATATGAATGCCTAACAAACAACACCTCAGCTCCAGTGCTGCGGGTGCAGGTATTATCAGTAAGTTGGAGGCCTATAAAGGACTCATTTTTGTTTGCCACAGTCCTTCCACCTGGTAAGACTCTAGCTCATTGGAAATGGGCTTGGAGTGCTCCTCCCCACCAAGGCAGTCTGTTGTCCTCATCACTTGGGGCCATGGGCTCACCTCTGGTATAGTCTTTAACTCCTTGTTCTATATACATCAGGACCCAACACACACAAACTTAGTCCAGCCTCTTGTACCTCTGATGTTTGGTCCTGAATGAAGTGCCTTTATTATTATGGGTGCCAACCTAAAAAACACTGATGTACAATATAGACACACCCTCTGATGATATTAAAGGACAAAATATATGGTATAATTCCTCCAGGAAAAAATCTGAGCCAGGGTGGTATTGGCTGATGGGAACCAAAAAGCTACTGGGTTGTTGGTAAATGGAGATTTGCCGTATTTATTGCCTGTAAAACATTTGTCTTATTACCTCTAGACTTACAATGTGGCTGTCCCTCCCTCTTGTCATGGGCAACACTCTCCTATCATGGGCCACTACTTATGCTGAAGTTTACAATTGCTCCAAATGCTGGACTTGTGGAATGCTGTCACTATCCAGCTCAGAAGGGATACCACAGGCAGTGATACCATTTGATATCATCAATGAGAATGACAGCTAATAATAGTAACCCTCCCATGATATGCTACATGCCCTGCAGAGAAAAAGTCAGACATCCCCTGCTTTTGACTTACTGTCCACAAAGGCATGCATTTACAATATAATTTAACAGGGAACTAATGATTTCAAGATTATTACTAAGCACCACATTTGGGATGGCAGGGAACAGGTATGTGCAGAACACGGTATATTAAAACTAACAGTGCCTCTATGTGTTGACAGGATTAATTATACCTCTGCCATCCCTTGACATATGGGATGGTTGCCCTACTTTTCCTATCAAAAAATATATACAATATTAGGTGCAGACTGAATGGGATGAGAAAATAAATTTTTCTCTACCCCCTAAAATAGAATTTGCATATGTGGAAGTAACTTATGGCCATAGCTACCTAATGGATGGACAGGGCAATATGCCCTAGGTTTCTCCCACTTACATGGGTGCAGATATGACACTCTTTCTTGGATGCCTCATAACTTACCAGCCCTAAGGTCCCAATAGAGCCAAAGCCTGGCTTGGTGGGAATGGCTAGCATCTATTTCCCTATCTCAGTATTCCAGTCTTAGAGCATAATTAGAAATTCACGCCTTGGCTAAATTTGCATCCTCTGTGGTAAATGATTCTCACCAAAGTATTTCTCTACTCAATCAAGACACTGCTCAAATGAGAAGGTGGTTTTATAGAGTGGCATGGCTCTAGATATTTCAACTGCCATCTAAACAGGGATCTGTGTCTTCACAGGACATAAATGTTGTTAATATGTACCATCCTATGACAAAAATGTCACTCACTTCATGTACCATATGTAGAAGAGGCATCTCTTGCTGATCCCTTCATTAGATGGCTTTTTTTAAAGATATGCTCCGTGCCCAACACGGAGTCTGAACTCATGATCCTCAGATCAAGAGCTAGATGTCTACCAACTGAATTACCCAGGCACCCATAGATGGCTTCTTCTTTACTTGGTTGCCAAGAAACTATAGTTATAAGTATTTTTCTTTAAATTTAAATTCAAGTTAGTTAACATATAGTGTAGTATTGGCTTTAGGAGTAGAACCCAGTGATTCATCTCTTACATATGACACCCAATGCTCATCCCAAAAAGTGCCCTCCTTAATGTCTATCACTCATTTAAGCCACCCCTCACTCCCAATCCTTCCAGCAAACCTGTTTGTTCTCTGTATTTAAGAGTCTCTTATGATTTGCCAACCACTCTGTTTTTATCCTATTTTTCCTTCCCTTCCTGTATATTCATCTTTGTGTTTCTCGAATTCCACATATGAGTGAAATCATGATATCTGTTTTTCTCTAACTGACTTATTTCACTTAGTATGATATTCTCTAATTCCATCCACATTGTTTCAAATGGCAAGATTTCATTCTTTTTCATTGTTAAATAGCATTCGTGTGTGTGTGTGTGTGTGTGTGTGTGTGTGTGTATCACATCTTCTTTATCTATTCATCAGTTGATGGACATTTGGGCTCTTTCCATACTTGGACTATTGTTGATAGTGCTGCTATAAACATTGGGGTGCATATGTTCCTTCAAATTAGCATTTTTGTATCTTCTGGATAAATACCTGGTAGTGCAAGTGCTGGGTCAATGGTTAGTTCTATTTTTAATTTTTTGAGGAACCTCCATACTGTTCTCCAGAGTGGCTACAGCAGTTTGCATTTCCAACAGCAGTGCAAAAGGTTTCCCCTTTCTCTGCATCCTCGCCAACATCTGTTGTTTCTTGAGTTGTTAATTTTAGCCATTCTAACAGGTATGAGGTGGTATCTCAGTGTGGTTTTGATTTGTATTTCCCTAATGATGCGCGATTTTGAGCATCTTTTCATGTGTCTGTTTGCCATCTGGATGTCTTCTTTGGAAAGATGTCTATTCATGTCTTCTGCATATTTCTTCACTGGATTATTTGTTTTTTGGGTGTTGAGTTTGGTAAGTCTTTCATAGATTTTGGGTACTAATACTTTATAAGATACATAATTTACAAGTATCTTCTCTCATTCTCTCAGTTGTCTTTTAGTTTTGTTTCTTTCTCTATGCAGAAGCTTTTTATCTTGATGAGGTCCCAATAGTTTATTCTTGCTTTTATTTCCTTTGTCTCCAGAGACATGTCAAGTAAGAAGCTGCTGCGACCAAAGTCAGAAATTGCTGCCTGTTTTCTCCTGTAGGATTTTCTTTTGTCTTCTAGGTATATTAATCTCATGTTCCTGTTTATATTGCTGTTGTGGCATAGGAATGTAAGTCACTTGCCAACCAGCATCTGGTTCTATAGTCATCATGGAAGAATGATGGGTAAAGAATGCACAGGCCATGAAAATGTTGGGGATGAAGAATAAGTGTGGTAACAATATTGACTCCATCTTTGGCTCTCCATCTTGTTCATGTCAGTGCAATGACCTCCATCAGGGCATTGTGTTCCAGGTCCCATGGAGGTTAATGTATGCCTTGGTAGAATGTGGGGAGGCTTGTTTTGGTCTTCCCTAAATTTGTTTATATAGCTAGTACAGACAGCATAGTTTCCCCTCTATCTCCTGACACACAGATGGTGCCAGGAGGTCTATTAAGTGTTAACTATCAATTGTGTCTATACATAATGTCTTTGACCTCACCACAGTGCCCTTAGTACATTTCCTCATTCTATAAAATCTGTACACTATAAGGTCCAGACTTAGCAGAGAATAGTTGTACAGCATCCAGATTCTCCCCTGCCCAATCTTTTCTGTCAGTAAGTTACTCTCAATAAAATTTTGTATAAAGTGTGTGTAGCTTCCTGCTACATTTTTGGTTTCCAAGTGCCTTTTCAATTCGTAGGGCACTTTACACTCCCCCTCTAACTTCTAACAAGGGCAGTCAATATATACAAATAAGTAACCAGAAATGGCTTGAGTGGGCCACTCATGTGGCAGAGCATGAATGAGATTGCTTTGTTTGTTTGTTTGTCTGTTTGTTCACTTAATAAAGGAATGAAGCACATCTGAAATGTAGAATATTAAAGTTTAAGGTCCATCACCAATTATCCAAGAGAGAAGTAGATACAAGCAGACATGGGAGGCCACGAAGGATGCTTGGCCTTCCTTCAGGGGATGTCTCCCACTTGCATCTTCTCTTCAAAGCCCACTGCTGAACCAGCTGGGGCATGAGCTATGAGGGATTCAGAATGAGAAAACCTGGGGAGCTTTGAGAGGCTCAGCAGCCAAGATAACAAAGTAAACAGATGTTTACCCTATGGGATATAAAAGGCAAAACATCTGAAATATACAATAAGCAAGCAAAAATTTAACTTTCTATAACATACTTGTCAAATATTAACTCTTCCTTTCAAGTGTAAATTCCCATCACCTAACAGATCCTAATTATTCTGTACAGCTCAGCTCAAGAGCATAAAAGCCATTGAATCATGTCTAATATTGGACTATAAGATGTATTAAACTAAGGAAAATCTCTATTGTGTTTAGTGGTAGTCTCCTTTACCTTCTCTTACACTAATTTTTTTTTTTAACGTGTCTTCCTTCTTTCCCCCTCAGCTTTACAGAGATGTAATCAACATTTTGTAAGTTTAAGGTGTACATTGTGATAATCCCATACACATATATTGTGAAATGATTACCACAATAAGGTGAGTTAACACATACTTCACCTCACATAATTACCATTTTGTTGTTGCTGTTATGGTGAGAACATTTAAGATGGAGTCTCTTAGCAACTTTCATTCTTTTACACTAATTTCTCTCGTTCATTTATTCCTTTAAAATCCAACTTTCCAGGCATTTTTGTTGATAGCAGAAGCTTGAATGTATTTCTAGGATGAGGAAACAGATGAATGTAATTCATTTTACTTTTCATGCAACAATCTGATGAAATAGATACTATTCTTATAGATGTGAAAACTAAAGCCCTGAGATTGTAAGTTGCTTGCCCTAGGTCAGAAACTACATCTACGTCTGTCTGTCTGTCATCAAAGCATTATACACACTACATAACTGCCTTCATATTTCTGGAGACCTGGGAAAGATAGATAGTAGTGGGACAGAAAAGAAGTGGCAATATTCTTTTTATAAAGGGTAGCTTCACTTTCCTATGAATGAGATGCCCAATCTGTATATTATTAAAGAAGTCTATGTGAGAGAGCCATAGTTCTGCAAAATACTGAGTAGAGCAACAAGGGTCTCTGCTAATGATTTCTTGAAACTTGCCTCAGGCTTGCAGCTGGGAAGAAGAAAATGATTGCTTCCCAAGGCACACAGTAACTTATGTGGATGGTTTCAGATATTTCCTAGGTTGGGAAACTTAAGGGAAAAATAAAATATTAAGGTGAGTGTTGAAATAGGATATTAAAAAATGCTCAATAGCCTTGGGCAATCCCTGGATGCTTGCTTCCATACTTCTAACTTGCAACCTACCCTTTGGTCCCACCACTTTAACTGATTGTTTATTACTTGCCTTTGCTCATATAGTGTTGTTGCCTTCTGAAATAAAATGCTCCAATCTAAAGATCACAGAACTTCTATAGAAACAAGACTAGTCTCTTGGTGATTTCTTCTTATTACTTTTCCATAGGTTGCTCCCAAAGTATTGTTATTACCACCCTCTCTTCTTTGCTGATACTTCTAAAAAACATTTCCTTTTATTCTTCCAATCCTCAAGAACTGTCTAACTCATTTCTCTGTTTGTGCCATCATTAGAGGTCATTATATTTTTTCATGTTCTCTTATCCATTTATTCCATTTTTTCTCATCCAAACAAATACTCTTTTAGGCCAATGAACACCCTTTTCAAAAGTTCATCATAACTTCTAGATATCCAAAAGCTTACTTTGGGTAAGAATAGTATCCCTGGTAGGAAGAAGGGTTAATTTGGCATCTATTGGATATTCAGAATGGAATAGACTGTTATCCAGCCTTCCCATTTTTACTATTTGCCTAAAAAATTATAAAATGGGTGAGGAGCCAAGATGGCAAAGCAGCACGGAATTTTTCTGCTTCTCTCATCCCTGAAATGCAGCTAGATCACACCAAACCATTTTGAATACCTGGAAAACTGATGTGAGGATTAACAGAACAATCTGCATAACTTGAGCCACAGGACACAGCAGGTATGCTGCATGGAGAGATGGAGTGGGGGAGAGAGAAGCCGTGGAGGATATGGAGATGTTTTCTGCATGCAGAAAGAAGACAGAAATGGGGGGGGGGAGGAAAAGTACAGGAAAAGCAACCTCCTGAAGGCAGCTGGAGAGAAAGAGAAAGAGTGGAAACATCCACAAGGGACTGAACAAGAAAGGGAGAAAGGAGACAGAAGAGGGTTTCAATAACATTAGGACTCTATAAACAGGGGAATGCAGAATTGAAAACTCCACAGCTCAATACCTCATGGAGCTCGTGTGGGAAAGGCAAATCCCCAGGAGCAGACAGTGAGGTCTGAGAGGTCCTTGGGTAATATGGGGAGAGGTGGTTCACCTGCTGAGAAGACATTTGATATATGTCATGCGGCTGTCCCCTAGCGAAGGTCCCAGTGAACCCTGGAGTACAGTCACATTTGCTGGTGTTGGAACAAGGACATGAAGGGTGGGGAAGCCTGGTGCCAGTTGTGTGTTGTAATTTACCATAATCCCTGAAATGCAGCTTCTACATGATCGCACAAACTTTTTCTGGGATGAGCTGCCACCCAGCCACAGTTTCTGGACCTTTGCAGTGGTACAGTTGCACGAACATTCTGGGGGATGGGCTGGCACCTGGACCTTGCTCAACCAGACCCCCCCTAGATGGTTGGAGAGGGTCTAAGCTGCAGGGCCTTCAGAAGTGAGGGGTTTGGAAATATAGCTGCATCTGAGATAAAATTTGGGAGAGAGGGGCTGCCTGGCAGGCTGATGGTTTGGTTGCAGACAATGTAGAAGTGAGGAGTAGATGGAAGCCAGAGACAAAGGAGGGTGCTTGATTGTCAGTAGGTGAAAGCACATAGTTCTGAAGACTAGAGACTGGGAAGCTGAGTGATGCCATTTTCACCTCTCCTGTGCATGTGCATACATGCGTATGAGCACCATAATGGTTCACCCCAGTAGGTTAAGCAGCACCATCTAGTGACAAACAGAGCCATTGGACCACGCCCCATCCAACTGCACCAACCAACCTCTAGAGGAACACCACAAGTCTCTCTGGTTGCTTAGTTTATGGACTATAAAGTGCTTCATAGTTTGACTTCTAGGGGAAACTGGATGTAATTTTATTCTGTTTGCTGGTCCCTCTATTCAATTTTTTTTCTTTTTCTTTTCTTATTCTTGAGTATAGAAAAAGAAAAAGATTATTTTTATTTTCCATTTTTATAAAAAAAGATTTTTCTTTAAATTTTCTGGTATATTTTTATATTTTTGTTTAATTTTTTATTCTATTTTACTTCCTTTATTTAATTTTATTGTATTCATTTAAAAAATTTTTTAAATTTTCCTGCTTTCTTTTCTTTCCCTTTTTTCTCTATTCTATCAAGCTTCCTTCAAAAATTCTCTATTTTATCAAGCTTCCTTCAACAATCAGACAAAACATACCTATGATATAGCTTCCTTTACTTGATTCCTTGTGTTGTTTTAAATTTTTTAATTTTAATGTTTTCATTCATTAATATTCTTTTCTTTCTCCAAAATGACAAAATGAAGGAATTCACCCCAAAATAAAGAACAGGAAGAAATGACAGTCAGGGACTTAATCAACACAGATATAAGCTAGATGACTGAACTAGAATTTAGAATCAAGATCGTGAGAATACTAGCTGGGGTTGAAAAAAACAGAATCTCTTTTTGTAGAAATAAAGTAAAGTCTAGTCAGGATGAAATTAAAAATGCTACAACTGAGATGCAATCTCAAATAAATGCCACGATAGCATGGATGGATGAAGCAGAACAGCGAAACAGCAATACAGAAGACAAACTTACAGAGAATAATGAAGCAGAAAATAAGAGGGGAAACTAAGGCAAAAGAGAATGATATAACAATTAGAGAATTCAGTGACTCATTAAAAAGGAATAATATCGGAATCATAGGGGTCCTAGAAGATGAAGAGAGAGAAAAAGGGGTAGAAGGTTTATGTGAGCAAATCATAGCAGAAAACTTTCCTAACCTGAGGAAAGACACAGACATCAAAATCCAAGAAGCACAGAGAACTGCCATTAGATTCAAGAAAAACCGACTATCCACAAGGCATATCATAGTCAAAATCACAAAATACACAGATGAAGAAAGAAGTATGAAAGCAGCAAGGGGAAAAAAAGTCCTTAACCTACAAAGGAAGACAGACAGGTTCTCAGCAGACCTATCCACAAAAACTTGGCAGACCAGAAAGGAGTGGCAGGATATATTCAATGTGCTGAATTGGAAAAATATGCAGCCAATAATTCTTAAAAAAAACTTTTTAATCTTTATTTTTGAGAGACAGAATGTGAGCAGGGGAGGGGCAGACACACACACACACACAGAATTTGAAGCAAGATCCAGGCTCTGAGCTGTCAGCACAGAGCCTGACATGTGACTCAAAGCACAAACCGTGAGATCATGGCCTGAGCTGAAGTTGGACTCTTAACTGACTGAGCCACCCAGTTGCACCCATGCAACCAAGAATTCTTTATCCAGCAAGGCTGTCATTCAAAATAGGAGAGATAAAGAGTTTTTCTGACAAACAAAAACAAAAGAAGGTTGTGACTACTACACCAGCCCTGCAAGACATCTTAAGAGGGACTTTCTGAGGGGAGAAAAGATGAAACAAAACAAAAAAGACCAAAAGCAACAAAGACTAGAAAGGACCAGAGATCATCAGCAGAAACTCCGACTATGCAATCAAGACAAGGGCAATAAATTCATACCTTTCAATACTCATTCTAAATGTCAATGCACTAAACACTCCAATCAAAAGACACAGGATAACAGAATGGATATGAAAACAAGAACCATCCATATGCTGTTTACAAGAGACCAATTTTAGGCCTAAAGACACCTTCAGATTGAAAGTAAGGGGACGGAGATCGATCTATCATGCTAATGGATGCCAAAAAAAAAGCAGCAGTAGCCATACTTATATATCAGACAATCTAGATTTTAAAATAAAGACTAACAAGGGATGAAGAAGTGCATTATATCATAAATAAGGGGGGTATGTCCACCAAGAAGATAACAATTGTAAACATTTATTCCCCCAACATGGTACACCCAAATATATAAATCAATTAATCACATACATAAAGAAAGTCATTGACAATAACACCATAATAGTAGGGGACTTCAACATCCCACTTACAGCAATGGACAGATCATCTAAGCAGAAATTCAACAAGGATACAGTGGCTTTGAATGACACACTTGACTGGCTGGACTTAACAGATATATTCAGAACATTTCATCCTAAAGCAGCAGAATACACATTCTTCTCGAGTACACATTGAACATTCTCCAGAATAGATCACATAATGGGACACAAATCAGCCCTCAATAAGTACAAAAAGATGGAGATAATACCATGGATATTTTCAGACCACAACATTTGAAACTCAAATCAACCACAAGAAAAAGTTTGGAAAGAACAAATAGAGACTAAAGAATATCCTACTAAAGAATGAATGGGTTAACCAAGAAGTTAAAGAGGAAATTAAAAAGTACCCGGAAGCAAATGAAAATGATAACACCACAGCTCAAAACCTCTGGGATGAAGCAAAGATGGTCATAAGAGGGAAGCATATAGCAATCCAGGCCTTCCTAAAGAAAGATGAAAGGTCTCAGATACACAACCTAACCTTATACCTTAAAGAGCTGGAAAAAGAACAGCAAATAAAAACACAAACCAGCAGAAGATGGGAAATAATAAAGATTAGAGCAGAAGTCAATGCTATCATTAAAACAAAACAAAACAAAACAAAACACTATAATAGATCAATGAACCGAGGAGTTGGTTCTTTGAAAGAATTAACAATTCCTAGCCAGATTGTTCAAAAAGAAAAAGGAAAGAACCAAATAAATAAAATCAAGAGTGAAAGAGGAGAGATCACAAGCAACATTGCAGAAATACAAACAATAATAAGAGAATATTATGAGCAATTATATGTCAATAAATTGAGCAATCTGGAAGAAATGTAAAAATTCCTGGAAACATATAAACAACCAAAACTGAAACAAGAAGAAATAGAAAATTTGAACAAGCTAATAACCACTAAAGAAATTGAATTAGTGATCAAAAATCTCCCCCCAAATAACAGTCCAGAGCCGAATGGCTTTCCAGGGGAATTCTACCAAACATTTAAAGAGTTAGCACCTATTCTTTTGAAGTTGTCCCAAAAAAATAGAAATGGAAGGAAAACTTTCAAACTCTTTCTATGAGGCCAGTATTACCTTGATTCCAAAACCAGATAAAGACTCCACTACAAAGAACTAAAGACCAATTTTCCTGATGAACATGGATGCAAAAATTCTCAACAAGATACTAGCCAACTGCATCCAACAATATATTAAAAGAATTATTCACCACGACCAAGTGGGATTTATACCTGGGATGCAGGGCTGATTCAATATCTGAAATCAATCAATGTGATACATTACATTAATAAAGGACAGGACAAGAACCACATGATCCTCTCAACAGATGCAGAGAAAGCATTTAACAAAATGCAGCATCCTTTCTTGATAAAAACCCTCAACAAAGTAGGGATACAAGGATCATACCTCAAGATTCTAAAAGCCATACATGGAAGACCCACGCTAATATCATCCTTAACAGAGAAAAACTGAGAGCTTTCCGATTAAGGTCGGGAACATGACAGTGTTATCCGCTCTCACCACTTTTATTCAACGTAGTATTGAAAGTCCTAGCCTCAGTAATCAGACAGCACAAAAGAATAAAAGACATGCAAATTGACAACATGGAAGTCAAACTTTCACTCTTAGCAGATGACGTTGATACTCTACATAGAAAATGCAAACGATTCCACCAAAAAAATGCTAGAAGTGATCCATGAATCAGTAAAGTTGCAGGATATAAAATCAATAGACAGAAATCAGTTGTATTTCTATACACCAATAATGAAGCAACAGAAAGAGAAATCAAGGTATTGATCCCTTTTACAATTGCACCAAAAACCATAGTATATCTGGGAATAAACCTAATAAAAGTGGTGAAAAATGTATACACTGGAAACTATAGAAAGCTTATGAAAGAAATTGAAAAAGACACACACACACACAGACAAAATGGAAAAGTATCCCATGCTCATGGATTGGAAGAACAAATATTGCTAAAATGTTGATACTACCTAAAGCCATCTACATATTCTATGCAATCCTATCAAAATACCACCAGCATTTTTCACAGAGCTAGAACAAATGATCCTAAAATTTGTATGGAACCAGAAAAGCCTCCAAACAGCCAAAGTTGTCCTGCAAAAGAAGACCAAAGCTGGAGCCATCACAATCCCAGACTTCAAGGTATATTACAAAGCTGTAATCATCAAGACAGTATTGTACTGGCACAAAAACAGACACTTAGATCAAGGGAACAGAATAGAGAAACCAGAAATGGACCCACAAACACATGGCCAACTAATCTTTGACAAAGCAAGAAGGAATATCCAATGGAATAAAGACAGTCTCTTCCACAAACGGTGTTGAGAAAACTGGACGGCAACATGCAGAAAAAATGAACCTGGACCACTTTCTTACACATTACACAAAAATAAACTAAAAATGGATGAAAGACCTAAATGTAAGACAGGTAGCCATCAAAATCTTAGAGGAGAAAGCAGGCAAAAACCTCTTTGACTTTGCCACAGCAAATTCTTCCTCAATATGTCTCTGGCGGCAAGGGAAACAAAAGCAAAAATGAACTATTGAGATCTCACCAAGATAAAGACTTTTCCACAGTGAAGGAAACAATTGGCAAAACTAAAAGTCAACCAATGGAATAGAAGATAGTTACAAATAACCTATCAGATAAAGGGTTAGTATCCAAAATCTATAAAGAATTTATCAAACTCCACACCCAAGAAAACAAATACTCCAGTGAAGAAATGGACAAAAGACATAAATAGACACTTTTTAAAAGAAAACATTCAGATGGCAAAAAGACACATGAAAACCTGCTCAACATCACTCATCATCAGGGAAATACAAATCAAAACTACACTGAGATACCATCTCACGCCTGTTAGAATGGCTAAAATTCACAGTCCATGAAATGACAGATGTTGGTGAGGAGGCAGAGAAAGAGGAAATCTTTTGCACTGCTGTTGGAAATGCGAACTGGGGCAGCCACTCTGGAGAACAGTCTGAAGGCTCTTCAAAAAATTAAAAACACAATTACCCTGTGGCCCAACAATTTCACTACTAGGTATTTATCCAAAGGATACAAAAATGCTGATTTGAAGGGGGCACATGCACCCCAATGTGTATAGCTGCACTATCGACAATAGTCAAAGTATGGAAAGAGCCCAAATGTCCATTGACTAATGAATAAAGAAGATGTGGTGTGTGTGTATGTGTGTATATATACATACATATACATATATATATATACATATACATATATATATATGTAATGGAGTATTACTTGGCAATCAAGAGGAATGAAATCTTGCCATTTACAACAATGTAGATGGAACTAGACGGTATTATGCTAAGTGAAATTAGTCAGTCAGAGAAAGGCAAATACCATATGACTCATATGTGGACTTTAAGATACAAAACAGGTGAACATAAAAGAAGGGAAGCAAAAACAATATAGAAACAGGGAGGGGGACAAAACATAAAAGACTTAAATATGGAGAACAAACAGGGTTTCTGGAGGGGTTGTGAGTTGGGGGTAGGCTAACGGGGCAAGGAGCATTAAGGAAGACACTTGTTGGGATGAACACTGAGTGTTATACAAAGATCACTGGATTCTACTGCTGAAATCATTATTGCACTATATGCTCACTAATTTGGATGTAAATTGAAAACTAAGTAAATAAATATTATAAAATACTTTACTTACCTTATTAGGTATAGTACCTTAACCTTGCAAATACACTAATGATTAAAAATCTGCTGCTTCAGCAACTTCCCTGAATATACAAATTATTTCTGTTTATCAGAAATATTTTAATTATATATTATTTCTTAAGTGCAACTCCTGTAGTCTTCAAAACGCAAGTACACTTCAGTAAAAGCTGCAAGTGAAACAAAGTAGAACGCAGGGCCAATGCTGTAGCTTTGGGCAGAAATGTTCAACTGTACATTTCTATCTACTGATCTCTCTGGCTCTCTGATCATTCAGGTCAGTGTTCACTGACTTTTAACAAAGGACAAAGGAAGCAGTTTTATTCTTTAAGTGTCATTAAGACCCCAAGTCCATTGGTAGATTCTTATGTAGGAAGATTACTAGCATAAATCTAGGATAAGATCATGTTATTCCAGGAAATACAAAGGTTAAGGATTATTCTTCATGGCCATGATAAAAAATCACCAAGTGAAATCAAATGCTCAAAGATTTCTCCCAAAGTTGAGAATCTGACATGATATGTTCCTTCAGTAAAACAAATTCAGATTCATTTATTCAAGAAACACTTCCTGAGATCATGATAACCTCTTAGGATAGCCTGCTAAATTCTGAGGCATGGATAGGGAGGGCTTTTTATTTTATCTGTGGCCAAGACTCATACCTTAGTCTCCTACTGGCATGGCTGTGATGGAAGGTACACAACAGCCCCCGGTCAGCTCAATTATTCTGACTCTGACTCTGCCTTTTGGTTGGTGATGATGAACTTCTGCTCTCCATGGATGCTTTGTTCTGAGTAAATCCCAGATGGCTTTATTTTTAGATTAGGGGCAAAATCCAAAAAGACAGTATTTTGTCTCTACTTCCACTATGCTTCTAACTCCAAGGAGTGGAGGTGGGGTACTCTCAACTGCTTCACAGTAGTTTGGAATAAGTTAAATTTGACCAGATCAATAATAGCTACCAATTGTTTAGTGTTTTCAATATGCCAACTATTGTGCTAAATTCCTTATACGCACAATCTCATTTAATCCATAATCTTAACACGGCCTGCACTGTCTTTCAGATAGATGAAGACACATTAATTATCTGCTATTAGAGGAGCTGATGCTTCTCTACTTGCTGTAGGACAGTCCACACGATACTTGAAAAATTCTGCCTCTCTCCCCATTGACCATCCTGCTCGATGCTGGATTGTCAATAGGACATTCTAAATTTAGCTTTGTGAATCTAGAAATTAAATGCCAACATGATCCTTTCAGGGTCCTGTTTCTATACACCTTGGTTTGTTTAGCCCTGAGGGAAAAAGTTGCAGGTGACCTTTCTTTCTTGTGCTTACTAGACTTAAAAATACATACAGTTAAACTAGCTCAATCAGACCAGCTGAGAAAGGCTGTAACTGCCTCACAACAGGCCAGAGTTCTGCTGGCTAACAGGAAAACTTTGTTTTCCACTATGAATCTACAGGGCCATTTTCGGTTGGGTATGCATGTGAGAATGTGAATGTGAATTCTAAAGGTGTGTGTGTGTGTGTTTATGTGTGTATAGAATGTATATGCTACATGGGGTATTAATGTAGTATAAATGGGGTGTTTGAGATGTGAAGAGTTAGCATCTCCATGGTTTACTTCTTCCTTTCCCATATCAGAAAATGCTGTGAAACATGTTACGCTATTTTTTCCCCCAATTGCTCAATTTCAACAGAAGCCCCATGTTGCAAGAGACAGGCAGGCTCTGATATAGATTAAATGCTATTATAATTATTTATTGCCAAAATGGAAAAAATGTTTCTTATATATATTATGCATAATATACTGTACTTCGCTTAAAGGAAAAGAAGATAATAGCATGGTGCTAGAGCATCCTGAGACTAAATGGGTTGAGATGGCAACTTTATCACTTGCTAGCTGGGAAACCTTTTAAAAAGGTGGACTAAACCTCAAAATTCCCATCTTCAAATTTAGATAGTAATACTGATTTGTAGGGTCATTGTAAGTCTTTTTTTTTTCATTTGTGGTAAAAAACACATGTGATCTACCCTTTTAACAAAATTTTAAATGTACAGTAAAGTATTAACTATAAGTACAGTGTTGTATAGCAGATCTCCAGAACATTTTCATTTGCATGACTGAAATTCTATGTTCCTTGAACAGCAACTCCCCATTTCTCCCTTTCCCCAGCCACTGGCAACCCTCATTCTGTTTTCTGTTTCTATGGATTTGACTAATTTAAATACCTAATTTAGGTGGAGTCATGCAGTATTTGTCCTTCTGTGACTGGCTTATTTCACTTAGCATAATGTCCTCAAGGTTTTATCAGGGTGCAGCATATGATGAGATTTTCTTAATTCTTATGGCTGAATAATATTCCACTGTATGTATTACATTTTAAAAATTCATCCAGCCATTGATGGACATTTAAGTTGTTTCCATATCTTGTCTATTATGAATATTGCTACAATGAATGTAGGAGCACAAAGATCTTGATCTTGATCTGGATTCTTTTGGATAAATACTCAGAAGTAAGATTATTGGATCATATGCTGGTTTTACTTTTTTGAGGAACTTCCGAACTGTGTTCTATAGTGTCTACATCATTTTAGATTCCCACCAATAGTGCACAGAAGTTACCTTCCAATTTATCCACATCCTAACACTTGCTATTTTCTGTTTTGTCTAGTTTTGTGTATAGTAGCCAGCCTAACAGGTGAGAAGTGATATCTCATTGTGGTTTTGATTTGCATTTCCCTGATAATTAATGATGTTGAACAGCTTTTCAGATGTCTGTAGGCCATTTGTATGTCTTCTTTGGAGATATGTCCATTTTAATTGGGCTATTTATTTATTTATTTTTTTTTTTTTTATTGCTATTTGGTGCAGTCTTCTTAAATTTGTTAAGATTTGTTTTGTAAACTAATATGTAAACTATCCTGGAGAATGTTGTTTGTGCACGTGAGACGAGTGTGCATTCTACTGCTGTTAGGTGAAATGTTCTGTAAATGTTAGATCATTTGATCTATAATGTTGTTCAACTCTTCTGTTTCCCTACTGATCTTTTTTTCTGGATATTTTACCTATTATTGAAAATGTGGGATTGAAATTCTCTACTATTATTGTGTTGCTATCTATTTCTCTGTTCAGTTCTGTCAACATCTGCTTCACATATTTGGATGTTCTCATGTTGGATATTTATGTACTTATAATAATTACATATTACTAGAGAACTTACCGTTTTTTCATTATATAATGTTCTTCTTTGTCTCTTTGATAGCTTCTTACTTGAAGTCTATTTTGTCTGTTGTAAGTAAGGCTACTTTTGCTCTCTAGTTACGATTTGCATGAAATACCTTTCCCATACTTTCACTTTCAGTCTATGTGTGTGCTTAAATGTAAAGCGAATCTCTCTTAGACAGCAGATATTCATTCAGCTATTCTATGTCTTTTAATTGGAGAACTTACTTACATTTAAAGTAGCTATTGATAGGGAAGAACTTACTGTTGCTATTTTGTTAATTGTTTTCTGCCTTGTGGCTTTTTTGCCCTCTTCTACTCTCTTGTTGTCTTAATTGATATTTCATTTATTACTTATTTTTGTAGTGATAGACTTTGATTAGTATCTCATTTATTTTTGTGCATCTTCCACAGGTATCTTTGTGGTTACCATGAAATTTTCCTAACATATCATATAGTTATGATAACTATATATATATATAGTTATATATATATATATAACAATCTATTTTAGTTGATTACAATTTAACTCCACTTGCATATAAATCCTCCACATTTTTGCTTCTCCCCTCCACATACATGTTATGTAATTGATGCCATAATTTCAAATGATCTAAAAGTTCACTGATTCTTTCTTCTTCTTGATCAAATTTGCTGTTGAACCCCTCTAGTGAATAGTCACTTGTTATTCTTCAACTCCAAAATTTGTATTTGTTTCTTTTTTATGTTTGTATCTCTTTGTTGATATTCTCATATTGTTCATGTTTTCTTGTGCCTGTGGAGCATCTTTATGTGGATATTTTGAATTCTTTGTGAGAATCCCCATATCGTTAGGACCATTTTCTAGAAATTTATTCTATTATTTTCTTTGGGTCATATTTCCCTGCTTCTTTGTGAGTCTCACAACTTTGTATTGGGACATGCATATTTGAACCAAAAAAAATCTACCTTTTCCAGTCTTTATGAACTGGCTTTGTATAAGGGAAGACCCTTGCCAATCAGCTTTATAAATCAAATGTTCTCCACTGGGATTGCCTGTTGTGCATCCTTGAAAACTATTTTATGCTTTATTGATTTGTCCTCCAAATAATCCTTTGAGAAAATTAGGTATACAGAAAAAAACAAAAACAAAAACAAGTTAGTGACTACATAAAAGATACAGAATCTCTATTTCTCAAAACTTTTTTTGGATGATGAAATTGTTCAGAGTTTGTGCATTCAATTTCTCAATGAGAGAGTCATGCTGTCTTCTTTTTAGGGAACTTGTAAATTCTTGCTCCCTCTGGCGTCTACTTGTGGCACTCTAAATTCTCTTCTACACCATCAAGCTGTTTTGTTCTTTGTTTTCAGCAGCCACCAGGCATCCAACATCAGCGGTTCCTCATTCAGCACCCCAAATCAGGAGAGACAAATATCAGTTCCATGAGGAGCCCTCTGAAAAGTTGGAATGCTGGACACTCATCCCACTCCTCTCCTTCACTTCCATAGGAGAAGCCTCAAGTTGTATGCTTTATCCTGATCATGATGAACTGTGCCAGCAACAGAAAGCTGTCCCCCTAACTATTCTTTATTCTTAGAATCCTGCAGACATCTAAACTGTATTCCATCAGCACTCCAGATGAAGCCAAACAAAAGCCAGTCCCCTAGGCAGCCCTCCAAAAAGCTGGAATAATGGACACACACTTCACTCTTCTCATTCTCCTGAGGGAGAAGTTGTGAGGTGGTGCATTTCTCTCAGTTCTGAGCTGTGTCAGCTTGGGGAATGAGCTGATGCAGAAAATGTGAGATTGCTCTTCTACCCATTTCAGCACAACTGTTCTTGGCTTTATGCTCACCTGAGCTACTGAAACTTCCTAAATGGATTCTGTAATTCTCATAAAGGTATTCTGGACCATATATCATTTTAAATTGCGCATTTCTGTGGGGAAACAAGGGATAGAAATTCTTATTCCACTATCTTGTTGATGTCTCTCCTAGAAGTCTTAACTGAGATACTCTGTGTAAAGTGCTGGGCATATTTCCTAGTATATAGTATATGCACAATATATTATATTATGGTCTTCTATTGTCACAATCTCATCCACTACTGAAAATTTATATTATTTCCTGAACATAGCATGCTTCCATGTCTTACATCATCTCTTCGGCCTGTAATGACCTTTTATTCCTTTTCCACTCAGCAAACTCCTACTTAGGTTTCTAGAAGAAGCTTGAGTGTTATGTTTACTGTGAGTTGTCAAAGAAAAATTCACCCTTCTAAACTACTCATAGCATCTTTCCCTCTTTACCAGAAGCCATATCATATTGTATTATAATAGGTTTCAGTATTATCTGTCTCTAAACTTCTTCAGGTGAGGGGCACTGCCTAAAAATATCTGTGTTTCTATTTCTGACACCTGTCTTCTGTTTAGTACCTAGCAAGGTGACTGGTGTGAGGTGATTACTAAATGTTTACCAATTGAATTGTATAGGGTAACCGTGCTGCTTTCTCTGAATCCCTAGGAACCTAATTCAGTTTCACATTAGCATAAGATGATAAAGTTTTGCTTTGTCCTAATTTGACTTTTTTTTTGGCCTTGACTAAAATTCTCAGCCAAAACGAAATGTCAACTAGCTTGTTCTGTATGGCTCTAGAACAGTGAATGCATACGCATGGAAGAGACAATGTTGAAATTGAAAGGAACTTTTACAGATTGCCCAAACACTGCCCTCGCATTTACTAGAGGGGTAAAGCAACTTACCTAAAGTCACTTACCCTTTTAGAAACAGTGAAGGCATTGTCCCATTCTGGGTTTGGGTAAAAGGAAATTTTGAACAATGATTATGAATGATGATTTCATTGAACATAATGTTCATTGAACATTACCTAGGCTGATGAAACACCTTTTTGTTGTTGTTGTCTTGCAGAATTCTTAATGACTCTCTTAGAAAGGTACTATAGGGGTATATCATACCCCCTTTAAAAACTACAATAAAGGGGTTCCTGGGTGGCTCAGTCAGTTAAACGTCCGACTTCGGCTCAGGTCATGATCTCGTGGTTTGTGAGTGTGAGCCCCGCGTCAGGCTCTGTGCTGACAGCTCAGAGCCTGGAGCCTCCTTCAGATTCTGTGTCTCCTCCACTCCCCACCCCTCTCATGGTCATGCTCTGCCTCTCTTTGTCTCTCAATAATAAATAAAAATGTTAAAAATTAAAAAAAAACTACTTTAGAAATGATGCATAAATAGATTCTTGGTGAAATTGATGTTAAAAAGAAACTCATTTTACTTTAGTCTTTGCAACTAAAATCCTTCTAAAACATAGAGGCTTACTTTTCCTGTTAGTACTGTACTATGATGAGACTCAGGCTAGGGAATTTCCTGATGTTGTTCCTACACAATAGGCCCTATTCTTTCCTTTCTCCTTTCATTATCTTCTACATGAGACAAGATATCCATGGGACTGATGCAACATGCCCTTCCATAGCCAGCATCTATCCCAAAACCTTCTAGACCATGCTTTAGGTATATGGAATCCCCAAATCTCTTGCCCAAATAACAACTTGTCTGCTCTTGGGTTCTGCCTGGGATTCCTTCCCAGTTCTTCTTTGGAGGGTAAGCCATATCCCATGG
This sequence comes from Hyaena hyaena, assembly GCF_003009895.1. NCBI lineage: Eukaryota > Metazoa > Chordata > Mammalia > Carnivora > Hyaenidae > Hyaena > Hyaena hyaena. The sequence goes on from NW_024081607.1 coordinate 523,967, forward strand.
GCATGAATTCCTAGGTCTCGGGGTTAGACAAGGGACAATTGTCTATGGAGAGTGTGTATAGCTCTTAAATACATGGACCAGAGTGTCCACCCATGTGTTCACAAAGCTGCTTGTGCTATGAGACAAAATCAAGTGTGGAAAGAGGAGATGGATGGGCTCAAGCCAGGATCCAGGATTCAGTCTTAATACCATCACATTTTGGCACAGAACTCTAAGGTATTGAAGAATTTTCATTCAAACTTGGATTACATGCCATTTGAAAAATAATTTTGTAAATTATAGGATATAATGTTTTAAAGTTTGATTTGTAGCTTTAAAAATATATATCTAGTAAGTTATGGGCTTCCATTTGCACTTTAGTTCTAAGACCCACAAACATTCTGGGAGGGCCTGTCCTCTTGGTAAGTATTAAGTATCATGAAAAAAAACCTGGATTTGTTTTGATAATTGCAACCTGTACAGCAATTTGGATCAGAGACATTACAAACATTTTTTGAATGTAGCTAATATGAACTGACTCTAAAACATACTTTGAAATTTCTTCTTAATTAAACTCTCAGTTATTGGCTCATTTATTTAAAATTTCCCTTTATATTCTAAAAATGGAATGCTACTGATTGAGTGTTTCAGTTAATTGGATCAATCAACATTTTCTGAATAATGTTATTTATGAATGGATAGAAAATATTGCTGTGTATAGTGCAGGAAAATGGGAAAAGAGGCTTAATTAAAGGGAGGGGTTTTATAAGGCAACTAAGATGCACTTAGCCATGTTATTTGAGAAAAAAAAATTGGGTCCATAGAGAAAATTATGACAGAGAACTGGACAACATAAATATTAAAGACATAAGGTACAAAAGAAAAGAACAGAGAAGCATTATAGTATTTCCGAGGAAGTGTGTTGGAACTATTGTGTGAGATGTATGGGAAAATGTGGAAAACGGTGCCAGGAGATGAGCGGATGTTGCCTCCATGATCATGGACAATGCTTGTTAATTCTGGGCATTGCACGTAAAAAGAAATGTGTGTGTTGGGGGGAAATTAAAAAATGGGGGTGGGGGCACCTGAGTGGCTCAGTTGGTTAAGCATCCAACTTCGGCTCAGGTTTTGATCTCATGGTCCATGAGTTACAGCCTTGCATCAGGCTCTGTGCTGACACCTTGGAGCCTGCAGCCTGGAGCCTGTTTCAGATTCTGTGTCTCCCTCTCTCTCTCTGCCCCTCTCCTACTTGCACTCTGTCTCTCTCTCTCTCTCAAAAATAAACTTTAAAAAATGTGGGGACTTGGAGGATGTCTACATGAGAGTGACTGGGATGGTAAAGGGTCTGACATCAAGGGAACATCATTAGAAAAAGTGCTGTCTTCAAATATCTGAAGAACTGCTACATTCAAGTTCAACTGACATTCTTTACAGTCCTAGAGGACATAGAGCAAAGGATAGGAAGTCATAAGCAAATGGGTTTTGAATGAACATATCCATAACAAGTTTGCAGCACTGTGAGCTTACCTACACAGGTCCATGAGGACAGAGAAAATATTTGCTGCATTTATGGCCGTCTCACTAGTGTAGTGGTTCTCAAACCTGGCTGAACATCTGGTGGAGCCTTTTGAAAAACTAGGCATACTTAGCAACCATCACTAGAGATTTGGATTTAGGAGATCTTACAGGGGCATGCCTCTCTGGAATCTTGAACTATTTTATGGGGTGCTGATGTGCATCAGGAGTCGAGAGCCATTGTGCCAGTGTGAAATACAGAGCTGACACATGTTAAAGCTTATTAATTTATTGACTCTGCACCTTAACATTGCTCTCCTCTGCATAGAACATTATCCTCTAGAATTCTAATAGTTTTGTCTACTCACTTCACTCAGATCTAAAATAGGTCCATCTCTCATCACTTCTCTTAGCGTTGTCTTTCTCTTCTTCGTACTTACCCCTTCTCTGAAATTCTGCTTTTCTGTTTATTGGTCACTTTGCCACTACAATATAGTTTCCATGAAGACATTGACTTTATTTTAATCTCTGCTGCGTATCCATTGCTTAGAATAAAGCCTCAACAAATATTTGTTTATTAATGTGTAGATAAATGTATGAATGAGTACTTATAGATTTGTAAATGGCAGATTGAGTGCCCTCTACCCCATAAACACCTTATAGGGAAGATGTTTATGCAGAGGCGAGGTAACCACATTATTGGAGGGTGCTTTAGGGGAAATCATGCATCATATGGAAGATTGATCTGAAAACTTTCCTCTCAGCCACAGAGAACAGATAGGGATGGTGAAGAGACATGGGGAGAGTTGGCATAAAAGACAGCAGAATTAAGAAGGAACTAGAGAGTACTGGAGTGAAGCAGCTTGCTGAGAAGTTGGCTATGGTAACTGACTTGTTGAAATATTCACCACATTCTGAAATAACAGATGTGCATTCGGGGATCTGTGTGAGCATTTGTAATCTGCTGCTTTCTATGTCTTTCTCCTCCTACCTGCCTCCCACACACAGTGGCTTGATGCCTGGCCATCCACTCCCAGAAAGTCCTTTTTTCCCAAAGAGAGAACCAGCCCCACCCCATCTAACCATGGTCATATTTCACTTAATTCCAGAAGAAAAAGATCTGCATCCTTCCTTCCCTTTATTCTCTGTCCTCTGCTACCCCTGCCCTTGCTCACTCTGCTTAAACCATGCTGGTCTTCCTGCTCTTCTTTACGCACAGCACACAGGTCTCCATCTAAAGGCTTTGCACCGGCTGTACTCTGCTGGAATGGTCTTCCTCCAAAACTCCACTTGATTTCATCCCTCCCTTTCTTAAAGTCTTTGCTCAAATCTCACCTTCTTAGTGAATCTTACTGTGAACCCTATTTAAAACAGCAACCTTGTCCTTTCCACATACTCTGGAGACTAATATCTTGCTCCATGATTTTTATTGTTTCATGTATTTATTATTTGATAATGTGTTTTTAAATTTTATTTTATTCATTTTATTTCATATTTTTTGAGAGAGAGCGTGAGTAGGGGAGGGGCAGGGAGAGAGAGGGATAGAAGATCTGAAGCGGGCTCTGCACTGACAACAGCAAGCCTGATGTGGGGCTCGAACTCATGAACCGCAGGATCATGACCTGAGCTGAAGTTGGACTCTCAACCAACTGAGCCACCCAGAGGCCCCTAAATTTTATTTATTATGTTTGATTATCTAACTTCCCACCACACATCTTAATACTAGAGTGTTCATGAAGGCAGTGAAGAATTCTTGTTTTGTTTGCAATTGTATTCCCCATGAGAAGATAAGTACCTTGCATATAGTATCTTCAAAGACAAAATAAATGAATATAAAATTATTAAAAATCAAAGAAAAAGTTCACTAAACAATTCTAATTCCAGTGAAAGAACCTGGGACCCCCTGGTCTTGAGATTGGTCTTGGACTTGAGATTCCACCTTACATTCACATTTGTTTCTCTTCTTCAATGATTACTTTAGTCAAAAAAATTTACATACAATCACTGTGTATAGAACACCTCACCAGGCTCTTAAAGAAGACAAAAGGAAGGGAAGCCTTTTCCAAGCAGCTCACAACGCAAATATGAAGAAAACACGTTGATAAAAATGTCCTCTGCCCAAAGACTTGGTTACAAAAAATGCTTATACCACATTTCCTTTGCTAGCATGTACATGTGAAAAATGTAATTGCTTCAATTACTTAATTTACATCAAGGATTTGCGGGGAAGAGAGGGAGTTGCCTTTAAAAAAATAAGTGCATATTGTGAATGGTTGGATTTGCTTTATGAGATTTGTTGAATTTACCCAAGTGAGATGACCTCTGGCAGGAAGAACAGAGTGCAATAGAGTGACTGGGGTGGGTGGGCAGGCAGAGATTGGAGGAGGAACTGGTGAGGAGGAGGCACACAGGGCAAGAAAGAGAAAGAATATCATGAGTCCAGAATATTCAGGATACTTGATCCCAACATGTGGAAGCTATGCATGTAACCACGCATCTCAGGTCACAGGCCAAAGAAAGCAAATTGAGAGAAAAATGAGAATCTTGGGAGAATGCTAAGCTATTTTCATTTGAGGTGTTAAGGGCAGACATAGGAATACAGAGGTAAGGATTTATATGAAAGAAGATTAGAGTCACAAATGCTGGGATGGTAGTGTGCCTTTTGTTCCTTATTTGACTTATGATTTATTGTGTGTGTACACTGTAAGAAGTTGAACATAGCTAGTTAGGTATCCCTTAGTTATAATAATATTCATGGCAATCTTGGATGATTATTGTGGACCATGAATGTAAGTAGATAAAGAGGTGTCCACCCTCCACCTGCAAAACAATACCCTAAAGGGAGAAATAAAGGTGATCAATTGATTAAATTAGAAATAAAGACTAGAATGCATGGCAGAGTAGTAAAAGAAAAACAAAAACACCTTAATCTTCAAGAGTCAGGAGGAGGGGATATAGACCTTTTAAAAGGCAAGAAGGGACTATAAGGATTGGTGAGAACCATAAATCTGGGCAAAGCTAAAGAGGCCATGTGGGACTCTATGTGTGACATTATCTCAATCTTCAGGCTTCAATACTCAAATTGGTGGTATTTGATCAAATTACATATTCTAAATAGTAGTGGTATGGGTGAGCATATGAAGAAATCCTCTCCTTTAGTTTCTTGGCGGTGGCTCTGAAGAGAAAATATTCTGGATCTACTGAGCAGGTAGGTGAATATGTACCAGAACAGCTAACATAGGGGATTTTTAAAAATATGTTGGCAGAGAGTCAAGAATTTGATGTTCTTCAGAAGCTTAGCCATTAACCAGTTGTGTAGTCTTAGTTTAGTAACTTTTACCAGTTAAATAGGTGGATTACAAATTGCTACTCAAAATGATATGAAATTCTGCATTTGTTGTATAAAGAAAAATAGTCACAAAAGCAAAAAAAGAGCCCTTCCTAAGATATACAAGGCTGAGTCTATGATGTGGTAGTAAATGTAGAAAGCTTCAGGGTAACTTGAAAGGGCTAAGTGGTTCCCTTCCACTTCTGCATCTTTTAGTTCCTTGAAATTCTCCCCTTGTTTTCAGTCTTTAGTGATTAAGTGTAGTTTTATTGCAGTGGTCATCTAAAGAGCACCAGCATTCCTGAAAGAAATAGTGCCTGACACATAATAGGTACACACAATGAATGTTTATACATTAGAGTTATGAGTTTACCAGATCCTTTTTTGAGTGACATGTAAAATAGGTGTTGTCAGGTATCGAGACTAATGCATACAGAATTCAGAATGGAGAAAAGGGTCAGTTATGTAGTTAACTACATAACCATTGGCTTGGTGTACGACTCCAACACCAGCTCCATCCATTTTAGGGTTGGATCTGATGCATGTTGAATTAAGAAAAAGCCTCATTCAGTTAAAGTTACAGATTTATTTTTTGAGAGTCAGAATGCACCCTTTGTTCCTGGTGGCATTACAGCTAAAAGAAAAGAATAAGCCCATTATAAGCATCTGTTATGGGTCTAGCAGTGTTGGGTGTTTTATTTTTGCTTTAATATTTGAGCACCTCCTCTAGGAGGGATACTGAGAGATTCAAGAGTAGAAATATGGCTTTTAGGTGGCTAACTTACTACTAAAAACTCTAAAGAAGTAGAGTTTACTTAGGTAGGACAGTCTCCTCTTCAGTATATCCTTGGAGAGATCCAGTTGGGAAATGTAGGCTATAGTAAGTAAAAGAAGAAAACCTGCTCCAACTGAATGGGACTTGCATTTTTTTATCTTTACTTCCTAACTTTGTGTCATTGAATAGCCCCAAATCCAATGAACTTTTATGAATCATTCAGTTTGAAGGGCTTTAAAGTGTAGCAAGATATTTCATTGGCAGCTTATGTGCTAACCTTTGCCTTTCCCACTTTGAAAGATGAGAGGAGATTAACAGTGATATCTATCTTTGAAATTTCTGTCTCTAAACACCCGGATACCATAGGACTTTTTCCTGGCTTGTTTTGGGGAGGTCATCTGGTCCTCCATGTCTGGATACATGAGATGAGGATGTGAGCCTGAAATCTTAATGGCATATTTGATTGTATTTAATTATTACTATTTTCTATTATAAAGGTAACAAGATAAAAACATTATATGCATTAGTTAAAAAGAAATAGTCTTAAACAGAAGATGGTCCTAGGTTCTCTAATGAATATTTCTGTTCTTGCAAAAAGTGTGATAAGGTCAATGTTGACTGCAAATGATGAGCAACCCAGTTGGGTGTTTATTCTAAATATATCACTGCCAATATCACCCTTGGCAGCACCCTGCTTCCTTCTTCCATCCGGGATTTCCTACAAGATGGGGAGAGAGCTCATTACTAACCAGGAGAGGAGAACTGATGCTAACACACACAGCAGCGCTTCAGTCAACCCCTTCATTACTTTTCCTTCTGCCCAAACTCCCAGCGGCCTCTGGTGAAAACCTTGGCCATGGCACGCTGCAAATCCCAGGGCTCCTCACTAACACTTCACTTTTCATGGAGGTCATGACTAAGCCGAGCAAACTTTCTTTGCCTGCCCCCAGCTGAGTGACCTGCTTTCTCAGCAGCACGATTTCTCTAATGAGATTGTTTCACAAAGAGAAGAATGAAATCAAGTGTCAGGGGTTTGGATCAAAGTGATTCTTATGCTCTGAGGCATAGGGTCAGACTGTAGGTACAAATGAGCTCCTGGACCAGAGAGGGTCCTGTTGAGAGCACCCTCCCTGAACCACATGTCTCCTTTCTCCTTGTCATAACCCACCTTTAAATTATGGAGACACTCTCCCATGAAAATAATCTACACTGATTTCAAGATTCATGGACTATCTACCATATAGCTATTCTTTCGAGCACCTAACTCATCCTACACAGATTCCTGGATCAGTCATCATTAGCTTATTTAATAACAATTCCATGAGGTAGAAAGTATTATTACTCCAAGTTTATTAAAGGAGAAACTGAGGCTCAGAAATTATTGAGTAACTTGCCCCAAAACAGAGTGCTAGTAAGTAGCAAAGTGGAGATTTTAACCCAGTTTTATCTGTCTCCAAAATTTATGAGTTCAAACCTTAACACATAGCAAGTAATATATACCTAGCACTGACCTGGGCACTGTGGGGGATGCCAAGATGAAACAGAAATGAACTTAAGTTATACAAAGACAATGTAAGGAAGACTGTGAAAATTGTTGTGTCATGACAGGGAGACAAAGGAAATGCTTTCGAGACACTAAGGTATGAGTAAGATGATTTTATAGCTATCATTTATTATGATATTTTAAAAAATGTGACAACTGGGGCACATAGGTGGCTCAGTTGGTTAAGCATCCAACTTCGGTTTAGATCATGATCTCATGATCATGTGGGTCGTGGGTTCGAGACCAGCTTCAGGCTCTGTGCGGACAGCTAGCTCAGAGCCTAGAGCCTGCCTCAGATTCTGTGTCTCCATCTCTCTGACCCTTCTTTGCTCTCTCTCCCTCTCTCTCTCTCTCTCTCAGAAATAAATAAAACATTTAAAAAATGTGACAACTTATGAGGAAGATACTATGATTATTCCCACCTTTTAAAAACTTTATTTTACCTTAAATCACTGAGGAAATAAAAGACCAGAATTTGGGCCAAGGTTTTCTGACCATAGTGATCATGCTCTAGACTTCTAATTGACTGACAGGGAAAAACTTTACAGAGAAATTGCAATTTCAGCTGGGCCTAAATGCATACATTTTTTTTTAATAAGAAATTTGGGGGGGGGTAGAGGGTTCAGGTCATTCCAGGTAATGGGGGAAATGTGCACAGGATCTCAGAGTGTGGGGCACTGTGGTGGCTCAGTTGGTTAAATGTCAGCTCTTGGTTTCAGCTCAGGTCATGATCTCACAGTTCCTAAGTTTGAACCCTGCATTGGGTTCTGTGGTGACAGTGTGGAACCTGCTTGGAATTTTCCCTCCCTCTCTCTCTGCCCTTCCTACTATTGCTCTCTTTCTTACAATAAAAAATAAACTAAAAAATGCCCAGATGTACAATAAGATAGCAGGATAGATTCCGGAATTGCTGAATAGTCAGTTATGGATAGAGAAGAGAGACGGTTCATTGCTAAAGCAAAAGCCTAAAAAATTATTACCTAAATCTTCTTTTGCACATGTAGTGTAACTTATACATTAGAAAAGTTATAGAGTGGTCAGTTTGGAGGAAAAATTATAACACATGGGATAGTTCTATACATCATCTCTAGGTATTCTATTTGATCAATTTGATCAATTCTAACTTGGTAATCATTAAAAAAAATAGCCATCTCATGACTCCATTTACTACAGAAATATTAATTCAACTAAAATTTATCTGATTATCAACCATTTGCAACTCATCATGTAAATAAGAGAGTAATGGCCAAGGAATGCATATTAAATTGAAGAGATATAGTTCAATTCAAATGAAGACATAAACCACTGGCACAAATAACTCTCCATGTTGAATAGAGGGCATGTGACAGAAATAGGAAGTGACATGTTAGAGGCTGTTAGAGGAAGGAGGTGGAACAGAGCTAATCCTTGAGCATTCTCTCAACTGAGGGGGAAGAAAAAGAAAATAAAGTAGGGGAATTGGAGTGAACACACTGAGAGCTAGCAGCCAAGGAGGGCTGGAACACAGAACTCACAAAAGAGAGTTTTCCAACTCTAGACAAGTTTGGGCAGGCTCTGTCACGGCCATGCATGCCAAACTGAGTTTGGACTACGATAGCAATGGGAAACCACTGAAGGGTGTTCGTAGTGTAGAGACACCTGCAGAGCAGCAGAGCATTAGAAAATTTGACTCTGCAGTGGTAATTTTGAATGGTTAGGAGTAAGAGAGATCGCAGGTGGGAAATACCTGTTGGAATTCTGTATTTTCTTGATCAGGTAAGTAGTAATGAAAAGGATAGGAGGGGTTGGGAGATGTTACAGAGAGAAGATCAATAGGGTTTGTGAATTACTAAATTTAGGAAACAAAAGAGAAAGAAGAAAATAGAGCTAGGTAAATCCAGAAAGAATTATTAACATTAAAAAAACTAGTTGTCATTAAAAATATCTATTGGCCATGTTGAAACGGAAATATCTAAGGCATCCAAATAAAATTACCAGCAGGCATGGAAATTCAGGCCAAGATTTCATTACAGCCTACTTTTAAGCTTTGGTCTATATAGGCAGAAGAGCAGCCCTGAAAGAGTATGTCGAGAGAAAAAACCAGTGACAGAAAACTGTGGAGTATTTCTATATTCAGGTGACAAGGAGATGAGTAGCCATCTAAAGAGTTAGTAGAGCCTTGGAAAAGTATTATGGGACAAGGAGAGGAGAGTCAACTGTGTCAAAAGCTTCAGTGCTATAAATGAAGATGTGCCATTTGGTGTTGTTAACTTTAGGGGGAGAAAATAGTAGAGTGTCTGGGACAGAACTCAGCAAGTATAATTAATATAGGCCAAGATGGCAGAGGCAAAAACTGTAATCCATTTGTCTTACAATGTTGGCACTGAGAGGAAAGAAGAAAGATGGAGCAGTGACTTGAGGAACTAGGGAAGATTGTACAATGGAAAACAGAATTCTATTGATATCTTTTAGACATGGTCTTTGAACTCAAGTGCTTAAATTTATTTACCTTAAAATATTTTGTTCCCTCAAATGGTTTCCGTAGATGTATAGTTTATACTGTGTTTTAAAAGTATTATTGAATTGAATGAAAGTCTTGTGTAAAATATAAGTATACTATATTTTATTTGAACATCTGTATCATGAGAAATTGGGTACTGTATTATGTAAGATAGCAGTACTTGATGAACTAAAGGTTTAAGCAGATAAAATATATTTTCACATAAAGTCAAACAATTTATTTTCTTTTTTAAATGTTTATTTATTTTTGAGAGAAAGAGAAAGAGAAGAGAGAGAGAGGCAGAGTGTGAACAGGGTGGAGCAGAGAGAGAGGGAGACACAAAATCCGAACCAGGCTCCAGGCTCTGAGCTGTCAGCACAGAGCCCAATTCAGGAATCAAATACATGAACTGTGAGATAATAACCTGAGATGAGGTCAAACACTTAACCAACTGAGCCATTCAGGTGCCCCAGACAATTTATTTTCTTTTTTGAACAGATTACTTATATCTGGCTCTGTTTCCATATGTAGAAAACTTGTCTGGGTATGTCACTGACCAGCTCTGCAGTCTGGGAGGAATTAATTGACTTGTCTGGGCCTCCACACCGTTTTCTATAAATAAAGATTCCAGACTTGATGATATCTTGGATAGATTCTAGCTAGAAAATGTTATCCATATTCACTTTCTTATCTCAGCTATATTTTTGGGAGGGTTTTAAAATGATTACATACACGTGATGAGTAGGATTAGAAAATTGGTCAGGCCTTAAGAAAAATACCTCAAGAAGTGAGCATTGAATTATTTTATTTAGAAAAAGGGTAAGACATGAATGAGTTCAAATATGGAAAATTTATGAAGGAGGGGGAAAAAGATAATGATAGTTTCTGGAATGTTAAATATAATCTTGAAAAAGAAAATGAAAGGTAAGTTTGACTTGATAAATAAAATATAAAAATACAATTTTTTATGTGCTCATATTGTACTCCCAGACATAGGTTTTCTTTTGGTTTAATGAATAAACAACCCTTATTCACTGTGCCAGACACTCAACAGTCTCTTTGGCTGCATCCTGTTTAGGAAATGAGAAAGGAAAGAAGAAGTGAGAAGGAGGAAGGGAACAGAGGTAGCAAAGCTCACTTAACGCAGGCGATTTTGTACAATGTTCGCTGTAAGATGGAGGTCTGGATTCCAAGGTAGTGAATGAACTGGAGATATGAGAGGCCCTAAGAGATGTGGCTTCTCCATTTTCTGAGAAAGTGATGTGGGATAAAGAGCCTCTTGAGAAATTCAAGTATAAAGAATCCATACTATGGCAAATCACAATCTTGCCTTCATGGTCCTCTGGGAGGTAGACAAGGTGTGAGCTGTACTTCACAGGATGCTGGTTCCAGCAGAATGGAAGTCCATTAGGCATAGGTGGTACCAGAGTCTGAATGTTTGTTTAAGGCCCCAACCCAATTTATATGCTAAAATCCTAATCCCGCAAGGTGATAATATTTGTAGGTGGGAACTTTGGGAGGTGGGTAGGCCATGAATCTGCTCTAATTAATGTGATCAGTATGCTCATAAAAGAGGCCCAACAGAATTCCCTTGCCCCTCTTCCATGTGAGGTTGTGGTGAAGACAGCCATGTAGGAAATGAGTTCTTATCAGAGATTGAATCTACCAGAGCCTTGATCTTAAGTTCCCTGCCTCTACAACTGTGAGAAATAAATGTCTGTTTTCTTTTTTCTTTTTGGCTTTTGGAGTGCTTATTTTAAGTTCAGTTAGTTAACATATAGCTTTATATTAGTTTCAGGTGTACAGTATAGTCATTCAACAATTCCATATATCACCTGGTGCTTATCACAAGTGCACTCTTTAATACATAATACATACTATGGCATTTGGTTACAGCAGTCTGGATGAACTAAGACAGGTGGCTCCGCCGTTTTCTACCAAGTTATCTCTTCATTCCCTTCGCTGCTTTAGCACATGATTTCAAAAGGTCTACCTTTTGGGGGACTGGCTGGGTAGTTGGCACTTTATTTCTTTCAGATTTGGAGACATAGCTCTACACCTGCTGTATTTTATGAGAAGACTCCTATCTCAGAGTGGCAGGATGCAGGTTGTCTTTGGGGGAGTAAGAAAAGAAAAGACAAGGGTTTTTCACATCATGACAATTTCAAGAAACAGCAAAATGTTTTAGTATCTGTAAAAGCTAGCAAGGTGTCATGACACCTCTTGGCTGTAAATAGCACTCTTTCCGAACCCTAAACGTAATTCGAGGTGTTCTGCCAGTCCTCTCTCTTTTGTTCCCACCACACATGCTGTGAATACCTGTCCCAGGCAATCCCATCAGTTTTGACTTTGTGATCTGACAAAACTTTCACTATTTTGGTATTAAATTGGATTTGAACTTGGGTCTCAATTCAATTCAGTTCAATTAACATTTATTGAACACCCACCAGGCAAGGTCTTTAACCTTCTCTATAAGTCACATCCAAGCCTCTCTAAACAAGCAAATTGAACTGGAAGTCTGAAAGAGCCATACTTTCATACAACATTTCCAGTATCTTTCAGTGCTTTGCTACTTAAAATACCTCCAGTTTTGCTTTAGAGAGCAATACTACTTAGTAGGTGGGATAGCTAAGAGACTAGATTCCATATGGATTTTTACTCTAGTCAGGAGAGTGGGTCCTGCCAAGGATTGTGTTGGTCTGACTTAAATTGCAGGGAGGGGTGCCTGGGTAGCTCAGTCTGTTAAGTGTCTGACTTTTAGGTTCAGCTCAGGTCATGATCTCATTGTTTTATGGGTTCAAGCCCTGTATCCAGCTCTGTGCTGACATCACCGGAGCAGGCTTGAGATTCTTTCTCTCTCTCTCTCTCTCTGCCCCTCCCCTGTTTGCACTGTCTCTGTCTCTCTCAAAATAAATAAATAAACTTAAAAGAATAAATTTCATTAAAGATCAGCATGGCATAGATCTGAGTTGCTGCTACTAGCATTTCATAAGTCAGAACAAAATAAGTCCTTCACTCTGAGCACATCAAGCTTTTATTAATTGGATTTTTCCCCTTTACTGTTTGTTAATCCATTTTGAAAACACAGAAAAAAGGAGTTGTCATGGAAAAGGGAATCCTGGATTGGTCATATAATGGCTGTGGGACTCTGGACAAATTACTTGATTTACCTGGGTTCCTCATTTCAGTAATGTCTCTCACCATCTGCACACAATACCTGGCACATTACATGATCAATTCTTCTTCTTATATATTGGTCATTAAGTGATGTCCCACCAAGAGAAAATCATTAAATGTAAAACTGATTTTGTTCTCTCTACTCAAGTGTGTTTTAGGTGTTTAGTTTGCTTGAGAAAGAGACAATATTATAACCATAATAATATTATTGCCAAAATAATAATATTTTCCTGATAGAGGCCAACTACTCAGAAAATTGACAAGTGATATGTTTGACAGACTCCTTTTGATTTCAGTCTTGACAGAGAATTGGAAGTGATGATAGAAGGTCATTTTTATTCTGGCCTTTCAGGGAGTTGACAAAGAGTTATCACTATCATCCACAGCTAAGGAGGAAAAGTGAGACTTTGAGGTGTTAATGGAAAGGAGCCGTCTAAAAAACTAGCTTTTGGAGATCTTTAAGTTAGGGGAAAAAGTCATGTCCAAAGTTAAATTATTCAACTCTTTCATTTAAAAGTATGAGATTAAGCAATTATAATACTTTTGGTATAGTTCTAGATGCAGGAAATACATTTAACAGAGCACATAATAGAATTGCCACACTGAAGTTAGCTAAATTAGAGCAATTCTGACCCTGGGAAAAAATGTTTGGGGTAATGTACAAATTAAATCTGAGAAACCTGTCTTAGATAAGCTGCAATCAATAGTTGTTGTCATTTGGTTAAGTACCTAAACTATATTCAGATATTTTAATTAATTTTAACTTTTCTCCACATTATATCTCTTTCACATAGTCATGAATTATATACTAAGTAAGTATCTTTAGGAATTTTTATATCACAAAGCATTATGTAACCTTAAAACATGCATCCTCTCTATTGATCTGCTTATTTTTAGTGTTTTCTAATATAAAAGTTTTCTTTGAGGAGAACCTACCACTGTATCATTCAAATCATTGGCAGCAGCACCTGATGTCAGTTTCTGGAATTTTAGGGATAATGCATAGGAAATATAGCTCAATGCAATAGTGTTTCATGTGGATTGTAATTTTATTTTACTTTATTACTTTTTATTTTCATTTTTAAGTGTTTATTAATTTTAATTTTTCAAATGTTTATTTTTGAGAGAGAGAAAAAGAGAGAGTGAAGGAGGGGCAGAGAGAGAGGGAGACAGAGAATCCCAAGCAGAGTCTATGCTGTCAGCGCAAAGCCCAAGGTGAGGCTTGAACTCCTGAACTATGAGATCATGACCTGAGCTGAAATCCAGAGTCAGATGCTTAACTGACTGAACCACTCAGGTGCTCCATGAATTGTAATTTTAAAAAATGAAATATGGTGGCATAAAAATGAAATGTCTTGTGTTATATATACATTTGTAAATATAGTGGTTAATCTCTTAGTCAGCCTTCAATTTACCACATCTGCCTTACCTAACACTCCATCCCTTGTAGATGCCCACAGTATGCTCAATGGTACCGGCCAATTCTATATGGCTGCATACTTCTTCCACAGGTAAGTTGCTAACTATGTTATGGTTGTGTATTTTCAAACCTGTTTCTCACAGTTGTACTATTAATTGTAATTAAGTAATTTAATTTAATGTGGCATAAATTCCTGAAATAGATGTGTGAAATAAAAGGTTTTTATTTGAACTATATTTAATACACTGGAAATATTCATCAAAGAAGTTGCTTAAACAGTATATCATACTGGATGTGTGTAAGACAAGTGTAAAAGAGTGAAAGCAACTGCAAAAATACTGGACTCAAGTTATTTTACAAAGGCCGTTTGGTTTTCACTGCACTTAAGAAAAATCTAAAACAGGAAACTAAAGATAATTATTATGGGCATAGTTTATGAGAGAAAAATGACACTGAGCTCTAATGAGCAGACTCACAAAAATTACTAAAATCCTGTCAAGAGATGAGGATATGAATGTACACTCATTTGTGTACACTGCAATATTGAAATGCTTCTGGGATATGTATGTTTTATGATTTCCACAACTGAACTGACTTTTCCAATATCTAACCATTTGGATTTCCTATTATGTCAGTTTCTTTCTAAAATGAGTATTTCCCAAAATATTTAACAGAAAGTCAAAAACCATATTTTATCAGAGATGGCATGTTGAATAAACTGTAAACTCTATTTATGCTCTTACCAAATGGAGGCATCATCTTAGCTAAGCAAAATATCAATCCACATCATCTTTGGTAGAATTAGTCCTGAATAATGTGAGTTTTGAATTATAGAAAATTTTAAGAAATATTTACATAAGGGGCGCCTGGGTGGCTTAGCCTGTTAAGCGTTCAACTCTTGGTTTTGGCTCAGGTCATGATCTCACAGTTCATGGGTTCGAGCCCCACATCAGGCTCTGTGCTGGTGGCAAGGAGCCTGTTTGGGATTCTCTCTCTTCTTCTCTCTCTGCCCCTCTCCCATTCACACTGTCTCTGTCTCTCTCAAAAATGTATAAACTTTAAAAAAATAAATATTTACATAAAATGAATGCAAAAAGAAAACTCACAAAAACTTAACTGTCTAGGTGTGTGTTATTAAATGGTAATGGGTCAATATGAAGGATTAATAGTGCTTTTCAGTATGGGAACAATGGCAGTCATCTAAGTCCACCAAAACAAACATTTGTGTAAACATCCAAACTGAAACACGTGGTTTGCTTCTGTGAGTATGAGACACTGAATTCATCCATTTCACTGTTTCGTCTAATTTTCCTTTGAATGTGTAGCACCAGTAAAGCAGGTATTCAATAACTATTAATTTTAGAACATAGAACTTGATAGTTTTTATTCCATCTTCCTCACTGATTTTTCAGATTCTGAATCTACGCCTTTCCATATATATAGGAATAAAATAACAAAAGGAATGTTCTTTGACCTTGAAAGCAAGTATTGGAGGTCACAAAATGCCTTAATGCCTGTCACAAAATTAGTTTGTTATATGTGAATAGAGATGTCCCATTAGTGAAAGGTTGGGTTCTCACAAATGATAAAACAAATTTAGCATTGAGGTCTTAAGGTTCTCTATCTTAAGAAGACATATAATACAAAAGGTGAAGGGAAATGTATAACTTAAAATAGAACGAAACAAGTAGGCATTGACCTTATCTCAGGATTTAGCCTTATGCTTCTTTCACTATATCAGATTGCTTCCAGAAGGATAATGTTTTATTTCTTTAAAAAAAAAAAACTATTCTTATTTTTCCATGAGGCTTTTCCTATTAGTTATAAATAACTTGATATTATTTAATAAATTCTATTGAAATGGATATTCTGCAAAAGAGAACCAATAATCTGGCTAGTTAATAAAGGAAGAAATAGTAGAGTCATGCTGTACAAAGACAGAAAAGGAAAGCCAGGTTAGGGATAGAAAATAGGTTTGCAAACAAATTTAGTGTCTCTTTTGAGTTCCATCATAAATGTTGCCTAGTATCAAGTGTGTGTTATTACCTTCTTTATATGAAAACCTGACTTCCTTATAAAAGTGCAAGTATTTCCCATCAACAAGGGTAATAATTCCATTGGTATACGAAGGAGCAAAATGGTAAATGCTTGTAAAAACTCAGACAAAGCTAAACCATGATGATTGAGTCCATTTTTCCTCTATAAGCAGATAATTAGCTGGTGCCCCATCAGAAGACAATTAGGCAGTGGAGAATAAGTACTTTAAAAAAGTGCAACTTGCAGAAAGTGGTCCAGTGTCTTGTATGCAAAATTTGAACTGCAGTGTTTCTGGTTGCACTCACATCGTTTGTTTTGCTTCATCTAATAACCATAAACACGGTGATTCCCTCATCTAAAGTTTTAGTATGTACTAAAACTCTTGATATGCTTGTTAAAATGCATATTTCCAGATCCCTCCACCAAAGATTCCGATTCAGTAGATCTGTAGTGAACAAGTATTTTTAAGGCACTCCAGTAAATTGTCATGCAATGATCTGTAGCCATATTTTGGAAACACTGGATAAAGACCAATCTTGAACTTTTGGGTTTATGTTAAAGGTAAAAATAGAACCCAACTAGCATCCATAGATTTAACAGTCTTCTTGTATATAGTTGTCAACATTAGTGCTTTCACAGATTGATTTCATAGTCTAGTGAAAGGAGATGAGCCTAAACTCAAATAAGCATAATGCAATGCAATAAAAAAGTACTCAGTGAATTGCATGGATGAACAACAGAAGAAGAGCTTGGAAGAAGGAAATATCATTTTCAGTTGTAAGGTTCAAGAGATGAATTCTTTTGAAATGAGACTGGAAAGGTGAACATTTATGTAAGAGAGAAAAGCATTTCGGTAATGGAACAAGTCATGAAAAACCAGTTGAAAGAAGTTTCCACCTCTGGTGCAGCAAGTGAACCAGTGAGGCAGGAACACTGGATGAATGTCAGAGCATACTGGGAAGAGAGTTCAGAGACATCCTCTGGGCTAAGATAGATTCCGGGTTCATTCTCATTCTTCCTTGATTTGGCTCTGACTTCCATTCAGAATACTTCATCCAGATTGGCTCTTCCTGGTTTTCCTAGACCAGCTGTACTCACTTGTCTATAAAGTCTGGGAGCTCGCAGTTTCTCCCTTTTTCCCTGGAAGTCAAAATGAGCTGCATTCCCTGCAGTGGTGGTGTTCACCCTCAGTGAAAGAATAAGTTCAGTGCTGCTTTCTTTCTGTTCTGCTCCTATTGTTGACTGATTTTTATTCCCTAAAATCAGCAGACAAGCTGTCTGCTCCTAACTCCCTGGGATTTTACCTCCTTAAGCCTCCACTGAGGAGATTTTCCTTAAGTAACAGACAGGTGCATATCTTGATAAAGCTGTTCTCACTTAAATGGGCAGTTGCCAGAGAGATGCTACTTTACCTTCTCAGGTCGAATCTGAAACAGGAACTAAACTACACATATGGAGGATTAGAGTTTCTGGCTCTTCATCTGCCCTCACTGCTGCCCCGGGAAGGCTTTTAGCCAGGTCTGTAGGTAGCTCTTAAAGGATCCTACTTGGCAAAGAATGTCTGAACTAGTCCTCAAACAAGCCTTTGGGGAAATTCCCAACTGCTTGTAACTGCTTCTCTAGGTCCCTAAGGGAGAATGCATCTCCTTGTAACAGGCGTATTTAGGAACAAGTTCCCTGAAGCTATCCTGGTGGCTCAAAATCTAGGAGTTCCTTAGGATAAAAATGATACATAACCAGATCCACAGATTTCCAGTCTAGTATTAAAGACAATCATTAATATAGTTTTCCCATGGTACTTAATGAGGATGATGGCTGGTGGTAATGATACGTTTCTGCCTGTATCTTCTAGTCAGGGGCGCTCTTGGGCAGGAAGCTGCTGCTGGATGAGACATTCAGAATTTGTGTTAAACTCTTCTCAGTAGGAATGTCCTTGCTAGTGCTACTGAGGAGATGAAGAACTGAAGATGAGGTATTAGCTCTCATTGAAAGCAAGAGCATATCGACCTTAGGCTATTAAAAACAATCTTTTTGGATACGTGCATTGTTATCAATAACATGACAGCTTTGCCTATTTGAAATTCAGCCCCATGCTTCACACTGAACCTTTGGGCCACTGTCAATTCTAAACTTTATAGAGGACTTTATCAGGCAAGCTTCAGAAACCTGCAACTCCACCTCCATATAGTTTAATTGTTCCTGTTGAAAACACCAACAACAAAATGATAGGTTCCAAGGGCTTGGAGACCCCAGTGTGTCTTGTTCTGCCAATCCTGAAGTGATCTTAGCTACCACTTATGGGACTCTTGACACTGTGGCAAATACTTTACAAATTATTTCAGTTAATAATTGCAATAGCTCTTTATGTCACTATCATTATCCACATCTTGCAATTAAGGAAATTGAGGCCTAGAATAAAGATATTGTTCAAGGTCACATATCTTACAAGTGCTAGAATTTGAACCCAAGACTATCTGAATCCATAACCAGGGGTTTTTAACCCCCACCCCCCAGTCTACTGGGGCCATCCATATCCCTCCTACTATGCATCTGTTCAGATTATTTGTGTCACCTGAATAGTTTCTGTATCTGCATTCCTTTCCTTTCCTATATCTACCTATCAAAAGCCTATATATTTCTTCAATGCTGAGCCAAGTATTATCTTCTCTGTGAATCCTATCCTAATGTTCTTTTTCTCTTTGTTACACTCCTTTAAGCAGAGGTGGGCTCCACTTTTGAGTATTTTCTTCAGCACCCTTACAATTCTTATGGTTCTCATTTTGCCTTGTCTGATTGGCTATTTAGCTGTAGACTCTCAAATTATGGCTCACATACATCCCTAAAAGTCATAATCAAATATTTTCTCTATGGAAGGTGCTCAATAAAACATTTGTGAAATGTTATTTGCTAACAGTATTTCTAGGGATTAATTTGAATCAGGGCTCAGACTAAGGAACTGTCCTATTAGATATTCACATATGGGGGTCTGGGATCATGAGACTCTGTCTGCCAAGTAGAAGATTAAGGGTTATACTATAAGTTTATAGGGTGTACCAGGCTTCAGAAATTGTAAAAGTGTGAGGGATGAGAGGCAGAAGAAAGTACTTACCAAAGGTCACACAACTTTGAAACTTCAGAGCCATTGAACTGTGATTCATATTACCATCATACTAGCACAACATTCTTTTTACTACATCATGCTGACACAAACAGAACCACCAGTGACACTTCAAATAACGCGCCATCAATTTTTCTGGTCTTAGAGTCCAACAACCTTTCCTTTACAATGTAACTGGAAATGTTAGAAGAAATCAGAACTTATTTAACAGCTTTAAAAAAAAACAGTTTCAATTTAATAGAGTCTTTACTATCATAAAAGCTCTTTGCTCAAGTAGACACCTCTCGATTATTCACAGATGGATCATCAAGAACAAATTTTGCTTTTGAGTTATTATTGACATTATCACCTACGCAAGTCAGTTAAATCTTTTGTTAAGCCACCTTTACTGTATTCTACTTCCGAAATTTTTAAATACAAAAAGAATTTAAAGGAGAGACTTTTAAAGTCAAACTCTAAAATAGAACATTTTCTAAAATCTCTACTTACATATTTAAAACAGTTTGATTGAACAAATCATCATAGTCAATATAATGTCATGAGATTTCCCATTTCTAAATATGACAAAGCAATTGGTATTCTATTAACTCTTCTGTTGAGAAAAATTATCAAAATTGGATTTAAAAAACCCACAAAGCTCTTCAAATTCATCATAAAGCAACTAAGATTGCTGGATCTGGGGGACCAAGGTCCCCAAAGGGAGGGTAGCCACTGAGGTAATCTCATATTTGTAGCTGTTTTGTTTGTTTTCCTTTGGAACATATGTTGATTCAAAGTATGCAAAATCAAAACAAAACAAAACAAAAACAAAGTATAGGCAAAGAGGCAAAAAGAAAGCAGTAGTCCTTGAACTAGGAAGACATACATACATACATAGTGACACCAAATCAGCTAGGACAAGAGGGGCCATGATCCTGGGATCTATAAGAAATTTCCTCTAATGCTGTATGTCAAATTCCAAGATGTATATGCATGGGGCAAGATGCCAAGAAACCAGGAAGAAAACAGCTGCTAGAAAATCTAAGCAGAAATGTTGTTATTCTCATAGTACTGAGCAATAAAAACTGAAGTTAAGGTTGCTTAGAGGCTTGGTTAAATAGCATAGTCTTTCAACCGTGACTTCTGAAAGACTATTCTCCAACTGTAATAAACCTGAAATAGACCAGCTTTGACTGGGTCAGGTTGATCTGCTCATCCTCTAACCAGGTTGATCTGCTCATCCTCTAACCACCTACGAATGGGAAAACAAGTCTTGGAAAAAGACAGCATCACCTAACCTATATTGTTATAAGACCCTAACTAATATTGTTTAATACAATTTCTTTTAATTTTAATTTTACTTTACTTCACCATAATTTAATTTAATTTTTTAAGTAAGTTTCATGACCATCGTGGAGCCTAATGCAGGACTTGGATTCATGACCCTGAGATCAAGACCTGAACTGAGATCAAGGGTTGGACACTTTACCAACTGAGCCACCCAGGTCCCTAATACAGTTTTTGGTATTCAATAAAACATTACCTGACCTACCCAGAAATAGGATTGAATAACCAGAGACTAAGAGAAAAAAAAAAAAAACCCACAACAGACTTCTAGGTGATCCAGGTATTGATGTTATCAAATGCAGACTTTAATGTCTTATAATTAATACATTTAAGAAAACAAGATTACTTTGACAATTTTAAAGGAGTGGAATCCCTAAAATAATATTCTAGAAATCTCAGAATTTGAAATAATATTCAAAAGATAGATTTAACAGTAAGTAGGGACAACAGAACACAGTTTGATCCAGATTTAAGCATAGAGATTTTTTTTTCAGTAAAAGGACACACAGCAATGGGTATATGACATATATGGAACTTAGCAGAAAGTCTGCAACAAGTGTAATTGGAGTTACAAAAGTAGAGAAGAGAGGTAAAATTGGCAGAATCAATATTTAAAGAGGTACCAAGAAATTCCCAAAACTAACATAAGTTAGTGAACTATAAATCCAAAAAAACTCTATAAACATTAAGAAGGATGTATTTAAGAAAACCACACCTAACCATGTCATGTTATAACCACTGAACATCAAAGGGAAATTGAAAGTTTTAAAACACTTTGTAGGGAAAGACATACTACCTTCAAGGAGCAACAATAAATTTGGCAGATGAATTTTGAACAGTAACTGTGGAAGCAAAAGACCATGGAATGGCATCTTAAAAACACTGATGAAAATGGGGCACCTTGGTGGCTCAATCGGTTAAGCCTCTGTCTGTGGCTCAGGTTATGATCTCATGGTTTGTGGGTTCAAGCCCTGTGTCAGGATCTGTGCTGACAGCTCGCTCAGAGCCTGGAACCTGTTTCAGATTCTGTGTCTCCATCTCTCTCTGACCCTCCCCTGATCACACTGTCTCGCTCTCTCTCAGAAATAAATAAAACATTTTAAAAAATCAAACACTGATGAAAAATATCTGTCAATCTGGAATTCCATAGCAGTAAAACAACCTATTAAAAAATGGAGGAAAAATAACATTTTTTTCAAATTAAACAGAGAAAACTTATAAGTAGGAGAACTACACTATACTCTAAAGATACACTAACAGTTTTTCAATCAGAAAGCAAATAATTCCACATAGAAGCACAGTAATGAAGAATAAATGAGTACCCTAAAGGACAAATGTGTGTTCTATCTAATTGAATGTCTACAATTTATTTTTATTTTATTTTAGAGAAAGGGAGAGCATGAGCAGAAGAGAAAGGCAGAGAGAGGCGGGGGGGGGGGATGGAGAGAGAGAGAGAGAGAGAAAGAGAGAGAGAGAGGAGAGCATTCCCAGCAGGCTCCACATTGAAAGTGGAGCCCAAACAAGGATCAGTCTCACTACCATGAGATCATGGCCTGAGCCAAAATAAAGAATCAGATGCTTAACTGACTGAGCCACCTAAGCACCCCTAATATCTACAGTTTAAGACAATAACATCTTGAAGTGGTTAAAACAGATATTGCATTAAAATATGCTATAGAATAAAAGTGAGAGGTTGGTAAATGTATTTTAAAGTTTTCTTCATCTGGAAGGTGGTGAAAGTACTGATTTAGACTCTAATAAGTCAAGTAATCAAGTTGCAATCTTCCTGTTAACTATTAAAAATAATATGTAAGACAATTCGCTTTTGAAAAAGGAATCATTAGGTCACACATCAGGTTTCATATTTACCAGTGTCTGAGCTGCGCATGTGGCAGACTGCCCTTCCCTGCTCTGTGCTTAAGACCTATTTCTCTGACCACACCTGTGGGGATTCCTCATCAAGGTCACTTCTGCAGGGAAAATTTGGGTTAGCTGCTACCTTCCACACGCAAATCAATCCCATGAAGTCCAGGTTCCGAGAGGGCCTGCCTACAGGGGATAAAAGATTTGAAGAAGTGCATGCTGCTGGCCATGGCGTTTTGATCTTTTCCCTCTTGGAGGACGTGGTGTAGCAGACAAGTGGGTGCAGAGCCTGTAAAAAAGGCATTTCCTCACAGGACCATGAGCTGAGTGCAGCCAGGGTCACACACTGAGCTGACCTAAGATCACAAGATTCGTCAGTGCAGTGAATCGACATGCCTCGAGTCCTCTGAGTGCAAGGCCTTGGCTTAGAAGAGCACGACAGGCAATGACAACAACCTACTTTATGGAGACCTAGGCTCGAGGTGACCAGGCACAGAGTCACTTTGGCCCCCAGGACTTGCTTCCTCAAGAAACAAGCCAAAGTAGGGGCGCCTGGGTGGCTTAGTCGGTTAAGCGTCCGACTTTCGCTTGGGTCATGATCTCGCGGTTCGTGGGTTCGAGCCCCGCTTCGGGCTCTGCGCTGACTGCCAGCTCAGAGCCTGGAGCCTGTTTCAGTCTGTGACTCCCTCTCTCTCTGACCCTCCCCTGCTCACGCTGTCTCTCTCTCTCTCTATCCTAGAAATAAATAAAATATAAAAAAACAAAACAAACAAACAAACAAACAAAAAAAGAAACAAGCCAAAGTACACATGGTGGAGAGTCCCAAATACCACTATGAGTAGGGAAATAAAATAACCAAAGTCTCAACAAGAGAGACCAAGAGACACCATTCAAACAACATTTCCTGAATGGACAGCCCCTGGACAATCAAAGAGCCTTCTTTAATACAGCAGTACTCACAGGAGCAGAGTGCATAACAAACTTTTAAAACTAACAAGAGATAGAAAGCTAATCAAAATGACTAAATGGAGGAACTCTCCTCTAAAGAAATTCCAGGAAGAAATGACAGCTAAAGAACTGCACAAAACAAATATAAACAACATAACTGAACAAGAATTTGGAGCAATAGTCATAAAATTAATCGCTGGGCTTGAAAAAGGCATGGAACACATTACAGAAACTACTGCTACAAAGACTATGGAGCTTAAAAATAGTGATGAATTAAAAAATGCTATAAATGAGATGCATAATAAAATGGAGGCATACAATGCACAGATTAAGGAGGCAGAGAGGACAGTAGGTGAATTAAAAGACACAATTATAGAAAAAGAGAAAGCCAAGAAAAAGAGAGATAAACATTTCCAGGAACATGAAAGGAGAGTTCGAGGGCTGAGCAATACAATCAAACAGAACAAAATTCATATCATAGGAATTCCAGAAGAAGAAATGAGAGGGAAAGGCCTGAAGGAGTCCCTGAACAAATTATAGCTGAGAACTTCCCCAATCTGGGGAAGGAAACAGACATTGAAATCCAAGAGGCACAGAGAACTCCCATCAGACATAACTTGAATCGATCTTCTGCATGACATATCATAGTAAAACTGGCAAAATATAAGGACAAAGAGTGAATTCTGAAAAAAGCTAGGGATAAAAATGCCCTAACATACAAAGGGAAACCTATCAGAGTGGTGACAGACCTACCTACTGAAACTTGGCAGGCCAGAAAGGAATGGCAGGAAATCTTCAATGTGATGAACAGAAAAAGTATGCAGCCAAGAATCCTCTATCCAGCAAGCCTGTCATTCAGAATAGAAGGAGAGATAAAAAGTCTTCCCAATGAACAAAAATTGAAAGAAATCGTCACCACTAAACCAGGCCTACAAGAAATCCTGAGGGGGACTCTATGACGGTAATGTTACAAGGAATGCAAGGTACCAGAGACACCACCACGAGCATGAATCCTACAAAGAACACAATGACTCTAAACCCATATTTGTCAATACTAACACTGAATGTAAATGGAATAAATGCTCCAGTCAAAAGAAATAGGGTAGAAGAATGGATAAAAAAACAAAATCCATCTACTTGCTGTCCACAAGAAACTCATTTTAGAACTGAGGACACCTTCAGATTGAAAGTCAGGGAATGCAGAAATATATATCATGCTATGGAAGTCAAAAGAAAGCTGGAGTAGCTATACTTATATCAGAGAACTGGACTTTAAAGTAAAGGCAGTAACAAGGGATGAAGAAGGGCATTATATAATAATTCCAGGATCTATTATCAGGAAGAGCTAACAATTATAAATGTATACACACCAAACGGAAAAACCAAAATACATAAAACAATCACAAACAGAAACAATCTTCTGGATAAGAATGTGCTAATAGCAGGGGATTTTTTTTTTATTTCTATTCTTTTATTTAAAAATATAATTACATAATTACTTTTACTGGTACCTTTTATTCTTATGGATTCAAATTCCATCTGAGTTCATTGCCTCAATCCTGAAGAATTTCCTTTATTTCTTTTTTTTTTAATTTTATTTTTTTAATTTTTTTTTAGCTGTTGACTTTTATTTATTTATTTTTTTTATTTTCTATTTTTTATTTTTTTTACAAATAGTTTATTGTCAAATTAGTTTCCACATAACACTCAGTGCTCATCCCCAAAGTGCCCTCCTCCATGCCCCTCCCCCCCTCCCCCCCACATCCATCAGTCCTCAGTTTTTGTCAGCATTCAAGAGTCTCTCATGGTTTGCCTCTCTCCCTTTCCCCCACCATTTCCGCCCTTCTTCTCCCCCTTGGTCCTCCGTCAAGTTCCTCCTAATCCTCCTATACGTGCAAACATATGATATTTGTCCTTCTCTGCCTGACTTATTTCGCTCAGCATAACACCCTCAAGGTCCATCCATGTTGCTACACATGGCCAG